>NW_024097047.1:0-580666 GCF_016545835.1 Crotalus tigris | reverse complement strand
CTTCAGGTACTGAGGGGATTTTTGCTGCACACGGGCTGCCAGATGTCATTGTGTCCGACAACGGCCCTCAATTCACCTCCTCCGAATTCCAAGCTTTCTTACAGGCAAACCTGATTCGTCATGCCACGTCTGCGCCTTTTCACCCGTCCACCAACGGTATGGCTGAACGCATGGTGCGCATCGCAAAGGACGCATTGAAGAGACTCACCTACGGGGACTGGCATCACAGGTTGGCTGACTTTCTCCTTTCTTATCGCACCACACCGTCCACTTCTACAGGGAGAAGTCCAGCTGAACTTCGTTGGGGGCGCCAACTTACTACTAGACTTGACCGGTTGAATCCGGACAGACTGCCTTCATCTACCTCACATCCTAGGGCACCTAGACAACTACTTGTGGGTGCCCCGGTTTGGGCTCGCAATTACGGGCCTGGTCATACCTGGGTCCCCGCTTCTATTTCCAGGGTCACAGGTCCTCTCTCCTACGAGGTTGCCCTGGACAACGGTCGTGTCCTGTGTCGGCACATCGACCAACTTCGCTCTAGGCGAGACTTTTCTGCTGAGACTCCTGGGTCTTTTCCAGGGGGGGAGGGGGACCCTTTGGAGCAAAGGGAAGGGCAAGAGCTACTGCCCATCTCCACTGAGAGAGCCACAAACGGCTCGTCCCAAGGTTCTGCAACTGCTCCGAAAAGAAAGTCATGGAGCTTACCCACACAACACGCCTATTCCAGCCAGGGAGTCACCCCGGGGGCATACTCACTTTCCACACACATCACACAGCACTCCAGCAACGGAGGATACCCGGGGGCATCCCAACAAATCATTCCCCGCAAGAGAGCTGGCACACAATTCCCAAGGTTGGCCTGACCTTACCCCAAATCCTACAGGGGGTCAAACATACGCAGAGTTAGTCGAGGAACCAAGTCCCGACTACAACAACCCTAGCACAAATCAGGGAACACCTGAGTTTTGGGAAAGTACAGAACCCCACACGAGCCCGAACACCGAATGGGGTTCAGGGAATGGACAGCCTCCTGACAGGTCTTGGACTGACCTAGGAGGTTCTACAGAGACGCCCAGCAGCGGCTATCACTTCAAGGGGCCTGAGGGTCTACAGCTAGGTAGGTCAACGAGGTCACAAAGTAACAGAAGCCCTGGCCTGACGAGCCCGGTGGGCAAGCAAGCAGGCCAGGCATCGGGGCACAGTCCTTGGAAGACACCAGGGCACAATAGAGAGAACAGGCTCACGCCTCCCTCCAGTCAGGGGAATTATGCCAGTAATTCAGAGCTAAGAAGGTCACAGAGAGCAAAGAAATCTCCCAAGTACCTAGAAGACTACATAACATTGCTGGCAAAGCAAAAGCCAGTAAACAGTGGGAACATTGGGGAGCAAAATGTCATATAAAATAAATGTTGTATGTTGGTAGTAGTTTTAGCCCGGGGAAAGGGGTGTTATGTCCCGAGCCTTTGCAAACGGCTCGGGCGTTTGCAGGCAGTCCCGGGCAGGTGCAAAGCTGCCCGGGACCAGACAGGCTGTCGCCAGCGCCGTGCGCATGCGCGGGTGCTGGCGCGGGAAAAGTAACCCATTTACCCGGGAGTTGCCTATATAAGAGGCTGCGAGGCGTTGGGCGAGGCTGAAGCCATCTTCCTGTAAGCTGAACGCTGAATAAATGAAACTGAGAACTCCAGCTGCTTCTCGTGTCTGTTTTCCCGCCACGGACTCAACAGGGAGCAAAGAGTAAATGATTGTGATTCCTCCCACTGAAGGGGAAGGAAAAGAATCTGCAAAGAATCCACCACTTTGCTAGAGAATTCAGCCTTTAATTGAAGAGAAACAACTATGTTACTTTCCCATTTATAATTTCTTTTGGCTTCTCAATTCTTTCCCCGTTTTAACTGGTATTTGTCCTGTTTCTGAATCAGTTGAGGGTTTTTTTTTATAATAGTTTGCATGAAAAATCAAATCTTGTGCAGATGTTTAGACTGATTTTGGAGTTTTTATCCATCCACTGAGATCTTCCCAAGGATATTGTTGCTTAAGACATTGATGGTATTGTCACAGAATGTAAACTGTCCTAAGTAAAGCTGCCTTTTGCAATTGACCAATGATGATTTTGTCAATATCAATGGTATTCAGGTGATGCTTCAGATGTTTGGGATTGCACCTAAGGCACCTATTACTATTGGTACTATCTTTGCTTCCTTGTTCTATAATCCATCTACTTCTATTTTCAGGTCTTTATATTTTGTCATTTTACCAGTTCTTTTTCTTCTTTTCTACTGTCTCCAGGTACTTCAACATTCACTCTCCAGATTTTTTTTTTTATCTTTCTTATTGACAGTTGTTACATTTGAGGTGTTTTGTGCCAGGTACTTCTCTGTTTGAATTCTAAAGTCCCAGAGCACTTTAGCTTCTTCAATTTTTATTACTTCGCCTATTTTATAGTCCCATCAGTTCTTGCTTCAGACAAATGGTATTTCTTGCAGGTCTTTCAGCGCTCCATTGCTGGTATTTTGTCATGTCATTGCTTGTAATTAGTCTGTATTATCTTCTGTATTATATTATAAACAAGGCCAACCACATATGCCTCTAGTTCAACCTCTTAAAGCTTGATCATCCAACACTTTAGCTCAGTGCCTAAAGGAAGACCATGTATTTAATGTCTTGTGAAAGACTAGCAGAATTGGTATCATCAGGATCCCAGGGAATGTAATGTTCCTCAGTGAAGGGACCCTTTCCTGAGTTTCATCAGGCCCGGCCAGCAGCTGCTCCAGAAGTGAACTGTGCCACCCATCTTCATTCTGGTGGGGGTGGTGCAGGGGAAGGTGGACTCTGGAAGGCATCCACCCCTCACCGTTGCCACTCTGCATTGTCCTGCACATGCCCCCAGCCCTCGAAGCAGCAGTGGCAAGGGGCCAGGGCACACACAGGATGATGTGGAGTGGCAGAGGCAAGGGTGGGTGCATGCCAGAGCCCACCTTCCCCCACCACCGCCCCCACCAGCATGAGGATGGGTGGCACAGCTTTGCTTCCAGAGCTGCTGCCGGCAGGGCCTGGCGATGCAAGGATGACTGCCGCCGTCACCACCTTCTCTTCCTGCTTCCCTGCATGGTGGGCCAGTCAAGGGGCTTGGAGCAGCAAGAGCAGCAGCTGCCCCTGTCGAAGCCAGGGCCACCTCTGCCAGCACTGATGGGGCTGCACTGCAGAAGGGAGATGACGACGGCTCTGATCCCCTCCCTGCTGGCCGCCCTCCATCTAGTCCCCTGCCTGGCACCCCTTCTACACAATCCTACATGACTGAAGTGTGGATAAGAGGCTTGGAAGGCTGAGGGGTGGATTTCCTCCATAGAGGCATCCCGGCCCTCCTGCCCCCTAGCTGGACTCCCTTGCCCTCCCCCAGCCAGGACCTGCTGACCATCCCACCTTCCTGTACCTATCCCAGTCTGAGACTCCTGCAGCCCCCCCAACGATATCCTCCTACCCCCCCCCAGCTGGGTCCTCCGGCAATTCCTCAACCAGGAGCTCCTGCCCCCCCCCTGCTGGGACCTCCTGCCTCCACCCCGAGCAGCCCACCTCGACCAAGGCA
Organism: Crotalus tigris; assembly: GCF_016545835.1. NCBI lineage: Eukaryota > Metazoa > Chordata > Lepidosauria > Squamata > Viperidae > Crotalus > Crotalus tigris. The sequence goes on along the minus strand of NW_024097047.1, from coordinate 577,080 downwards.
GAAGGAAAGCAAGGCAGAGAACCGGTTGTTAAATTATTTGCAACCTACCACTGAGCCTGACCATCTTTTTTTTTAAAATGGTAGATCAGAACAGGACTCAAGTTTTTCAGTACTGTTGAGAGGCTGTCATAATTGATGTCAACCCTTCAAGATAAGTAAGATCAGAGATAGGAATTGCAAAGAGTTTTCTTACAATGTACTTTATTAGGGTATCAGAATCTTGAAAATCTCTATTTTCTCTAACACAATCAAGACAGAATTGTTTTGAATTTCTTTTCACGGATTTCTTCTTTTCTAGGACTCTGATATCTGCAATGGTTCTACCTTTTCCTTATATTCCAGCACACAAAGCTGGAGTCCAATTCAGAACAGATCCAAGTGACTCTATCCATTAGATGCTTAGAGTCTTCATAGTAGCCCTGCAGATATTCTTCTGATCTCAATCTTCCCAGAAGGGACAAGTCACCTGAATAGTGCTGTTGGCCAGTTATTTTCAGATAAGTTACATTTTGTCACTCTTGTTGTCATAGTTCTTAATAAATATTACTAACTGTGTTCAGCTGGATTCATTTGTCATCTTATTCCAGCAGAACAACCGGCATCTCTTCTGTCATTTAATCTTTCAGAGTTTCTCTTAAAAAATGGGGGATCTTTGGGATCCACATGGGAAAGATCACACAAGTGCCATCTGATCCAAGGCAGACATTGCCCTCTCATTTTAAGTGATGACTAAGACCAGAGTTAATCCCACACTTCTTCTGAAACCTAGCATGGTCCTAGGTTGGGATTGACCAATTGGACCATGCCACTATTGGCCCAAGACAAAAAAAGAAACAGATGTAACTGTGATCTCTGTTATTTGTTGAGTTTTCAGTGAGCTGGATCAATTCAATGCCTGATGTCTGATTGCCATAGATACCATGAACTTTTGAGCTACTTTAGACTCTACACTTGGAGAGATGCTGATTCAGTAGCGACAATTCCCTCTGTTCTCTAGAATCCAACTTCACAAGCAGATTCTAACATCTCCCCTACTTTGGAGTCATGGCTTATGCCACACTTGAAACACAACTGGCCATATTTCCAAAGAAATAAAGCCTCCATGCCCATTCAAGGGCTTTTCCTTTTCCTTTTTTTAAAAAAAAAATTAAAAAAGTGCAGATTGCTACAAAGAAAAGGCTGAAGTAAGGAGAAAATTAAGTAACATGCAAAATTAATATGGGCTTCAAAGCAGCAGATGTATCTAGCCAGTTAGCAGATAATTGTAAATAATAGGAGTAAGGCAGTGGGAGAAGAGAGAGGCATTATTTCCCTACAGTGAAAGTCAGAAAAAAGACAGAGATTCAGTAGAATATAATCAAGTTATTCTGTTTCACTTTCCCTTTCATCTCTTTTAGGAATCATTTCTATTGGATTGTGCCAGGCAAATTCATTAATCAGCAAGGCAAATTATATTAAATTGCAGTCTTATCAAAATGTAGATATACCACAAGCATAACTGAATGATTAGAATGGACAAAAAGACTTATCTGATAAGTAAGAAATGAACAAAGTGCACAAGAATAGAAATAATAAAGCAATTCTTGAATTAATCACAACAATAAGAAAGAGATGGTGGTGTATCACTCAATGAGCCAGTAATGCTATTTAATTCATTAGACATGAATTGAGAGAGGCAAATGATTGGATTAATTAATCAAGCAATCGATCAGCAGCAAGGTAATCAATCATACCAGGAAATGAGAGAAAGTACACAGAGAATCCAGGTGTAGTCCCTGCAGCATTTTCCAAGTTAAGCTTGGGAAGAAACAAAACACATATAGAACTGTGTGTCCTTCAGTGCAATTGTAGTTGTATTTTTTACCTACTTAATTTTGAAGCATCGCTAAGTAAGTAGGTAAGTAAATAGAAAGCACAGGTTTTATCAGTTTCCTTTCTCTTCCATACAATTTCTTTAGTCTTAGACTTAATATCAGGGGTCCTGATGTCTACTAGAGTATGTGAAACAATGAGAATATATGAAACTTCTGAGTATTTCTTTCATCTTCACAACCAACAGTTGCTAATTCCTGAGTTTCCTTTTATTGTAAACCTCTCATAGTGCCAGTGAAAATATAATACTCAGGTTGTTGCTTTAAATGCTTTCTGCTTTTTATGTCTTTCATTCATGTTGCTACTCATACCAGCTTGATCCACTGTGCTTTTCACTCATATTATAGATGATGCTACTGGCATGATAATTCTCTCTGTGTAACAATTGCAACCACTTCTATGTGGGGCAAACATCACATCAATTAAAAACCAGGATCCACGAACACCGGCCAGCAGTCAAATGTCATAATCCCAAATCTTTAATTGCTACCCACACCGACCCCAAACAACACCAGTTCAATTGGAGCAACATTAAAATCATCAGCCACGCTACTACCCGCCATGCTTGTGAGTTTGTCAAAGACTGGCACTCCACAAGCAATTCCATCAACAGACACATTGATCTGCAACCAGCCAATGAAGCCCTCAGAATTCAAATCAATCGCACAGCTAACTGGAGACGGCACCAAACCTCAACCACCCCATGTAAGCCCTGCTCCCCCCTCCCAGCAGTTCACCTTCCAATGACCCTGCCCTGAGGTAATCTCCCCATCACAAGACCCACCACGGATAACTCACCCCTGACCCACTGATAATGCACACCCTCCAATGACCCTGACCTGTAGTAACCTCCCCATCACAAGACCCATCACAAGCCTCTCTCTGATCACTCATCAAGAGACCCTCACTTGACACACCCACAGCTGAAACCCTTATGAACAGAAGGACACTGACAGTGCCATTCCCTAAACCCCGCTGAAGATGTTACCTAGCCGCGTAATGAAATGTTCGGAAACCAACCCACAAGCTCGGAGAACGAACTTTCACCCTCATAAATCTTTCTATGGATTGCTATCTAGTTGAATCATAATCTGCTGATGCAGCTTTTGTATCACACTTCTCTTTTTCATACCCAAGTTTTTCCCTACAGCTACCAGATTCTGAGCCCCAATGTCATCCCTTGCCTTCCTTCCAGGCCAGCCATCTGCAGAAAAAGGCATCTGTTTCCTCATCTGATCCAGGAGGGTGACTAGAACTAAGACCACATTCAGATGCATATGTATTCAGGAATCTCTGGGCAATAATATATCTTAATACATTTACCCAGGGATTACACATACATCCATCATTTTCAAAAAACAAACAATTTATGTAAACCCATACGCACATAACAGTTCATGAGGAACAGAGTTCAAACAATTGTTTGTGGGCTGAAAAATAAGCAAGCAAAATAAGTTTTATTTATTTCTTTTGGAGAAATTAAAAAACATAGTACTATTATACACGACAGCTAATAAACAGAAAGCAGATTGTGGATCTGTGAATTAAGCAAGGAGTACACATAAGAATTTGGGGAAAACAAGGCAAACCCTTCGCAAGAGGAACATTTGGGAAGAAAATTATGTGGTGCCCCACAAAAGCTTCTCTCCGGCTGCTGGGTTGGAAAATGAGACTGTATCTGTAAAAAGAAGGAAAGAAAAAGAAAGATTGAGAGATCCGAACATGATTTCACATGCCTTTAGAGAAAAGCAATTATCTGCACAAACATTTTGGTGAAATTTAAAAATCTGTGAAAGAAATATATCTCTCTTCGGAGCCTGATCTGTGAGCAATCTCTTCAGAATTTGTCTAACTTTCAGAATGGTGTTTAATCTAAAGAATAACAGAGGCAATAATAGAAATGGAAAGAATAAGAAGGTTGGCCATGATCTTACATTAAATCATTAAGGAAGATTACATTAACAGTTAAGCTTCATGGTTGAAGACAAGGACTAAATTCATCACTCCAACTTGCTTAAGGCACAGTTTGAGAACCAAATGGGACAGGCTCCAGTGTGGAAGAAGAAATAGTTCTTCTGATCTACCTCCATGAGTAGCTAGTTCAATTCTATAATTGCTGACTTTCCAGGACACTTATTCAAGAGTGCCCCATATAAAGCAATACCATGATCTTCTATTCATAATTTGGAATACTCTGTTCTGAGAATTCTTGCTCTGTGTCCCTGCTGCAAGGAATGCTAGGAGTCTGATTTCTGAATTCCTTCATATTATAATCTATGTAAGAATCTTGTTTGCTTATGTGCCCCTGAAATTAGAGCCAGACTGTTTACCTCTATGCATGCCAAGGATCAGACTAGGATGGATACATGCAAACACATTTATTAGACAGATTTATAGCATCTGTATCAGCAGGCCTATTGTTCAGCCCTTTGCTTTCCAGTTTAAAATGCTACTATAAATTCAAAGCTCACTCTCTGATTGAGACACAAGAGACCTAAAATATTGCCAATATTTATGTATTATTCATGTGGTTTTCTGCCCATTTCCATCTCTTCTTATGACAATACATTTCCATTGTTCCTGAATTGTTTTATCAGTAAGTAATCAAAAATTTCAGAAGCATAGAACTGTAAAGCTGGAAGATTTATCACCGTACATTTAGCTAGGAATCTATGACCCATAGAAATTCTTACCGCACAAGTGTTTCCATTAGCTTTTCTGGGAATATTTCTTTTTAAGTATGGTTCACATTAGTGTGGGCCATTGTGTCACCATCTACAACAATGTAAGCAGCATATCAAATAAATATTGTCAGGTCTGTGATAAATTTTACTGGGCACCAAATTAGTTGTTCATGTTTAACAGAATTGAGCCTATTATCTCAAAATGGAAGCTATTTAAATAAAGGTGAGCAATTTGTGTTTATGAACCCTTGTTTGCTGTATTAAATTCAGTTTAGTTGACAAAGATCCAGGAAAGCTCACAAAATAATTATATTATAGAAATATTATATTGGGTCTTGCCAAGGGTCTTGCATCATAAATTTCAGAAACTGGATTACTGTATACAAGATGAGTGCTTGAATGTGAGTTTTTGATACATCCACATGGTATTCACCTAATAAAATATACCAGTATCTAACATCAAATAACAGTTAAGCAAACATGACAATAAAACTCTTATTACATTTAAGTTTGTATCTATAAAATATGATTACTGTAAGACAGAATGCAGAATAGAATATTAAGAACTGCAATGGACTCTAGGAAAATAGCTAATAGATAATTTAGAACTACCTTGGCATTTTCTGTTTCACAAATTAGCAACAGCATTTAGTAATAGCATTTAGGCTTATATACCACCCAATATTACTTTACAGTACTCTCTGGGTGGTTTACAATGTAAGTAACCCTAATGTTCTGGATTCTCAGTTGACTGACCTTGGAAGGATGGAAGGCTGAGTCAGTCTTGAGCCCTGTCAGGATCAAACTCCAGGCTGTGGGCAGAGTTTGCCTGCAATACTGTCCTTTAACCATTGCACCACCAGAAATTTCAACTCTTTTGTTTTTTATCACTAGTATTAAATTGAGAAATAACTTTTTCAACAGTCCAATAAGCATAAAGATCTGACCAAGCAATATTACATTTGTACAGGGATCAAGCAATATTACTCACATAGTTTTTAGACAGCCAATTTGATCTAGTGATTAGGGCTAGAAACCAGAAGATTTTGTTCTACTCCTGCGTTAGACACGAAAACCAGCTGAGTGACTCCTCTCAGCCCAACCCACCTCATAGGGTTGTTGTTGTGGGGAAAATACGAGGAGGAGAGAATTAGGTATGTTCGTAATCTTGAGTTATTTATAAAAATAATAAAGGCAGGGTGGAAATTAACAGAGCTGACAATATTCCATAAAAACCAATCATTTCTGTTACAGTGAAAAAACTTCTGTGTGTTTTCAATCAGTTTTCAACTACTTGAAATTTCATCAAGTTTTCATCCCAGTCTCACAGATAAATTACAGCTTAAAACCGTGTAATACAAGCAAACCCTGCTCCACCACCACCACCATGAAAAAAGCAGTCTCAGCTGAAATCCCTCTGCAGATTGTGCGCCTCTGGTTTTTGCAATGTGAGGAAACACAGCTGCAGGCAACTCCACCACCACCACCACCACCACCATCACCACCACCAAAAATGAAAAAAAAAAAGTCTTGGACATCTTCCCATAACTTGGAAACAGAATGTTATTTTTAATGCTACAAATGGGGAAAGAGCTGGATGCATATCTGGAAAGTAACCCTATTTCTGCCGTTCAATGAAAATGTAGACAGAGTGACATTTTGACCCATGTACTAATTTTAATAGGGTAGATCCTGGTCCACTCTTCAAAGGCTAGGGTGGTCAAGACTAAATTGGGCATCCCAATTTAGCTTCTGGGTCTTGGAATGCTGTCATTGATATGTGTATAGTCATAGTTCCTGGACTGGAATCTGCTCTTTTTTCTATGGCTTTTCTATTCAAGACTCCCTTGAATTATTCTTCAGGCTGTTTATGGAGGGTGAGAGAAGGTTGGACTTACAGGTATCCTTGCTTGTCGATTGTTTCATTTAGTGACCATTCAAAATTACAAATGTATAAACAGTTTTCTGATCAGTCCTCACATTTACAGCCATTGCAGCATCCTGTGGTCATCTGGTCACTATTTGTATACTCCCCAACCTGCTTGAGACAAGCAGACGTAATGGAGAATACAGAAGTAAAATGGAGAATGCAGAAGTAAAAACTCCCTGTCACATGACGTCTAACTTAACAACTGCAGTGATTCACTTAACGACCCAATGGGAAATAATGCTGTAAGCCTATATATGATTTTTCTTTTTTTCTTCTTTTTTTAATAAGATTTTTACTGATTTTTTCATATATTCAATAGTACTTGTTCAACAAATGTGTTGTCTGAGTTTACATTCACTAATACAGATTGAATTCCTAATCCTTTATTTTTTCCTCTAGCCATTGATAAAATGAGTCCAAAGTTTGATAATATTCCGTTTCTTCTTTTTCTTTCAACCTCAAAGTCAGTCTATCCATCACTGCACATTCTAGTATTTTTTTAATTATTTCTTCATCTGATGGTATTTCTTCATTTTTCCAATACTGTGCAAATATAATTCATGCCGCTGTTGTTACATATAGAATCAAATATATGCTTTGTTTATCAGTCTTTTCTGGCATTACACCTAATAAAAAAAGTTTCAGTTTAAACTATACATATTTTACCAACACCTTTTCTAGCTACGTATGTATTTTTTTCCAATAACTCTTTGCTTTGGCACATGTCCATCAAACACATTTTTCACTTAGTGACCTGGCACTCAGCAACAGAATTGCCAGTCCCAGTTGTGGTCATTAAATGAGGACTGACAATCTTATCTTTATCTTCCAGCAATGGGGAACTGTTTCAGGAGAGATGACTCCTTCTCTGATGCTTCTGTAAAGAGTAGGCCATCTGTGGAAACATATGACAACGTTAGGAGAAATTAAGCAAGGCAGCACTAAAAGTGTTTCTCTTTCTGACAGCAGCGTTTTCATAAGCTATAATTAAATTACTCACTGACATCCTAATTTCACATTTAAATTTTGTCAATTACTTTTTTCTGTTAAAAAATGAAGAAAAAATATGTTTACATTCTGTTGGAATATTAAAAGCTAATACATTTACTATAAAAATAACCTTAAAATTGCCATTGGTACTGCCTATTGGGCAGCGAGAGCACTGGCCTCCAAGAGGCTTTAAAGGACAAATTAAAATATCAGGCCAGGATGTTGTCTGAACCCGTCATTGAGGTAATTTTGTCTGTTCTGTTGTCATGGGCTTTCTTCCAGGCAAGGCTGTTTCTATTGCAGTCATTTAATTAACTTAAAGCTTCCTGTAAATTTGTTTCATTCATAAAAACAATTTAACTGGTCTACATCCCTCAAATAAGAATCTTGAAAATCTGCTGCTATGTGAGCTTTGGATGCAGAAGCCAATTTTTTATTAGGCCTCTACTCCTTTGGAACAGTTTCCCATCCAGGCCCCTATGCAATCCTTCCTCGTGGTGTTCAGAAAAGCAGATAAGAAGATTCAGATTTGTGTCAAAGGAGGATGATCAAGAAATAATGTGTTAGGGGTTTTAGTCATATAATTATTTGCTTTTTGATATTTTAATTGCATTTATTCAGTGAATTGTTCTTTAAATTGACAGTTGTAACTGATATTTGTAGCTCAGAGTTGAACAATTTGCAATTGTCCTGAAGGGTTGTTGGTGCCCTCTGAGCTTGGTTGTTTTCTTGCAGAGGTTTCATTATCAAACTAGATAATATCATCAGTGCAAGTCAGTGTTAGTACTGATAATGTTACCTAGTTTGGTAATGAAATGTTTGCAAGAACTAAGCTCAGAGAGCACCAAGGACCTCATAGGACAATTGTAAGCTATTGAGAGTCTATCAATAGCATAAATAAATATTGTTTTGGTAGCAACTTATTTTATTGGATGCATTGAGTGTTTTTGTGAGTAGTATATGTATCTCTGTATGTATTTCTCCCCCACCTCTCTCTCTTCATTGCTGTATACAGGAGAAAGAGAATGTAATTGTTATTTTTTTTTATAATGTCTATTCACAAAAAGCTGCTGAATGTGTAACACATACATTTCTTGCATTGGCAAACTAATCAGTATATGTTCTATATTGCATTTTGGATAATAAAGTCCATAAAACCCAATGTCAATGTACAGTGTATGTTTTATCTTTCAGGTACCACAAAATTGTTTTGCTGAAACAGGCTAACATGACTATTTCTCTGAAAATATTTTGCAACAATATTGTATAATTTTTTTATTCAGTTCTAAAAAAATGCAACATATGTTTGCAAATATTTCGTGCATAAGTTCTCCAAATACATCTCCACTTTCACATTCTCAATCAGCTTCTATAACAACTAACATTGTTGCTTTCTACAAAAGAAAATTGGATATAGATCATCTTTGATGGCCTTATTGCAGTTGGAACAGATTGTGTAAATAATAAGCATCTATCCCTTTTTTTTTCTTCATGGATTTCTTTCTCCAACTATATTGTTCATACTACATATGAAAATTTAGATCTTTCCTTGCAAACAGGAAGAATATTTACATCATTACAATTAGAAGAAGAAAGAGAATATTGTTTCGAAAGAACATTTACCTGCTTTGATTATCTGGAAGCTAGGATTTTAGAGAGCACTGAAACAATATTTTTAGCCCAGAACAGAAGTTATATTTCTCCAATCATTTTGGTTCAGCTGTGCCAGATGTTGTTTCCTTGACTTCATTCATTTTGGCTCTTTCACCATACATGAATACATTTGTTCCCATATATTTTTTTTAACAATCTTCTATTTTCACATTTGGTTGTCTTATGCCAAACTGTTTTCAAGACACACTTAGATGACAACCTGTTATGCAAGCAAGATAGTGACTTTGTTCCAAAGTCATTGCATAACATCTTTTGATGCCATAACAAAGAAGTCTTAAAATTAACATGACATTATTCTGGATATTTGGATACAAGACAAGCTAAAACCAATAGGATTTCAGAATATGCTATCATCATTCAGCTATTTAACTCTTTAGTTATTTGATTCATGTATAAATTGCCCTTCTTCCATTAAATAAGGCAATGGCAGGAAGTTTCCTATATCATCTCCAGCCAGCCAGTAACCAGACTCATAACTGCTTAGTTTGAAAAAGATATCTGAACCCCATGTTCTTAATAAACTCAGTCTTGCAGCCAAGCAAAACTGTCTTTTTAGTTTGATATATGTATACAGTAATTCATATTCTTCCTCTCCTGCAGTTTTCAGAAAGGATAATAAAGCAGTTAACCTAAGTGCCACTCCAAAGTTATCCCCAACAGGAAAAAAAATAATATGATTCTTGAATTCCTGATTCAGGCCAACTATTTAAACATGGATTAAAAATAATAATAAAATGAAAATAGATTGAAGTGGATTACCTACAGGCTAAGAATGGATTTAAGATCTCTATAATGTGGGTTAAAATGTATTTTTAAAAGGCAACAATGCTGTTAAAAATAAGCAGGCTAAATTGGTTACACATACAGACTAAATAGTGGATTAACCTAAATTAAAATGAATTGAATTAAAATATAAACAATATCTATTTACTGGGTGTGAATTCTCCTTTAGTATTTGGATACTAATTCAGGGCTGGTTGAGCCCTGTCTTTTTACCTATAAATAATATTGCTACTTCTACTGATGTAACACCCACATTTAACTGTAATTAATCACAACTGGTTTCTCTGAAAAAATATAGGTAAAGTTAAGGAATGGAGTTTTGCAGAATTCCATTCTTTCTTAACTTTAAATACCTATATTTTTAAATACCAAAGAAACCATCTGTTGCTGGTCATTGAACTCATAAACTCCTGTTGGGGATCTACCAGTCGTTGAAATGAAATAATAGAAAAAAATGTGTTGACTGTTTAAGCTACAAACCTTTCTAATATTTGTGTTTCTATAAGACTATTTGGTGAAATTAGCTAGAAGGTTTATATGTGCAGGATCAGACAGGCACAGTAATCTGCCTGCTTTTTTAATGGTTGCTATCAATCGTCTGCTGAATAGCAATTGACAACAACCTCCACCATATTTAGAATTTAATGCTTGATGATGTCCCCCCCCAAAAGGCATTCAGATTATTGGATGTGACTGGACATAGAAAATAATTTTGAACCAGGTGAATTATTACTTCATGAACATATAAATAACTTACTTTATGTCACATTAGATGGATCCAGCTGAGGGACTTATCTTCAAAAAACTTTCAAATCCATTTTTAAATGATGTTCATAACTATTTAGTTAATGACTATGTCAATATTCAGGGTAAACACAGTGAGACATAAAAATTGAATCCAAGCCATACCAGATATCTGCTGTGGGCTGTTTCAGTGATCAAAGATTTAAAAACAATAATTAAATTGGAAGCCAGTGTTTAGAACAGAGGTTGGAATGATTAAGAAAATGGAAATCTAATATGCAAATATGCATACTCCAGAGTAATAGTACTAAAATTCTATTGGAAATCTGAGCAATTACACTAATAACAACAACTAAAACATCTCCTCCTTTAAAATCAAGATTGATTGATTGATTGATTTTAACTCTCAAATGATAAAATACCGTATTTTCTGGCATATAAGACAACTTTCTAAAGCATGCAAATCGGCTCCGAAGTCGGGGGTCGTCTTATACGCCGAGTCATCTTATACGCCAGAAATTATGGTAGTTTCTGGCGTATAAGATGACTTTCTAAGCATGCAAATCGGCTCCGAAGTCGGGGGTCATCTTATACGCCGAGTCGTCTAATATGCCAGAAAATTACGGTACTTTTCCATACCTGTTTTAAGCTGCTTCTTGTGGATAATTATTTTCTCTGTAATTGGGTTCAAAGTAATAAACTCTTGAGGACTGGAGATAATTTTACACTGTGCATTCTGGGGAAATCTCAGAATTATTAAAAAGCTGATATTCTATTTCAATTTTAAAAAACCTAACATTAGCACACATTTGTTCTTTAAATGATCAGTAGAATGAGAATCAGAAATAATCATAGAAAAAGATTAACACTAAGAATTGATTGATACATGTTCAAAAGATAAAGTTATGTTTAGGCTTCTTGTATAAAAAGAGATAAAAATATGAGTATAAAAATTACATAGCTTCTGATCAATGTGTTCAATTCAGATGGCTAATTACAAAGACTATACAAGGTGAAAATGATATCTCAGAAATGGAAGTGATGAAAGTCATTGTAAGCATTATGTCTCATATGTATAATATAACCAAAAGTGTAGACTTGCTTTTCAGAAAAAAAATTGGCTGGATATTTATGGGCTTTTTCATTTTGTTTTTCCCTATACATCCTGCTATAATTAAATCAGTCTTCCATCTCTACTTTCTAATGGGAATATTTTAAAGCTCTTTCAGGGACTCCAATATTTTAATTATCTATGCTTCCTACAGTGCTAATATTCCAAGAATCTTTTTTCCCTTCTGCCCTAGTATTAAAGATTATCCTTCTCTCTTTGCCTGAATATTTTTAGTTTGCATAGGATTGAAACTGAAAAAAAAGACCAAATATTTTTAGACACGTTGAAGAATATGGCTTCTCAATAGTCTCATAAATTCCATTTAAATCAGAACACAACTACTTTATGTAATTTATCTCTACAATATTAATGAATACAGTGCCAAGATAGAAAAACTACAGCTTCCTTAGTAATCAAAAGGTTTAAGTTGGACCACTTCTTTGGGATGGACAATGATAATTATCCCCAGTATTGTTCCCAGTGGCTCTAGAAAATTCTGTGCCTTTTGATATATGGTTTTGGGGATAATATTAGTTTTTTGTTCATGTCTTTTTCTTTCTTTCTTTCTTTCTGCTTATGCCTGCCTTTTATCTTAATTTTGTCAGTTAACCATTTTTGTTGTTTGGTAATGTTTAATAAACGAACTATATTTTTCATTAGTTGAACTGAGTGATATGTGTGCTTATTCTGATGCAGATTCAGGGGTTGATTGAGAATGTGCTGGGTGCGAACTAAAGTGGAAATTTCTCAAGGTAATTTTCCAATACACTGAACATGTAAATAATGTGTAATAGAAGTCACGGCTTATTCTCCTTTGTTTGCATGCCAGGAGTTCTTTGTCCCACACTGTGCCGACAAAGTCTCTGTATAGGTGGCAATAAAAGGGTAGAGGACTTTGCCATATTGAGAGAAAATATAGCCTGGTATATGTCTCCCTGCTTGTACAGAGTTTGCTCATACATGCCAACAACCTTTTCCAAAGAGTCCTCAAACCACACTGCATTCATCTTTCTTTCTCACCTCCCAGTGAACAACAATGGTGAACAAGTGGGGCTCCAGAGTTTAAATACATGGCCTGAATTATGTAGGCTCTTACCTTTGTCCTCATGAGCCTTCAGTTCCCCTCCCTTGCAAGACAGCGAATCATTTGCCTCTTATCAATTAAGCCTGACAACAAATTTGTGCCCTGTTCTTTCCCATGCTCTTTTCAGTGATGCATTATCTATTTTCTGGTAAGACATAACTGGTCACCTTATAGACAAAACTTAACTATGTTATGAACCATCATTATATGTAATTAATTTTTCAACAAACAATTAAAGACAGGCAGAAATAGCTCAGAACCACAGGAAGGAATTTTTAGGAGATCATCTATTAGACAATCTTGTTCTTGTCGAGGATCATGGCACCAAATATGTGCCGAAGAGCAGCAGGTGTGGAAATAGCTAATATGGTGCTATACTAATCTATCATCTCCATGTCATCCAAGCTATTAGCCTGATAAAACACAACAGATTTTGTAAGCACTCATTAAATTGTTTTCAGTCTTTCCTGCACTGGAAATGTAACAGCTATTATTAGTTTTTCCATGCTAGTTGATGGAGTTACCGTGACTTCTTCAACTTCGTGAGAAACGTGGCCACTTCAAAGCTTCAGAATGTAAAGCATTGTCTTTGATCTTGCTATTCCATTTGAACTTGTGAATTAGATCTGGAAAAAGATATTAACTCATTCTCTTTCATAACTCCAGCATTTGCTGACGTTATTATCTAGACTGTACCTCCCTTTCCAAAGCATTATATTCTTTTTACATGACTTAAGGTTAAACTAAAGGCCTTTATGTTCTACTTGCACTCCACGTACACAAGATTTCCAGTGAAGGAATGCTGGTTTGATTCCCAGAGCGAGCTATTAACATCAAAGAAATCAATAAAAGGAAAACGTGGAAAGTACATGTTATTTTCTCTGCAGTGCTTTATTCCTTCTTAACATTTATTCCAGCAGGGAATGCCAACCTATATGTAGTCAAAATGCAGCTGCTAAGAAAACAAGGGGAATTTATCCCAAGATCTTAAAGAATGGAGGGAGTTGGGGTGGGGAGGAATGCAGTAGACTGACCAATAGAGTTATGCTCTGTTAAAAACCTCATTGGAGATTTTTAAAAAAAGACTTGTCTGAAATGGTATAGGGCAGTGATGGTGAACCTTTTAGAGACCGAATGCCCAAATTGCAACCCAAAACCCACTTATGTATCGTCGGGTGATGGGTGGGCATGGCCCAGTGGGTGGGTGTGGCCCATTGAATGGGCGTGGCCCATTGGGTGGGCTGGCTGCAGTGGTAACAGCAGCCTTGGTGGGACTAAAAAGTTCAATCAATCAATCAATTCCAACTTCGTGAGATTTTTTTTCCCGGGAAAAGTTGAAATTGATTGATTGATTGAACTTTTTTTTTTTGCACACAGCAGCAGAGGCCTAAAGCAAAAAGGTTTTATAAGACCCAGCTGAAGGCCTAGGACTGGGGCAATGGTGTGCATGCCCACAGTGAGGGCTCTGCGTGCCACCTGTGCCACGCGTGCCATAGGTTTGCCACCATGGGTATAGGGTCTCCTCTCGAGCAGGGGGTTGGACTAGAAGACCTCCAGGATTCCTTCCAACTCTATTACTATATTCTATGTTCAGTTCCTGATGCTGTGGTCCAGTTCTCCCATTTCCTTTTCTTCTTCTTAATCACTCAGCATTTTCACAGTCGTTTGAAACAGCACTGTTTAAGGGTTCCCTGTTGTAAGATCCTCCTGTGTCCCTCCCCCTCAAAAAAAGGGTTCCTGAGTTTTAGCAAATTCTAAGATTTAGATTCCTCCTTTTTCTTTTGAGTGATGCTATTTGGACACAGAATCGATAGCATTCAGGTCTGAACTTTGAAATAAGAGGAAATGTACCACTTTAGAGAGTCTAAAGCTCTGTCTATTAACTCAGGAATCACTGAAACAATAGCATACGGTAGTCTTGTGTAGCTATCAATTGGTCCCATTGGAAGAGAATAAAAACAATCTGACCTGATAATAGCAAGCACTTGGAAAAGCTAACAGGTGAAGTTTATTCCTTCCTTGAGTTGTAAATCTTCTCTGGTAACATCTCCATATCAAGCTGCAATCATTTAAAAAAATTGGAAACACATCTCCATTTATGGGATGAGAGGAAATCTCCAGGACCACCTAGTAAGTTTATGGTTGTAGAGAGATCTGAAACCATTGATCCTTCACTGTATAGTTCTCAGTCTTAGTCAATCAATATTCTGTAATTCAAAGACATTAATTTCTTTTTGTTCATTAGAAAATGCACAGAATGGGAGGCCTCATGCCCCTCAAAATGTCCTTCAACTACCACTCCACCATTTCTAATCATTGGTTCCGTTGAAACTATATGTCAGCAGGCTGTCCATAAGTTCCATCCCTGAGCAAGGGACATCATGATAATATGAATAAGAGAATAGGGTTCACACTCTACTATGGCATCACAGCAAAGCTTAATGTTCACTGGAGAGACTGTTCTTTGATGATGGGACTATTGAAACAATTGTTTTGATAGAACGTTCTATAGACTATGTTTACTTCCACTAGTGAAAAGCTATGGAATAGTTTGGAAGTAGAAAAATTAATTTTCAGTAGAATTCTTTTGACTTAAGACTTATCCACACAGCTTTGAGATATCTTGTTTGCCATTTGTTAATGACATGTCCTTGAGACATCCTGTTGAGAACATGTCCTGAGTCTTTCTCTTAAGGTTAGCATAATCTGGATCAAGGCAATTCAAGTGGGATGAGTGTTTTCCCTTGGAAAACCCTCTTATGCAAACATTCAAACTTGTATGGAGGAAGACAGAAGTCAGGAAATCTGCAGGGCAAAACTTTCACTCCTATCTGTCCATAGAGTTCAATGTTTTCATAGCCATTTCTGCTTTGCCTGCTAGAAAAACAGAACCTCACCAGCAGCAAATATTTTTTTTTCTTTATCAACTTCATGGAACATCTTCCATAAGAGAACTATTTCTGCAAGTAACTTATCTGCTGTCCATCTGTCTCTTGTATATTAGGTGGTGAGGAATAGACAGGAGATTCTTATGCTATTTTGTTGTCTGCTTAGTTCCTTCTACTTGCCAAGTAATAATTCTTTACCCATTGCATAGGATTACCAGACATATAGGAAAAGGAGGACTCATTCTTCTTTTTGTCCCCATGTTCTATGTCTGGCAGGGATAATCTTAAAATTAAATATTGCCTGGATTTCTGAATATCTCTTCCTGAGCTTTTCTTTGGCATACACTTCCTTAAAAAGTGTTAACTTCAAGTTAGTAAGGTTTGCTCTGTTACCTTGAGTAGTGATTTAGTGTCCTTCTGCAGGCTGGAGCTGCTAAATGAAATTGACAAGATCTTAATCAGTTACACTCTGAAGACTTTTGTCTGAGAACTGGCTCTAGCACATTCCTGTGATTGAAAAACCAGTCTTTTTGATGCTGGAAAAAGTAATTTCATATGCATGTAGGCCTAACTCCTTTTTTTTTTTTTTTTTGCAATTTTTCATTGTAATTTTTGTTGCAGGTGCCAAGTAAGTCAAGCAGTTAGTGTGTCCTTCTTTTCTCCATTTGTCCTCCTTTCCAATTACCTGTATCTTCCTTTGCCTGTTTAGTTATCCAGTAATCCTATCACTGGAGAACATAACCACTGATCTTCCCAGCAGCAACAGCAGAGGTGAGCTCTATCTTGTATAAGTTAAGCAGCAAATCTATCTATCTATGTAAGAGGATCTCTATAAAGGTGATATTATGATATTGAAAGGCATTCATCAGAGGTTTGGGCAGGCTTACAGTCACATATAAATTGGAATGCGTGGATATCCCATGCCACCTTCATTTAAAATTGTTCCTAGAGCTACATAATGAAGCTCTCTCTGGCATTAGCAATGATAAAAATGCTCCCATGTTTTCTCCATGTTGAGATGACCCCAAACCAAGTTCTCTTACTGTATGATCATAAGTACATCAGTTTTTTTAGAGTAAGGACACACACACACACAAACACAGATTCTTTCCTTGCAAATTCTTTCCATTCATGGGAAGATTGAGGAACTGTGTTTGTATGATAGAGATAGAAGGTGACAAGTTGCATCCAGTTACAAACTTCCAGTGAATGGAATATGTCAATGGAACACATTCCTCTTGTTTCCTCTCTAAGTTCTGCCCAGTGCATGTAAATATGTTCTGAAGGTCTGATGGACCTTCTGATATAGGCTTGCCAAGTGAGAGGGCAAATGAGGCAATCAAAGGGAAATTCCATTGTGCAAATGGCAGTCAGTTCGTATAACATTGGATATGACCCAGAAGATGAGCAATGTTTTCCCTTCAAAGAAAGAATTTCTTGATTGACAAGAAGTTAATGAAGACTGAAATTTAGGTTGCCTGAATAATGAGCATGCATCAGATGACTGGTTCCTTTCTTGATAATAAATCTTACAAAGAACAGTGACTTTTTGTCTTTTTTGCCTTATTCTTCAGAGAGAACTACAGGTTTTGTTTTTAAGGAATCATGGGAATAATTATATTGTGAAAGCAGTCATACAATACTACCTCCCACTGTTTCCTCTAATATTCTACTGGAAATTATCATGGGTAATATAGAAATAGGTAACGGAAGTTAGTTGCTATTAGCACTTTGACAGTTTCTGAATTCTTCCTCCTTAATGACAAAAGCTCTAATTTCATTCACTACTAAATTTCTTGCAAAATTGACATAATAGAGTCCCTATCCATGGAAATCCAAATGCAAAGCAAATATTAAACCACAATACAAGGAGAAAGTTACAAGGAAATTGGAATCATAGTTTGCATTTCTACTGTCCTCCCTGCTCTTAGTTTGAAGAGGTAGCCAAGCCTCTATTCTTACTTTATTCTGCTTTCCTTTTTTGTCATTGCTCTTTTTTATTTGTTTATAGCATAAAATACAAAAATTATAAAAACAAATAGTAGGAAAAATAGGGGAGGGAAAGGAGAAGGGAAGAATGCAGAAAACAAGGGAAAAAGAAAAAGTGTTGACTTCCGACTCCCTTCAGTGAAGTAAAATAAGATAGTAACATCAAATCTCAAATTTTACTTTATGGAATAGTATAAACTAGCCATTTCTATGTCAACAAATCTATCTAATTGGCAAAACCCAAAATCAAAGTCTCATTTTTTTCCACCTTAAGCACAAAGTCCAGACATAGTTTACAACTAGAAACAAAAATACTTATATTTTTTTTTCTTTTATCAGAACAGTCAATTTAGCCATCTCTGCTAACTCCATCAATTTTTGCAGCCATTTGTCTATTGTGAGATCAAAGTGGCCTTCCATTTTTGTGCATAAAGTAACCTTGCTGCCATCAACATATATTACATCTAAGTTCCCCCAAAAAATTCAAGTCTTTTTCCATTAAACCCAAAAGAAAATTTTCTGATTTTAGCTTTATATTCACTTTAAGAATATTCTGTATTAAAATATGAATCCTACTCCAATATTTTGCTTTATCACATGTCCACCACAAATGATAAAAAGTCCCTTTTTTACATTTGCATTTCCAACATTCACTTTATATATATATAAAATATACAATCAATAATAGTTAACTAAATATAAATAAAATTGTTGTTGTTAGTTGCGAAGTCGTGTCCGACCCATCGCGACCCCATGGACAATGTTCCTCCAGGTCTTCCTGTCCTCTATCATCTTATGGAGTCCATTTAAGTTCACACCTACTGCTTCAGCCATCTCATTCTCTGTCATCCCATTCTTCTATTGCCCTCAATCTTTCCCAGCATTAGGCCCTTCTCCAGTGAGTCCTTCCTTCTCATTAGGTGGCCAAAGTATTGAGTTTCAACTTCAGGAACTGGCCTTCTAAAGAGCAGTTGGGGGTTGATCTCTTCTAGGACTGACTGGTTTGAACGCCTTGCAGTCCAAGGGACTCGCAGGAGTCTTCTCCAGCACCAAAGTTCAAAGGCCTCAATTCTTTGGCGCTCAGCCTTTCTTATGGTCCAACTTTCACAGCCATACGTTGCAACTGGGAAAACCATGGCCTGGACTATACGCACTTTTGTTGGCAGGGTGATGTTTCTGCTTTTTAGTATGCTGTCTAGATTTGCCATAGCTTTCCTCCCCAGGAGCAAGCGTCTTTTAATTTCTTGGCTGCAGTCCCCATCTGAGGTGATCTTTGAGCCCAGAAAAATAAAATCTGTCACTACTTCCATTTCTTCCCCATCTATTTGCCAGGAATTGAGAGGCCCGGATGCCATGATTTTGGTTTTCTTACTGTTGAGTTTCAAGCCTACTTTTGCACTCTCCTTCTTCACCCGCATCAAGAGGCTCTTTAGTTCCTCTTCACTTTCTGCCATTAGAGTGGTATCATCTGCATATCTTAGGTTGTTGATATTTCTCCCGGCAATCTTAATTCAAACTTTTGATTCATCTAGCCCTGCCTTTCTCATGATGTGCTCTGCATATAAGTTAAATAGGCAGGGTGACAGTATACAGCCTTGCCGGACTCCTTTTCCAATTTTGAACCAATCAGTGGTTCCCTGTCCAGTTCTCACTGTTGCTTCTTGACCCGCATATAGGTTTCTCAAGAGACAAATAAGATGGTCTGGTATTCCCATCTCTTTAAGAACTTGCCACAATTTATTGTGATCCACACAATCAAAGGCTTTAGCATAATCAATGAAGCAGAAGTAGATGTTTTTCTGGAACTCCCTAGCTTGTGTATGTTGGCAATTTGATCTCTAGTTCCTCTGCCTCGTCGAAATCCTGCCTGTACTTCTGGTAGTTCTCGATCTACATACTGCTGGAGTCTAGCTTGTAGGATTTTAAGCATAACTTTACTAGCATGAGAAATGAGTGCAATGGTGCGATAGTTTGAACATTCTTTGGCATACAATCAATAATAGTTAATTAATAGTCAATAATAATTAATTTCTATATTTCCATAATTCGTATATCAATTAATAATATATTTCCTTGACCTTTTCTTTTCCCAATAGTATTCTCCTTCTTCAACATTAAAAAAATATAATTTTTGATATTTGAAATTTTCCATATATAAATGATTAAATATAAACATTTTCTTCTATTTATACCAACAATAAGTGTCCATATATAGCATTTTTTTTCTTATAGTAATAGTAATAGTAGTAAAGTTGGAAGGGACCTTGGAGGTCATCTAGTCCAACCCCCTGCTCGGGCAGGAAACCCTACGCTATTTCGGACAAATGGCTGTCCAGTCTCTTCTTAAAAACTTCCAGTGTTGGAGCATTTACTGCTTCTGGAGGCCAGCTGTTCCACTGATTAATTGTTCTCACTGTCAGGAAGTTTCTCCTTAGTTCTAGGTTGCTTCTCTCCTTGATGAGTTTCCACCCGTTGCTTCTTGTCCTGCCTTCAGGTGCTTTGGAAAATAGCTTAATTCCCTCTTCTTTATTATCAATATGTTATTTTCATAAATCTTGTTTAAGGTCATTTTCTCCTTAATATTCAAACAATTCTTATCAATCATAATTTTCTCAGTAATTAACATCTAAATATCCAAATTTTCCATTTAAATAATCATCCCAGTATTTTCATATTTCATATATTATAGAAATCTATATTACTTATCTATCATAACATCTACCTATAAGATCTTTTCTAATCAATTTATATTTCACTTCTATTTGTAAAAATTGATTTGTTAAATCACTATATATCCTTTTTTCAAAGTTCTTATTAAGCCTAATTTCCCCTCTTATTTCAATCATTCCTTAATCCTAAATTTTTCAGACTTAATTGATCTTTAAAATTCAAACTTTTCATTCACTTACATCATCCCAGTATTTTTACATTTTGTATCTTATGAAGAATATTATATTCCTTATATCTCTTATCCCAACGTATTATAAAGCCCCTTTATAGCCAAAATTATTTGTTTATTTAGCCATATTCAAACAAGTGTTTGCTCGTGTAATATTCCATCTGGTAGGGCAAGTCAAGTTTCTTGAGCCCATCTCTAGCCTTCTTCCTTTGCCAAATAGTTTTCCAAAATAATATTTTCGACTTGTCAAGCAGTTCTTGTGTTTTTGTAGTTGTTGTTGGGAGTGGAGGATACATAATACGTAAGATGAAGGTGTGCAAAACTTCTAGCCATGAGTGCCACCTGCTCTTCAAGCAGGAACTGTGGGAAGTTTATGCGAAAACAGCCGCGGGATGTGGAACTTCTTAATCCTGCGGTCCTGCATTTCCAACATTCACCTGATGCACCTTTATACATTCTTGATAATTTATCTGGTGTTAAATACCAATGATACATCATCTTATAAAAAAATTATTTCAAATTGTAATTTAGTGCAAATTTTAAAAATTTCGTCCACATATTCTGCTTTCCTTTTGTGTTATACCTCAAATCACAGAATGCTGAGGAAATATGGCTACGTGGCTGTTCTTATATCAGTTATCTGGATGGCATCTGTTTGAAAACAAGTTTGGCTACTTGATTAACATTTTCTGCAGCAAATTACAGCTGGATGAACCATTTTTTTTATTGAAAAGTTTTATAAAAGCTACAATATACACCCTAAAATGCACCCACCCTAAACCACCCTCTCCCTCCCCCACTTCCCAGAGCTGAGTACAGGGTAACAAATATAATAATCATACTCTAACTAACATTAACCAACTATACAAATAACCAAGTCCATAATGCTCTTTAACTCCCCTTTAACATAAAAATAAACAAATTAAAAATAAACATAATAATATAAACAAGTTAATATCCTAATTCTTAAACAATACATTATCCAAATTGTTAAACAATACTAATACTAAAAATAATAATAAAACTAATAAAAAATCCACTTAATAAACTATTAATAATAATAATAATAATACTCTAAAATTTACTCATAAAGTAAATGGAAATTTTTAGTCTCATATTTATTTTGAATATAATCTATCCATCTTCTCCAAACCGAAATGTATCTTTCTTGTGAATGATCCTTCAAATAAGCAGAAATCTTAGCCATTTCTGCTAAATTTGACACTTTAAGCGTCCATTCTTCTATGGTAGACAAACAATCCTTCTTCCAATATTGCCCTACCAATAACCTTGCAGCTGTTATCAAATTCAACATCAAATTAATTTCTTTAACATCACAATCTACAATAACACCCAATAAAAATAATTGTGGAGTAAACTTTATCTTTCTCCTAAAAATCTTTTGAATGTTCCACCAAATCTTAATCCAAAAAGCTTTTATATTTCTGCAAGTCCACCAGATATGAAAATAAGTAGTATCCAAACCACCACATCTCCAACATTTGGGCTGTAAATTAGGATACATACAAGACAACTTTTTAGGATCCAGATGCCATCTATAAAACATTTTATAAAAATTTTGTCTTAAATTTTGGGCCTGGGTAAATTTTACATTTCTAACCCAAATTACCTCCCATATATCCAATGGAATCGGTTCCTGAATATTTTGGGCCCATTTTACCATACAATCTTTAACTAAATCCATTTCCAAATCCAATTCTATTGATATTGTTGTTAATTGCGAAGTCATGTCTGACCCATCGCGACCCCATGGACAACGTTCCTCCAGGTCTTTCTGTCCTCTACCATCTTCTGGAGTCCATTTAAGTTCACACCTACTGCTTCAGTGACTCCATCCAGCCATCTCATTCTCTGTCGTCCCATTCTTCTATTGCCCTCAATCTTTCCCAGCATTAGGCCCTTCTCCAGTGAGTCCTTCCTTCTCATTAGGTGGCCAAAGTATTTGAGTTTCAACTTCAGGATCTGGCCTTCTAAAGAGCAGTTGGGATTGATATCTTCTAGGACTGACCAGTTTGAACGCCTTCAGTCCAAGGGACTCGCAGGAGTCTTCTCCAGCACCAAAGCATTATAAATTCTCTTTATATGCGCTAGGTTTTGATCTTTAATCTGTTTTACCATATTCTCATCCATTGAAGTAATACCAACCTTTTGATCTAACTTCCACCTAGCCAACAATTGATTATACTGAAACCAAGATTGTACAATATTTTCTTGCTTTAACTCAACTAACGGTTTTAATTGCCAATCATTCCCTACCAATTTAAGTAGTTCCTTATAAGAAATCCTATCCAAATTCACACCCATAGATACCCCCTCTATTGCGTGTCCAGGAATCCCCCAGATTGGTATTTTATAATTTAACTTATAATAGTACTTCTTCCAGACACGCAATAAAACACTTCTTAAAATATGAGATTTAAAAGCTTGGTCAACTTTTTTGTTATAAATTAAGTATGCATGCCACCCATATAATAAATTCCATCCCTCAAGATAAAGTATATTTTTATTTGTTAAATTAAGCCAATCACTAACCAGTGTTAAAACCACCATCTTAAGTTTAATTCTTGGTTTTTTCCCTGCCCAAATAAATTTATTAATACCCTTCTGCCATTCATCCAAATTGGCATCTTTTTTCAAAATTGGTATCATTTGAAACAAAAAAAGAAACTTTGGTAGAACATGGTAGAACTTCAACAAGCCTGTTGTCAAATCTTTGGTAGAACCATTGGTTTATCTAAGACATGTTCCACCACAAAGAAAGAAACCCCATTGTGGCCTTGGGCAACATTTAAACTAGTTTCAAGTAAGAATTGGCCTCAATCTTATCAAGAAACAGAAGGTAAAGAAATGTTTGCAAAAATAGGGTGGATTCTTTAATTTAAAAAAAATCCAAGAATTTGTTATCAGTGAAAGTTCAAAACATATTTTTCTTATGATGGCTTAGAGCATTTCTAAAATTGGCAAGTACATTTACATCTAATTTCAGAGAGCAGGATTGTTTCTGATGAACGGGTCTTTTCTGCAGTCTGAAGTGCACCAGGTTCCAAGTTCTACAGTATTTTCTTTCTGTTCTTCTCATTAAAAGCTCTGTAATAACCAAAAGGCCCCAGAGTATAAAAAGTAGTTGGGTCAGTAAACCTGTGCTAAGGAAAGGTGTGTTGAATTTTATATTAAAAAATGTATAAGAAATTTCAAAGCATTTTTTTTCTTTTATGAAATGTTTAAAACCTGAGGAAACTTGTTTACTGTTTCTTGTTTACCAGTATCTTATTATTAGGAATAAAATTCACTCTTCTACAAGCAAATATCTGATTCTACAAAGAATGGACTGTTGTTCTCCCATTTCCAGTCCAAGCCTTCTTTAATGAAATACTCAGCCTCTCCTGCACTCTGCCTTTATATCCTGTCCTCTTCCCTTCAACATCTCTCTCTCTCTCTCTCTCTCTCTCTCTCTATATATATATATATATATATATATATATATATATATATATATGTTTTCTGAGGTTTTCGCGGGTATTTGTATATAGGTCTTTGGTTGTTCGGGTTTTCTCCCGCGTAAAATTGGAAGTGTCTTGGCAACGTTTCGACGAAGTCACATTCGTCATCTTCAGGCTGGTGTTTTTAGCTTCTTGCTTTGAGCAGCAATGTGTGGTTTAGCTGTTTCTTCCTTTTAACTGCCAGTGGGGGTATGAACTGATTGGGTGGGAGCTTGGCTGTGTTCTGATTGGGTGGAGGTGTGTTCTGAATGGTTAGGGGCTTGGCTGTGCTCTGATTGGCTGGGGGAGTGTTCTGTTTGGTTGTGCTCAGGTTAGTCTGAGTTGCAGAGGGGTTTAAGATTTTGGGGTTAGGGAGTCGTTTGTCAATAAGGGCAGGTTTCCAAATGGCTGGTAGGCGGGAGGTATCATCTCGCTTGTTCATGCTGTGTGGGCGTTTTTCTATCTCGATGGCTTCTCTGATTATTCTGTTATTAAAATGTTCACTTTTGGCAATGGTTCTGGTATTTTTAAAGTCAATTTCATGTCCTGTGGCTTTAAGGTGTTGGACCAGGGAAGATGTTGGTTCCTCTTTTTTGACTGAGTTCTTATGTTCTTCAATGCGTGCACTTATTCTTCTGTTGGTTTGTCCGATGTATATGGTGGGACAAGTGGTGCATGGGATTTCGTATACTCCTTGATTTTCTAATTCAATTTTATCTTTGGGGTTTCTAAGGATGGTGGATATTTTTCTGTTTGTGCAGAATGCTGTTTTGATGTTGTGTTTATGGAGGATCTTACTGATTCTGTCTGTGGTGCCTTTTATGTATGGGAGGAGGGCTTTGCCGTTTTCTTGTTCTTTGTCTTGGATTTTGGTGGGGGTTTCTTTTTGGATTAGGTTTGTAATCTTATTTCTATGGAATCCATTGGATGTTAGTACATTGGTGAGAGTGTGTAGTTCGGGTTTTAGGTGTTGTTCGTCAGCTAAGCGTTTTGTTCTGGAGATGAGTGTCTTGGCTACAGAGTTGATCTGTGCTGGGTGGTGGTGTGAGAGAGCGTGCAGATAGCGGTTTGTGTGTGTTTTCTTCTGGTAGATGGTGTGTCCTAGGGAGCCATTGGATTTCTTGTAGACTAAGACATCCAGGAAGGGAAGTTGGTTGTTAGCTTCTGTTTCCATGGTGAACTGTATTTTGGGGTGTAGGCTGTTGAGGTGTGTGAGGAAGTTGTCCAGTTTTTCTTTCCCATGTGGCCAGATTATGAAGGTGTCGTCTACATATCTGAGCCAGAGTTTGGGTTTGTGATCCGATTTTTCTAGAGCTTGGGTTTCAAAGTGTTCCATGTAGAGGTTGGCAATGACAGGTGAGAGGGGTGATCCCATGGGTGCTCCTTCTGTTTGTTTGTATTTTTGTCCATTATAGATGAAGTATGTGTTGGATAGGCAGTGGTTGGTCAGATCTAAGATGTGTTTGGGGGGGTTATATTTGTTTTGAATAGCTGTCAAGGCTTCTTTGATAGGCACTTGGGTGAAGAGGGATATGACATCGAAGCTCACTAGTAGGTCGCTGGGCTGTAAGCTTTGTTTCTTTATGATCTCTATAAACTGGAATGAGTTTTTTACGTGTGAGGTGATGGATTCTGCATAGGGCTGTAGTTGTTTGGCGAGAAATTTGGCTAGGTTTTGTAGAGGTGAGCCTATGGAGCTGACTATAGGTCTGAGTGGGGTTCCTTCTTTGTGTATCTTGGGGAGACCATAGAGTTTAGGGCATCTGGATGATTTCTCTCTGGGAATGATTCTTTGCTGGATCTCTTCGCTAATGGGGGAGGCTTTTATCTTGGTTCTGGTGGTTTTTTCCAGGTAGGTGGTGGGATCTGTATTTAGGGGTTTGTATGTGGAGTCTTGGAGTAGGTTGGTTAATTTGGTTTGGTAGTCAGATGTGTTCATAACCACCGTGGCGTTGCCCTTGTCTGCTGGTAGGATTATTATGCTGGTGTCTTCTTTCAGGTTACGTAGTGCTGTCTGTTCCTCTTTGGGTAAGTTGCTTTTGGGTGGCTTGCTGGTGCAGAGGATGTTGGTGATTTTGAGTCTGATTTTGTTAGCGTCATCGGGGTTGATTTTGGTCAGGCTGGTTTCAACTCCACATATAATGGTTTCAGTGGGGATGTGTTTGGGAGCGACTGCAAAGTTGAATCCTTTGGAAAGGACATTGGTTTCGGCTTTGGTGAGGATCCTATCTGAGATGTTATGCACTGTTTGTTTCATGTGTGGCTGTGAGGGAGGAGGGGTTTGTTTCTGGCGTTCTTGTAGTCTTCGGAGTTTGTTGGTGTGTGTATCTGTCTTGAGGGTGGTCTGTGTTTCGGCTCTCCAGACGGCGAGTTGTTTGGATTTGTCCCAAAGCTCAGATATGTAGACGACACCTTCATAATCTGGCCACATGGGAAAGAAAAACTGGACAACTTCCTCACACACCTCAACAGCCTACACCCCAAAATACAGTTCACCATGGAAACAGAAGCTAACAACCAACTTCCCTTCCTGGATGTCTTAGTCTACAAGAAATCCAATGGCTCCCTAGGACACACCATCTACCAGAAGAAAACACACACAAACCGCTATCTGCACGCTCTCTCACACCACCACCCAGCACAGATCAACTCTGTAGCCAAGACACTCATCTCCAGAACAAAACGCTTAGCTGACGAACAACACCTAAAACCCGAACTACACACTCTCACCAATGTACTAACATCCAATGGATTCCATAGAAATAAGATTACAAACCTAATCCAAAAAGAAACCCCCACTAAAATCCAAGACAAAGAACAAGAAAACGGCAAAGCCCTCCTCCCATACATAAAAGGCACCACAGACAGAATCAGTAAGATCCTCCATAAACACAACATCAAAACAGCATTCTGCACAAACAGAAAAATATCCACCATCCTTAGAAACCCCAAAGATAAAATTGAATTAGAAAATCAAGGAGTATACGAAATCCCATGCACCACTTGTCCCACCACATACATCGGACAAACCAACAGAAGAATAAGTGCACGCATTGAAGAACATAAGAACTCAGTCAAAAAAGAGGAACCAACATCTTCCCTGGTCCAACACCTTAAAGCCACAGGACATGAAATTGACTTTAAAAATACCAGAACCATTGCCAAAAGTGAACATTTTAATAACAGAATAATCAGAGAAGCCATCGAGATAGAAAAACACCCACACAGCATGAACAAGCGAGATGATACCTCCCGCCTACCAGCCATTTGGAAACCCGCCCTTATTGACAAACGACTCCCTAACACAAAAAATGATACCAGACCCACACTCACAAAAACCACACAGGATGTCACCACCACACATCCACGCAAAAACAAACCCAAAGCCACACCGATGATGAGGCACGACCACAAACCAGACGCCAGACCACAGCTGCATCATTAGCCACTTTAAACCCCTCCATTCCATACATGAAGCAAACTGACACCCTCCATGAAGAGCAGGCACGACCACGAACACAAAGCCAAAAAATAGCAAGGCAGCCCAAAATCTTAAACCCCTCTGCAACTCAGACTAACCTGAGCACAACCAAACAGAACACTCCCCCAGCCAATCAGAGCACAGCCAACCCCCCAGCCAATCAGAGCACAGCCAATCCCCTAACCAATCAGAACACACCTCCACCCAATCAGAACACAGCCAAGCTCCCACCCAATCAGTTCATACCCCCACTGGCAGTTAAAAGGAAGAAACAGCTAAGACCACACATTGCTGCTCGAAGCACGAAGCTGAAAACACCAGCCTGAAGATGACGAATGGGACTTCGTCGAAACGTCGCCAAGACACTTCCAATTTTACGCGGGAGAAAACCCGAACAACCAAAGACCTATATATATATATATATATATTTCAGTAAAAAAGGAAAGCGATCACCAGGAAGTAAAACACCAAGGTTTTAATAAATAAAATCAAGCTTTCGATGGCTAGCATCTGCCATCATCGTCAGGATACAAGCCAGTCAGTGAGGAAACCTGCTTATAAGCATAGCCACACCTAAACTCTACGCATGGACCTTGTAACAGGTCCAAGCCAACTAATCCTTACTTTACTTACAGCCTTCAGTGATTCTTTCTTTTAGCTCTTACTTACATCCACCTAGCTTTCAATGGCTAGCACCTGCCATCATTGTCAGAATACAAGCTAGCTAGTGAGGAAACCTGCTTACAAGCATAGCCACGCCTAAACTCTACGCATGGACCTTGTAACAGGTCCAGGCCGACTAATCCTTGCTTCACTTACAGCCTTCAGTGATTCTTTCTTATAGCTCTTACTTACATCCACACAACCACCCACTTCCTCCCTCCCTTTAGTTCCTGAGTCATATAGGCAATGTGTGTTTCTCAAAATTGAAGGGTCCTCTGCACTATTGAATTGATTCTTCTTTCTGTGTTCCTTGGGACGTTTCTCTCCTCCACTCCTCCGGCACGCATCGCACTCATTTGCATTCTTCAATCCTGTCACTCCTTCAATCCCCCCACAATCCTTGCCACCAATCTCATCCACAATTTTATTTCCCCCCACTGTTCCCAGCATATCGCATCCTCCATGCTCCTCCTTCATGCCACCTGGTGCGACTCTCAATCCGGTTGCCTCTCTTTCAGTCTTCTGTAACGCCGCTCTCCGGGAGCGCGTGACCACCCCCATAATGGGGCGGCTGTAAGTATTGATCTTCTGTACATCCATTGAAGGCATGTCTCTGTCTCGGTGGCTCTGATCAGTGTGGCCGCCTAGCAAAGGTGTTATTCTGCCATCGCTCATGGTAGGTGTTGCCTTTTTTGAATTCCTATCCATTTCCAAGGCGCCAGCGACCAGATGCGTTGTAGCGGGGGCACCATTGGGGACAATGGAGCCGATATAGTCACTGGGGTAGTGAATTTGTTTTGTGTTGATTGGGACACTTGTTGTTCTTATTCTTGAGTATTGGGTACAGTGCAAGGAGGTGTCTGGGGCATCCGAGGATGGGCTACTAATATCAACAAATTTCTTAATTGACGGCGGATGTACACACGAATCGTTAACTAAAGGGGGTCTAGATTGTAGATGTCTCTCTTCTTTGTTGCCAGTTTCATCTAATGGACACCCAGAGTTTTTGTTACTCAGATGTTTTTTCCCAGGTCGTCTACGCATTTCCCATGCCTTCATGGTCTGATATGCCGGGCGTAGGTCCACATGTCGATTGATTGACATGCTGTCTGAGAACCAGGCTTCTTTGAGTAACCTACCACTCTTGGAGGTGTCACTGGCAACCACCCTTACGTCGTCAAAATTAAATTTATGACCAAACTCCTCCATGTGAGTCAGTATTTGGGAGTACTGCTCACCTCTTCTTATTGCCAGCTTGTGTTCCTGCATTCTTGTTCCGACCCTTTTGGAAGTTTCTCCCACATAATTGCCTGGACAGTCATTACAGTTAATCCTGTAAACGACTCCAGATCTCTCAACTATGGGGAGTGGGTCCTTTGGTCTCATAATGCAGGAATGCAACGTCCGGTCAGGTCTATGTGCAACCCTTACACCATAGGGTGCCAATAGTCTGGTGGTGGCTTCCGAGACGTTGCTAATGTAAGGGAGGGTAATATGAGTTGTCTGTGATGGTGCCATCCCACTTGATGGATTTGGGGATGGTTTGGAGAGAGTACTGTGGCGTCTGATGAATTTCATGGGGTACCCATTGTACCTACAGAGACAGAGGAGATGTTTTCTTTCCTCCATCCTGCACTACAACAGCAATCACCCAGTGGCCCACAAAGTCAGCTGCATTAGAACCCTCTTCAAGAGGGTGGACTCCCACTGCAGTACAGCCGAAGCTAGGATGGAGGAAAGAAAACATCTTGTGCAGGAACACAAGCTGGCAATAAGAAGAGGTGAGCAGTACTCCCAAATACTGACTCACATGGAGGAGTTTGGTCATAAATTTAATTTTGACGACATAAGGGTGGTTGCCAGTGACACCTCCAAGAGTGGTAGGTTACTCAAAGAAGCCTGGTTCTCAGACAGCATGTCAATCAATCGACATGTGGACCTACGCCCGGCATATCAGACCATGAAGGCATGGGAAATGCATAGACGACCTGGGAAAAAACATCTGAGTAACAAAAACTCTGGGTGTCCATTAGATGAAACTGGCAACAAAGAAGAGAGACATCTACAATCTAGACCCCCTTTAGTTAACGATTCGTGTGTACATCCGCCGTCAATTAAGAAATTTGTTGATATTAGTAGCCCATCCTCGGATGCCCCAGACACCTCCTTGCACTGTACCCAATACTCAAGAATAAGAACAACAAGTGTCCCAATCAACACAAAACAAATTCACTACCCCAGTGACTATATCGGCTCCATTGTCCCCAATGGTGCCCCCGCTACAACGCATCTGGTCGCTGGCGCCTTGGAAATGGATAGGAATTCAAAAAAGGCAACACCTACCATGAGCGATGGCAGAATAACACCTTTGCTAGGCGGCCACACTGATCAGAGCCACCGAGACAGAGACATGCCTTCAATGGATGTACAGAAGATCAATACTTACAGCCGCCCCATTATGGGGGTGGTCACGCGCTCCCGGAGAGCGGCGTTACAGAAGACTGAAAGAGAGGCAACTGGATTGAGAGTCGCACCTGGTGGCATGAAGGAGGAGCATGGAGGATGCGATATGCTGGGAACAGTGGGGGGAAATAAAATTGTGGATGAGATTGGTGGCAAGGATTGTGGGGGGACTGAAGGAGTGACAGGATTGAAGAATGCAAATGAGTGCGATGCGTGCCGGAGGAGTGGAGGAGAGAAACGTCCCAAGGAACACAGAAAGAAGAATCAATTCAATAGTGCAGAGGACCCTTCAATTTTGAGAAACACACATTGCCTATATGACTCAGGAACTAAAGGGAGGGAGGAAGTGGGTGGTTGTGTGGATGTAAGTAAGAGCTATAAGAAAGAATCACTGAAGGCTGTAAGTGAAGCAAGGATTAGTCGGCCTGGACCTGTTACAAGGTCCATGCGTAGAGTTTAGGTGTGGCTATGCTTGTAAGCAGGTTTCCTCACTAGCTAGCTTGTATTCTGACAATGATGGCAGGTGCTAGCCATTGAAAGCTAGGTGGATGTAAGTAAGAGCTAAAAGAAAGAATCACTGAAGGCTGTAAGTAAAGTAAGGATTAGTTGGCTTGGACCTGTTACAAGGTCCATGCGTAGAGTTTAGGTGTGGCTATGCTTATAAGCAGGTTTCCTCACTGACTGGCTTGTATCCTGACGATGATGGCAGATGTTAGCCATCGAAAGCTTGATTTTATTTATTAAAACCTTGGTGTTTTACTTCCTGGTGATCGCTTTCCTTTTTTACTGAAATGTATGTACCCAGGAATCGCTATTCTTCAATTTTTAATGTAATTTTAATATATATATATATATATATATATATATATATATATATATATATATATATATATATATATATATATATATATATATATATATCACATACACATACACACACACCAGTGGTGGGATTCAGCCGGTTCGCACCAGTTCAGCAGAACTGGTAGCCAATCTTTTGTTGCCTAGGCTCGGTTGTTCATATATTTAAATCCCACCTCTCTCTCTCTTTCTCTCTCTCTCTCTCTCTCTCTCTCACTCACACACACACACACACACACACACACACACAGACAACTGAACACATGAACTGTTTACTGGGATTCATTTGGATTCAGAATTGAAACATATCTCTGGATGCTGCAGATGAAGCAAGATCCCTGTGATTGGGGGCGTCATAAGATCTTGTGAATAATTTGGAGTTTCAGAACTCTGTTGAAAGTTAAATATCCTGATTCTATAAATCACTATCTTCAGCTTCATTTCTCAAAGGTGGGAAGGACAGGAAAGAAAAGAACATAACTGAAAGATTCAGAGGTCAGTCTTCTAATTACAGGGTATGATTCTTTAAAAGCTCTGCAAACATGGAATTCTGGGAAAAAGAGAATCCCTGAAAATATCATTTAATTCAGTGCAAAACTCAAAGATTCTGTCATGTTTTATGAATATCATCCATTCTATTCTATTTCAAAGCAAACAAAACCCCTATAGGTGGATACTTTTTTAAAAAAAAATGCATGCAAAGGGGATAGGCTCCAAAATTTCTGCACCTACTTCTCAGAAACCAAGGGAAGCAACTTTCAAAGGATGTTTTTGTGTCCCTATCCATTACTTTAATTACAATCATGTGATCCCAGGACACTGCAAATATTGTGAATTGCTCAAAATCTGATCATGTGACTGGTAATGTCCCTATAGTTGTAAGTGCAAGGATGAGTCATAAATCACTTTTTTCAGTGCCACTGCAACTTTGAGTAGTCACTAAATGAATGGCTTTTAGTCAAAGACTACTTATATTCAGATTGCTCTAATCGTGACTTTTGCCATATTCTTTCACTGTGTTGCTCCCTCTTTGTAAGAGAACATCAAC
The DNA here is from genome assembly GCF_016545835.1 of Crotalus tigris. NCBI lineage: Eukaryota > Metazoa > Chordata > Lepidosauria > Squamata > Viperidae > Crotalus > Crotalus tigris. Next base: position 544,416 of record NW_024097047.1, on the reverse strand, counting down.
ATTCAAAATATAAACTAGATATAAACTTCACCAAACCAACAGTTGCCTGACCCATCACAATAACCCAATTAAAGTATAGTATATGTATTAAGCAGCATAAAAAATGGGTCTGCACTTCCTTGAAAAAGATAAATAGAATCTAGCAATTTATTTCTCACAGATAAAAATATTTTAAGGAATATCTTATCCCTCGATGACTGATATATTACTGGAATCTGTGCAGGGTTTTTTTTTATTTTTTTTGTAGGTTTGGCTGCCAGACTTAAAAAAAAAGTAACTTCAGATCAGTGACTAGGTTGGAAGAGTGAGGGGTAAAGGGACCAAGCTAGAAAGTAGGAGAGCATGCATTCTAGTCCTTCCCTGGGCAAGCAAGCCAGCTGGATGACTGACCAGTCATTCTCTCACTGGCCATGCCACCTTACAAGATTGTTGGTGTGAGGAAACTAGGAGGAGGAAGGAATATTAGATACGTTTGTGGCCTTGAGTTGTTTATGAAAAGAATAAAAGTGGGATATCAAATAAATAAATGGATAAATGAATAAATAAATAATAGTTTGGCTCCTTCTTTACAGAATCACGATGAGCTTCCATCTCTAATGATTCTATCTTCTCCCCCCCCCCCGCCTCCTAATTACTTAAAGTAACAAAAAGGATATCTGTTACACTAGCTTGTATGATGATTTACTGGCTGTTACAACAGAACACACAGTGTGTTGAACATCAGTGATTACAATATAAGGCATAGCTAATATCCTGCAATCTACATGACATCACTTCTGAAATAACATGTTAATTGATATAATGAACCAGCAGATATACTGTTGTATTAAGTCACTTTGTATGTGGGTGTGGGTGTGGGTGTGCTGCATAAATAAGGTAGAGAAAGTATGCAGCACAGGGCTTTTGGAATCATTTCCAATACTTTTACCAGAAGCAGCTGTATGTTTGTGTGAAGGTGTACTTAGAGGTATAGAGTGGGATGTATTTCCTGTCGTTTGGATCAAGTGATCAGGAGGATGAAAGAATGGGAACTGGGAATATTGGCTGTAAAATTTTGGGAGTAGCAATCCACACATCTTAAAGATGTCAACGTTGAAAAAAGTTGCGCATAGAGATGAGTTGGAGATATTTTTAAGGAATTTTTCCCCCTGAAACACTGGCTGGATTTGGCTCATTTACAAACTCGGTTTTTCTTTTGCTCATTTCTCCCAGTGTGCCAAATCTAGCCCCATTCTATTCAGTTTTTGGAGAATGATCATACTGACCAACATACACACAGAGTCTTGACTTCCTCCATATTATTTCTTTGTAACCTAATATTGGGTTAGAAAAAAGGATAAGGAAACCATGTAAAACACGACATCCGAAATTATTTCCAATTCCTGTATTAGCAATGGAATAGTTGGATTTTCTTTTGTGTAACAAAATAACACTAGCTAAGGCTCTAACTAACTATGTCACTAAATATTGTCTACAATTTGAGCTCAATTTTGGCTTCATTGGTAAGTAATTTTGTATAGGATCAGTAGTGCATGTACAGAGAAGGTTTAATCCTGGTAAATATCCATCCATCCTTCTACAATATCTATGATATTGCTATCATCAACTGAGTTAACACTGCATTTTGAAGAGCATTTTTTTCAAAACAATCCAGGAAAGAAGAATTAAATGCTTCCACTATCCTACCTATCCAAGAACTACAATTCAAAGTCCAATTAAGCTTTTGAAGTTACAAATGGCTTGCCATTGAGATAAATGCATTTAGTATTTTCATTTTTAATTTTTAAATTCATTGGAGAAGACAATGATGCTAGGAATGGTTAGTGGAACAAGAAGAAGGAGCAAGCAAAGAATGTGCTGGCTTGATAACATCAAATTTATACAAAATTGAACATACAACAATTGAAAGAAGCTCTGCTTGACAGGGTAGCATGGAGAATACTTACCTATAAACTCACCAAGAGTCGGACATAAATAAATGGTTAAAACAACACATTTTCATTTTTATTGGACTTTTTAAAGAAGATAGATAGATAGATAGATAGATAGATAGATAGATAGATAGATAGATAGATAGATAGATAGATAGATAGATAGACAGACAGACAGACAGACAGACAGACAGACAGACAGACAGACAGATAGCAATAAAGGGAGATATTTGTAGCTCATGGTTGAAATAAGGGATCCTTGTTGCTTTCTGAGCTTGGTTGCTTTCTGGCAGATGTTTCAATACCAAACTACATAACATCATCGGTACTAGTCAGAGAATAGAATAGAATAGAATAGAATAGAATAGAATAGAATAGAATAGAATAGAATAGAATAGAATAGAATAGAATAGAAGCTGGAAGGGACCTTGGAGGTCTTCTAGTCCAGCCTCCTGTTCAAGCAGGAGAACCTATACCATCTCAGACAAGTGATTGTCCAGTTTCTTTTTAAAAACCTCCAGTGATGGAGCACCCATGATTTCTGGAGGCAAGCTGTTTCACTGGTTAATTGTCCTCACTGTTGCTTCTCTCTTTGGTCAGTTTCCAATCATTGTTTCTTGTCCTGCCCTCTGATACTTTGGTGAATAATGCGACCCCCCCTCTTCTTTGTGGCAACCCTTAAAATACTGGAATACTGGAATAGCAATCATGTCACCCCTATTTCTACTTTTCATAAAGATAGAGAGATAGACAGTCGTGGGATTCAAATATGTGAACAACCAGTTCTCTATGTGGATGCTGCTTCTGGAAGTCCATTCTAGGCCTGGGCAACAAAAAATTATCTACCGGTTCTGCCGAACTAGTATGAACTGGCTAAATCCCATCACTGGAAATAGATATTAAAAGTAGATAATAAAATAATAAAAAATAAAATACAAACGCATAAACCTTGGATTTATAAATTTAGCACTACTTATGGGTTTCTGTTATATTATAAATTATTGTATATAATAATTGTGTATATTATATATTATTTCATTTTAAAGAACTTAGAATATTCTTAAATTTCACTTAAAATGAGTGCAGATTGTCCTTGTGACCACAGTTTGAACTTGAATTTCAGTCATGAATCATTGCAGCTGTAATTCAAACCACCATGTGAAAAGACTTGATTTTTTACTATCGTTTTCATTATGGTCATAAAGAGAGTCACCACAGACATTAAGCAAATCCATTATTCTGAGTAGCCATTTTTTGCCAGAAATCAGCAAAAAACACAAAAATTTCAGTCATGTGACAATGGGATGCTGCAACTGTTTATAATTGCAAGTATGCTGCTAGGGGCCCAAAATGTGATTATGTGATTGCAGGGAGGGGCGTAGCAGTCAATATTTTGATGATGGGTTATAAGGAGATTTTCAAAAGTCCATCATAATTCTGAACAGTTGTTAAGCAATTGGTCATAAGTCAAGGATTACCTATATCCGTGGTGGCGAACCTATGGCATGCGTGCCACAGGTGGCACGCAGAGCCCTCTCTGTGGGCACACACGCCATCACCCCAGTCCTAGACCTTCAGCTAGGTTTTATAAAACCTTTTTGCTTTAGGCTTTTACCGTCATGTGCAAAAAAAAAAAGGTTCAATCAATCAATCAATCAATTTTAACTTCTTGCAGAAAAAAAAGATCTTGCAAAGTTGGAATTGATTGATTGAACTTTTTAGTCCCACCCACTCTGCCATTACCACCACAGTCACAGCTACTATATGGGTTATGCCCATCCAATTGGACACACCCACCCAATGGGCCACGCCCAATCGGCACCCGACGATACATAAGTGGGATTTTGGTTGCAATTTTGGCACTCGGTCTCTAAAAGGTTTGCCATCACTGATCTATATCAAGAAGCATAGTATAGCATAAATTACCAAAATAAAATAATAAAACCATCAAATAATAAGTTTAATACATATTACTAAGAATTTATTTTTATTTATAGATTCTATGCATAAAAATGCCTATATAGTAGATATGGTAGTAATCCATACATTAGTCTAGGGGAGATTAATTTGCCATTAATTTGTGCATCAACAGTTAATTTACAATTTGCAGGACAGATATTAAAGAATGAGTACACAATGGATGGCAACAAACTTTGCAGAATATTTATTAAGAAATTGTACCTGAACATACCCATAGCAACAGGGAGTCCAGGTGACCCCAAACAAAAAAGATGGACTCCAACATTTTATTCACAAAGAGGTTGCTTTTGTTTTATAGTTCTGCAACTTCTCTTTCTTCCTCCACCTCCAGATTTGCTTAGCTGAGGCATCAAAGGAAGGATACATATTAATGAAGATTAAGTATCTAGCAGGCATAAGATGCCTGCTAATACAAAAAAGGTAAATAATTATCTGATTGTAGTTAGAGCCAAACATATTGTTATTGCACAACTTTACAAGAATAAGTAGGAAAAGCTAAGTTGCATAAGTAGCCCCTCTTCCAGCTGGTAATTAAAAAATTCAGGTCAGTCATAGTCACAAATGGTTTCAAGTTTGAATCGAATTCTATGTCAGGGAAGTATGGTTTGATAACGTTTAATAAAGATATCCCAAGTTGAAATGACAATTCAGTTTTAAAATTTGTATAATTCTAGCACAAACCATTTTCCAGAATTATTGACATTGTCCCCCAAATATGGAAAAGTTATCTATTAAGGACACATAATACACCTATTTTGAGGGTCCTTCCTATCAACTTCTGGGTGCAATTTAAAGGGCTGGATTTAATCTATAAAGGCTTTTCTGGCTTGGCACTGGTTTATTATATTCAGGAGTGTGCTTTGATCATGTTGGGAGAAGGAGATGGTTTCCTCCAATTTTTGGGTAGTCAGAGAGACAAGACCCACAGATTTTTCTGCCTGTGTATTTTGGATTGTCAGCTTGTGTGTGTTCTACTGAAAATATTAATGTTTTTCATGTGACGATCTCCTGAGAGTCTATATACAATTGTGGTGAAATCCAAATTAGAAGATAAATATATGATAGATAGATAGATAGATAGATAGATAGATAGATAGATAGATAGATAGATAGATAGATAGATAGATAAAAGGTGCCGGAACTCACACACATCATACAGCCCGCCTTGCCTACCCTACAAGGTTCCATCCGTTCTGGGCGTTCTATGAGAAAAAAAGCCCTGCTTTGAAATCCATGTTAGGCAAGCAGTATTGTAATAAAGTTTAAAGTTTGGAGGCATTAATGTACCTTGCTGATTAGGATCCTAGAAAACGTTGAGTGAAATCTTTGGCTTTTTATTGGACATATATAGTTTTATTGCTTGTTTTAACTACTTATTTAATGTGTTATTGCCAGTATGTACTGGGATCATTTGAAAGAGAAAACTTGAAGTAGCTGCATGCTTGGGGGACTGGGATCGGGCAAAGAGCCATGCCTGCTTACGAATGTTATCTGCCTTACTTTCAAAGGCAGTGAAAAAGCAAGAGAAAAAAAGAAAGAAAGGCCAAGTTCTAAGCTCTGCATTAGAAAATCTGTTGCCATGTGTTCTCTGCAATGAAACAAAAATCATCTGAACAGTAATATTCACAAAGGTGAGATGAATTAGCACCTGGGGGTAGAGGACATTTTAGCTATTGAAAATATTTTACCCAGGATTGCTGCTTGTAGCAGAACATTTCAAAATTCAGCCAGATTCATATTGTAAATCCCCCTGTGTGACAGGAGATAAAACATGGTTTATGGAGCTGTAAACCAAACAGAGAAAAGGTTTGGAGTTACAAAACTCATACTGTATATGCATTGTCATGCCCTTTGAAATACAAGCGTCTGCATCTGGAGTTTGGCATGGACCTCATAATGCATTATATTTTATATGACTTGCCATATGCATGCTATTGTTACTTTTTTACATGCTCCCCTTTCTGATAGTTGTAATAAGCAGCTGCCTGGAATAGGACAGGCACTCACAAGCACAAACAGGAGAAAACAAAAACTATTTTTAAAAAAGTGTTGGTGGTCTTCAAAGTGGATTAATAAAACCCACCCATATTAGCAAGCCTCATTTCTAGTGTATTTAGTGGTCAAGCAAATGGTTCTCATTGACAGGCTGCTAGGAACCCTCTGACACCCCTTGATCATTACATTTTTATTTGATAGTCACGTATAAGGGTTGCTGTCCTGGGGCAAAGGTCGATGGCCCAAATTGTTCAACAAGCCTGTTGTCAAATCTGTCTTTATCTGCAATTCTATCTGGGACACCTGTTCATTTTTCTATGAAGTGGTATGCAACAAGGGGATAAAGAGACCCTTGTTAATCTATTGTTATATATTTGGGTTTGGGGGGGAAAGACTAGGTGTGTGTACTATGTGTTTTGCTCATAGCTCCCTCAATTCTTGGTAGCACCACTTCAATATGACAATCTAACTGAATTTAAAGCACTTTCCTTCTCTGTGTTTGGCAGGTTGTGTTATGCTAATTGATTGTCTGCTAAAGAAAAAAAATCATGATGTGGACTCAGTCTACCACCTTGCCAGCAATACCTATTCCCATTAGAACATCATTCCTGGTATAGTTGATTTATTTTACCGTGCCTTGTATCTTTGAATTCCCTGGTACATTACTGACAAGGCAACTGGTGATCCCGCCATTCATTTCTCCTCAGCCTTGTCATTCACCATGTCCTCTATGTTGTCTAATAAGCAGAACTGTGATGCTGCCATATGGAAGGAGAAGAACTAATAGCAAATTAAAGCAGCTGGGAAGGACACAGGTGGATGGGCATGAGAAGGTCTTGTCCTTTTGCACTAAACAACCTGGGCAGATCCTCAAATGGTAATCTGGACACTATATTTTATAACTGAACCAGATTGCCAATCTATCTTGGAAGATTTCATGCAATTGTCTATTAGAGCAATGTCTGGAAAAACATAATTGGACAGATAATCCTGGCAGATCTTTACTGAAGGGAATAGCCTGGGGGGGGGGGGAAGAGTAGCTTAACCATTTGGGTTCCCTAAGCAATGGAAAATATCTTTATTTTCAGAAAGCAAAAAGGGACTGTTCACAGTACCTCTAAATCTCCTTTGAAGAAAAAGAATTGGAATCAATTGAGCTTGAAAGAATTTTAAAACTCAGTGGGGAAACTATCTTCACCTGGAGCTTTATTGGAATTTAAACACTTTTATTGCCTTTGATAGTTCAGGTTCTTTGATAGCCATTTAGCATTCTGGAAGAGGAGAACCTTTCTGATTTACTTTACAAATATCGCTTTACTCTATCATATCAACAAGGTCAGATTAGGCAAAAGGCCGGCTGGATTGTATTCGTCATACCCTCTTACACTGGTTTAGGCAGAGATTGCTTTCTGAGTCTAATCCTCTTCTTCGTTATGCTGCAGACATGAGAGTTATTTTCCTGTTTACAGCTCCATCTTTCACATGGGGAACCAAGGCCGAGAGAGGAACTTGACCATCCAGATATGTTGCATTGAGCAATTGCTTGAACTTGCAGTCCAACCTGCAATCTGTCAAACTCCACAGTTGTTGTGCTTGGCTGATTACTGCTAGGTACTGCTGGCTTTATCACACTGTTTTCAAAGATGAACTAGGAAGATTGGAAAATTAACTGGGTATGAAGCTACCCTGGTGAAAGAATGCTTAGCTGAGATACAAGAGAGAAGATACAAATTTCTAATTGGGAAATAGATTAGCCCCTGCTTATTTGAGAAACTGCAGCATATTAGGACCAAGAACAAATTAGCAAAGCAAGGCAAAAACAAGGAATGGAACTTTTTGTTATTCTGCTGAGCATGTAATCCAAGCATCTGGCAATAGTTGCACCCAGTTGTGGGATTCAGCCAGTTCACACCAGTTCGACAGAACTGGTAGCTAATTTTTTGTTGCCCAGGCAACAAATGGACTTCTGGAAGCGGCATCCATACAGAGAACCAGTTGTTCCCATATTTGAATCCCACCACTGGTTATACCTTCAGTTTTATCACCAAATACACACTGATCTGCTGTTATACTATTGTCTGATCTACAAGGGGGGCAAAATAAGAATGCTGATTCCCAAACAACTCCATATTTGTATAACTACATGCAGTGGTCCAGTTTTGTAGTGTTCAGAGGTGACAAAGTGAAACAAACTCACCCCAGCAATTTTTCACAATCACAGTTTTCCTCCAGGCTTGGAATTCTGTAGTGTTGCCCACAGTGATCTGATCCTCCTGTGATTCTGCAGGATGCTGTTTTAGGATGCTGTTTCTTTTTTTTTCCCAATAGCCAATGTGCACCATCATGCTGATCTGCAGGAAGGGCTGCCCCAATGACCATAGCTAGCATTTCCCATGCAGCTCAGATTATACTGCTTAATTTAATAATTCAAGTTGGGTGTTTTCCTGTGGTGGGTGGAACCAATGACAAAATGGTTGGGTTCCTTAAGTGTGAGTCTTTACCTGTTTTAAGTACAGAATATGGTATTTGTTGTTCATAGAACCAAACACTTTTTGGATCCAGACTTTTCTGAAGAGGCTGTGGAGATGCTACTTCAAGAGCATCAACTCTTTAGTCTTGCTGATCATTAAGGGTAGAAAAGAAGCAAGCAATCAAGAAGCTTTGTCCTCTCATTGTCTCCACTTTGTTTCCCTTGATTGAAAGACTGAAATTCTACACTGTCTTCTTCAACTAACTTCCTACAGGAAAAATAGCAGACCTCTTTCTTTTATTGCATTATGAGGACAAAAACTTGAGAGATTCAGAATTGTTATTACTTATTTATGGATACTTTTGTACCATCCAGTTCAGATAAAGCCTTGAAGTTTACACAGGAAATAACCATTACCATCAAATACCACAGTAGAAATAAATATGGCTATCCAATCCAAACCACACATAGGAACCAAGCCACTGTATTATATAACACCAGACATTATCTTCAGAGGCAGTCTTCCAAAGTCTGGGGGCATTACAGAGAAGGATTGCCTGCAGGCACACTTTCTCTTCATTTCTTGCAGGAGCCAGCCTCTCTCTTAAGTCTATACATGCTTATCTATGTGCATACATGGATTGGCCAAATTCCACATGGAACCAAAGTCTTGGAGAACATAACTTCTTTGATAAATGTTGTGTGTCCATTTGGACTATAAGGTTATGTCTCTTAACACAGTTAAGGGTTCTATACACATATATGCTCTGAGAAATATTGGTGTCTGTAAATGAAATAGAGGATTCCAGTCTCATTTATTTATTTATTTATTTATTTATTGCTCTATTATAGTTCTACCATATCGTCTAGACCAGGGGTAGGCAACCTTGGCTCTTTTATGACTCGTGGACTTCAACTCCCAGAATTCCTGAGCCAGCCCACCCCTGGTCTAAAGGAATAGTCTCTCTCTCTCGCTCGCTCTCTCTCGCTCTCTCCCTCCCTCCCTCCCTCCCTCCCTCTCACACACACAGACACACAAAGAGGGTGCTGTAAAAAACATTCATTTCACATCGGGTTACTCAGGAGCCACAGATTGGCTTGCCTTTTCAGGGTGGCTGGCTCAGGAATTCTGGGAGTTGAAGTCCATGAGTCATAAAAGAACCAAGGTTGCCTACCCCTGGTCTAGAATGATGGCCAGAGTCTTGATGCTTTGATTCTTCTATACTGGAATTTCTTATTTCCAAAGATCCAATACAGATGATCGCTAGATGGTAACAAAGAATTTAATTTTTTTGTCTCTTTCTTGCCCTCTAGTATTTCCATGGATGTTGGCAGCCCAGATATGGCAGCTCTACTTCTTTCTTTTTATTTAATTGTGTCCAATTATCAGAGACTGCCTGAACATGTCCTTGCAGTTACCTTAGCAAGGTTTTTCAGAAGTGGCTTGCCATTGCCTCCTTCCTAGGGATGAGAAAAAGTGACTGGTCCAAGGTCATCCAGGTGGCTTTGTTCCTAAGATGACTCTAGAACTCACAATCTCTCAATTTCAGTCCTGATGCCTTCACCATTATACCAAACTGTCTGTCAACCCTACTGCTACTTATAGTTTTATTATCAAAGCTTTGTCTAGTCAGCTGTGTTATCACATCTCAAGGACACTTTTCAAACAGGCAGCACCAATATGTTTCCATCACATAAACTCATGTCAAGGACACTTGCCAGTCAGGAATGCATGGCAAAGTCTATGTATGGTTGCACAGAATAGCTTATCTAAATTCAAGAATAAGTCATATACAACAAATATAACTCAAAATTGTGGTCGGAAATAGCATGAACTAATATCTCACAATCAAACTAAATAAATCAGACTCTAACTTGCATTTTCAAATAAGACCCCAACCCCCTCAAAAAAAGCTGCATTCTAGATTTATGCACCCTATACATACTAATGTACTCATAATGAAAGACAAAACATAACAGCAGCTTTATTTCAGAATCTTCCACCCCCTGTAATCATTTGATCAAAGATTCATAAAAACCACTAAGCTTTCCCATGTTTTAGTAATGTAGTGGCTTTAGCTAGAGTAAAGTAGAAGTGATGCAGCCATAGCAGCTCTGGAGAATAATAAATAACTCTAGGACAAGGCTGGAGTGCAATGACAATTCTCAGCAGGACCAAACCATTCCGAACATCCATGGCAAATAATGAAAGAATCAGAAAAAAATGGAATGGGGAGAACAGAAATTGAAATTTGGACCAGTAATAAAAAGGGGATCATTTAGGTAGAGAAAGCAAAGGGGAACTTAAGTGATGTGGCATCAGAAAGGAATTTGTTTACTATGAAAGTATGGCTACCAGGAAGTATGGAGGTTGGAAGCCAAGTCAGATCTATGATTTGAAAATTTCTTATGCCTCTTCATACCATTCCCAGTATTTATGATTTCACATATGTTGGAAGCTAGAAAAAACTGTTAGCAACTGTTATTTTGTATTTGCTGCAAGCTGACTTGAACTCCTGGGAAAGGAGATAAAGATGTTTGATAATAAATAAGTGAGCTGATTAAGAAAATGGCATGATTGTTCTAATCTAACACTTAACATTTTCTTGATTTCCTGGAAGCTGTCCCTTACATAGGAAAGGAATTTGGAAGCAAATTATTTAGCATAAATTGCATTAGAAAATAAACCTTTAAAATCAGTTATTGGATTGGGAGACAGACAACATCTGCCAAGTTATATTAGTCCCAAAATAAAGCTTGTGCCTTGGCAGAATACCAGGCATTCTTAGTTCCTATTTTCCAGAATGTTTGAGCTCTTCTGAATCAGATTATTATTGTACCACCATCTTGTATTTGTATCTTATTTCAGTAAAAAGGTCTCTAGTTGCTTAGCTCTAGGGAAACTTTGCTCATTTATGGTCCAAATGAATTGAAACAGAGACACTCTGTTGTTGCAAACAATGTGCTATGTTGAAACTATTTTCTACATTTTTAAAACCGTCCTCTTATACAATCTGGTAGACAAGAAAATGCTCTCTAATATGTTTTTTTTTCCCACAGGAAAATAAAATGTTGATGACATTCTCAGAGATGTGGCATAGAGTTTTCATCTTAATTAAATGGTGGTAGAATGCTGTGTGAATTCTTGCACTACTGCATCTGTTACAAGGTCATACACTTTTCTTACACAGATAATCATTTGAATTATAATAGATGTGATCCTGGCTGGATTATATGTGCATATGTTTAGCAATGCCTACTTTTGAAAATGAATGTCAATCCACTTATGTGGCCTAACTGTTCTACAAGATATGTTAGTTTTATTGTCCATCAAAATAAAACCAATAAAGAAATTTAAGATACCATAAAGACAACAAATATGCTATAATATAGGTATCTTTTCTGAACTGAAATTATTGTGACCTAATGAAATGGTCTGCAGTCCATGAGAACTTAATGTTGTGATAAACGTATTAGTTTTCAAGATGCCACAAGACATTTGAAGTACTTTTAGATAATACCAAAATAATTTTCAGATTTTCAGATAGACAGTGTATATTATGACATCTGCTGAAAAAGATTTGCAAGTTATTTTTAAAAGCATTTGATATTTGGATAGGTCTACACAAAATGAAAATAGATCAGTCTTGGGTGTTTAAAAACTTCAGCAAAAATCTGAGTTCTGGTAGTAAAATTGTTTTAGTTTATATATTGTGAAAGATTAGGAGTCCTGGTGGCTCATTGGTTAAACTGCAGTATTGCTGGCAAACTCTGTCCACAGCCTGGAGTTGATCCTGATGGGACTCAAGGTTGACTCAACTTTCCATCCTTCCAAGGTTGGTAAAATGAAGACCCAGATGTTGGGGACAATGTACACATTGTCATGGTTCCAGTGATAAGACCAACAAAATCAGAATTCTGAGGCTAGAGATTTCCTCAAAGAACACGTTTATTGGTTATAAAACATCAGCACAGTCAAAAGTGAAACCAAGTCTGAAATTCCCACAAAGAGTTACACTGTTACAAAGTCAAACTTCCCACCCCAGCACTATGGAATCAGCTACATTCCCCAATATAATATTTTGGTGGGCTTTCTAACAAAATGCCTGACCCACTAAGCTAACTGATAGAATGACCTTAGTTTCCACAGGAACCAGAATTATTTAGACTAGCAAAAAGTACTCCACACCCCCTCCCTTTCTTGTGGCAACCTAGAGCAAGCAAGATGGCTTTAGCCAAATTTATTGTAGAGTTGACACACATAATGCTTACATTGTAAATCACCCAGAGCCTGCTGCAAAGCACTATGTGACAATATATAAGTCTAAATGCTACTGCTATTACTATTACCAAAATTATTTTTTAAAAATCAATATGTTAGATGGTGTGCAGTTTAGTTTCCAATATAATTTTGCTCATCTATTTGTGTATATTTACATTCATTTATTCTATTTTTCTTTGATAAATATGTGCTTATTGCATCAGTTTGTAGCCATCAATAAAGTATAACTTTTTTTGTTCCAATTTCAAGTTGTTTTAGATTTTGATTTACCTTAAATTGCAGCCAGCAGTTGACTTATAATATGACAGGCATGAAAATATGGGAAAAATGGAAAATGATTTCCTTCCATGCACATTGATTACTCACCTCAAAAATCTATGTTGATATTGCTAATCAAAGCTTGCACTGTTAATACTTTTTTTTCCTGTCAACATAAAAAATGTCTTAATGGTTGACGTTGTTAGTTAAGTCATTAAATAAAAATGCAGTTACTCTTTTCAGGATTTTTTGTAAAAGAAACTGCAGATGGAAGTACCAAAAAAATTATATTTGTTTTTTTTTTCAATAAGCTTTTGTTCTCTTAACCCAGAATCACCCCATTTGTTTAAGGCAGTGGTTCTCAACCTGTGGGTCGGGACCCCATTTGGGGTCAAATGACCATTTCACGGGGGTCGCCAAACCACGCTGTCCACCATTTTTTTCCCTTTTCCCTAGCTGTCCTACTCCCTCTTATTGGTGGCCACACCCACTTGGGGGTCACCACAACATGGGGAACTGTATTATGGGGTCACGGCATTAGAAAGGTTGAGAACAACTAGTTTAAGGAAACCACTGAATAGTATAATAATATTGTAAAATATCTAGACTGACTTGTCTGCTGTCACATTGCTGGATTACCACTTTATATGCAATTTGATTCCTGAGCCAAGTGTTCTGTTTGCTTTAGTTTGTTTTCTGGCAGCCTCATAATATAGATTAAGGCTCAATTCAGCACAATCATGATTAGGATTAATTAAAATGGCACAAATGAGCATGCAAACTTTTCTGTTCTTATCATCATGCCCGAAGGCACAAAATGTGTGATATGGAACAGGCAGAAAAGGTCGAAAACTGAGCCAAGTGATCTGTTACTTAGCATTAAGATGATTTTTGCTGGTTGAATAAATTAAATGCCAAAAATTATCTTCTGTGGGCATTCTTCATTCTTTGTGGCTAATTGAAATTGGTTTTGGATCCACATAAAAAGCAATAGTAGTCAGATGATCTATTAGGCAATACCTTTACTATACTTAACTAAAACATCACAAAATGAATGCAAATTTCAAGCTTCCTAATTCTCCAGGTCCTCTTGTTAATCATGAGTCCCATCAGCCTTTTATTTTACCAGCAGAATTTTGCTGTCCTGATACTCATCAGGCATAGGTATCTACAGTGTCTCTAGTAATCAGGAGTAGTAAACTAGTTGTATAGAACCAATAGAAAAGAATATTTGTAGTTCAGGATTGACCTGTGGGGTCCTTGGTGCTCTCTGATAAATATTGATAAAGCTATGGAGACAATGATATAGGTATAGACATAGATATAGATGTAGACAATGCTTGGCCAGCCCTTTGAGGCAGGCTGGGAAGCACTAGCAAGAACTTCTGGAATTCTACTTTATGGAAGGAGGTTATCACCACAGCATCTTGAAAGCCTGACAGCATTTCCACCCTCCCTTCCTCTTATACCAAAGACAGCCAAGGTGGGTCCAACTTGCATTTCTTTCTCACACTTTTTTTTCCCAAAGGGAGCTCATGTTTAACCAATGCATGCTATATCTATATTTTCTCCAAGATCATGATTGGCGTCCTCTACATCCTCTTAGTCTTCTGCTTTCCTTTCTTATCAGGCAATATCTAGTTTTGTTTTTCCTTGTGATCTATTAATCTTTATAATCTATACTTTCTTCACAGGGATTAGATAAAATGCGAGAGTCACCCTTAAACTTCCCATGTCAGAAGTAGTCAAAAGTTTTACTCATGAATTATAAATCTGACTATTTATTAAATAATGAAAATAATCCTTTGGCTTGCCAAAAGTGAGATTTGTTTAAATTGGAGGTATATTTCCTAAAAGTATGTTTGACATAGAAGTATGACTAAGCTTATTATGCTGCAGAAGACTAGAAGTTCTCAGCCTGAGAGGTGTATTAGTATATGTTCAAACCATTCTAAAGTGCACCAAAGTCATTGGACCATCCCTTTTGGAAGGTTTAAAGAGGTCATGTTGAAAAGTCTCAGTAGAGCAGCTTCAAAGGCCTTCTCTTTTGCCTCCATCATATATGAATGAATACAGAACTCTCATCTCTGCATAAACATTTGTATGAAGGCAATTTCAAATCCTTCCAAACAGCTTACTTTAAGACTTGAGGAGGTACTAGAAAAGCCTCCCTTCAAATGCTTTGCACAGCCCTATAGTTGCTATCCTTGTTCAAAGACATACCAGCATTTTTTTTCAGCAATGAGAAAGTATGCTTTTTTATCATGAATTATGAGAGCAGATATCCTAACTCTTGAAAATGTCAGGAAGAGGGGGAATTCGGTCTAACTCAGGGGCTGTTAGGCAGATAAGCTGCATTGTTGAATGCAGCCTCTGGGCAATAATCATTTAAATACAGGAGGACAAAAAGGCAGCTTTATTAAAGATGTGGGAGTAATCATATGAATGGTGTTTAATGAATGTAATTTAATTTTAATTAAATTTAAATTACAGTAAATCACATTTGATTTTTGTCCTAGACCCAGATATTGAGCTAAATGTGACCTCGGCATCCCCAAGGTAGGTGTCCCTGCTTTGACTCATTGCGGTAGATGCACATAGGAAAAAATTAGTTTAGATCAGCTTGACCTGGTAGGAAGGCACACAGTCTGCCTTGCTGTTAATAAAACTTGAGCCGTGTAGTGACAGTATCTGGATATACAAGCATCAGCTCTCTAATCTCCAGCTGAATTAGAAGTGGGCGTTTCTTTTCTTTTTTTTTTAAAGACATGAATCAAACTGTGGCTCAGTACAATAATGTGAAAATATCTCTTTTGTTTCCCAGAGATACCTCTCTGACTGAAAACTATTGAACTATCTGGAATCATATAAGGAACGGTTGCGAGAATTGGGTATGTCTAGTTTAACGAAGAGAAGGACAAGGGGGGACATGATAGCAGTATTCCAATATCTCAGGGGCTGCCATAAAGAAGAGGGAATCAAGCTATTTTTCAAAGCACCTGAAGGCAGGACAAGAAGCAATGGGTGGAAACTAATCAAGGAGAGAAGCAACCTAGAACTAAGGAGAAACTTCCTGAGAGTGAGAACAATTAATCAGTGGAACAACCTGCCTCCAGAAGCAGTAAATGCTCCAACACTGGAAGTTTTTAAGAAGAGACTGGACAGCCATTTGTCCGAAATGGTGTAGGGTTTCATGCCCGAGCAGGGGGTTGGACTAGATGACCTCCAAGGTCCCTTCCAACTTTACTATTATTATTATTATTATTATTATTATTATTATTATTATTATTATTTCAGTCACGTATACATTATACTGCATTTTGCTGGTAGGAGGAAAATGTTTGTGTGTAATCTAATGAATTTTCTCTGAGGTTAATGGGATAATGACCTTGATCACATGACTTTCCTTGTTAAGTTCTGGCAATTATTATTATATTATTTTGTGGGGAGGGAATATCCAGAATATCTCCTGCAATTTTCTCCTTTAACTACAGTTAAACAAAATCAACAGATACTTATATGGTATCTGTCTATTAATATCTATGTTCTTAGCAGACTTGAAAGTGCAGAACAAACAAGACAGACCCAACTATTAAACAAAACAAGTGCTGTTTCTCAGGCTGGGCATCCTAAACAAGATTGACCTTATCTTGGGATTAAGCCACTTGCTGAATATGATCCATGTCTTGTTGTTGTTAATTGCGAAGTCGTGTCCGACCCATCGCGACCCCATGGACAATGTTCCTCCAGGTCTTCCTGTCCTCTATCATCTTATGGAGTCCATTTAAGTTCACACCTACTGCTTCAGTGACTCCATCCAGCCATCTCATTCTCTGTCGTCCCCTTCTTCTATTGCCCTCAATCTTTCCCAGTATTAGGCCCTTCTCCAGTGAGTCCTTCCTTCTCATTAGGTGGCCAAAGTATTTGAGTTTCAACTTCAGGATCTGGCCTTCTAAAGAGCAGTAGGGGTTGATCTCTTCTAGGACTGACCAGTTTGAACGCCTTGCAGTCCAAGGGACTCGCAGGAGTCTTCTCCAGCACCATAGTTCAAAGGCCTCAATTCTTTGGCGCTCAGCCTTTCTTATGGTCCAACTTTCACAGCCATACGTTGCAACTGGGAAAACCATGGCCTGGACTATACACGCGTTTGTTGGCAGGGTGATATCTCTGCTTTTTAGTATGCTGTCTAGATTTGCCATAGCTTTCCTTCCCAGGAGCAAGCGTCTTTTAATTTCTTGGCTGCAGTCCCCATCTGAGGTGATCTTGGAGCCCAGAAAAATAAAATCTGTCACTTCCTCCATTTCTTCCCCATCTATTTGCCAGGAATTGAGAGGGCCGGATGCCATGATTTTGGTTTTCTTAATGTTGAGTTTCATGTCCATGTCTTAATGGACTATAAATGTTAAAGTTCTGGTAATTGAATGATACCTTTCTGAGAAATCTATTGCAATAAGAAAAGTTTGCCATTTTGAAGAAGGAAATATACTGTAATTGTTAAATTCAGTGGGTATTGCTTGAAGACTGATTCATTTAGATGTCGTGGCACAGTGATTAGATTGCAGTATTACAGGCTATTTCTGCTGACTGTCAGCAGTTTGATTGTCCCTCACTCAAGGCTGACTCAGTCTTCCATCCTTCTGAAGTCAGTAAAATGAGGAACCAGATTGTTGGGGGCAATATGCTGACTCTGTAAACCACTTAGAGAGGGCTGTAAACCATGGTGTATAAGTCTAAGTGCTATTGCTATTCCTCCCCCATGCAGCTGTCCCACCTGATCTGGAAGAACTTACAAGATATATATGGTTAATTTATTTATCAAATTTTAAAATTGTCATCTCCCTCACAAAAGGACTCTGGGTGGTGTACAGATAAAATTATATTAATGCAGAAAAGTGCAGAGAGAGGAGAGCAACAGAAATTCCCATTACATGAATCAAAATCACATGATTTTGATGTAGCTCCCAATATCTAAATATGTGATTAGTACTGCATAAGAGATTACCTTTTGTATTTAAAGCCAAATAAAATCCACGACCAAGGTATTTCGTAGATTATATTTCACCCTCTGAATATTCATTCCCCATAAGCCCTCTAATGGAAACTTTCATACTGGATTGTAACCCACGCAGGTTTTCTATTGCCCTTGGAGTTGATAGGCAAAGTAGGGATGGAAGCATTTGGTGGGAGAATGGCAGAAAGGAAATAAGTTCTGCTCTCATCACTTTTCCTCTCTAGCACTTTTCTCTGTTTGTCCCTTGCCTATCAACTAGGAGCCTAAAACAAAGATGAAAGCAGCAAAAAAGCAAAATTAGATACCCAGGAGAAGCTGCAATTATATTGTAAGCACCATAACATCTCAGGTATCATGGCATCATTTGCACAATGCTAAGAAATGAAGATAGAGCCAGAAGACTAAAAAAAATTGTTTCATTCAACCAATCTCTATTGCCAATCTCCAAACCATGCCAAGAAAACTGTCCAGACATCATCCAAGATCATAATCTAATTCTTTGATGATGCCTGGGCAGTTTTGTTGGCAATGTTTTATGGAAGTGGTTTGCCATTGACTCCTTCCTAGGGCTGAAAGATGGTGAGTGGCCCAAAATCACTCAGATGTTTTGTACTTAAAGCAGGATTAAAACTCACATTTTTCCTGGTTTCTTGATTGATGTCTGAAACATTAAACCAAACTGAAAAAGAATGGAGAGGAAAAGGTTCAACCTCAGCCATTGCCCATCTAGATTGCCCTGAGAAATCCTCTACTGTGCTAGTGCCAAACATGAGGTTATAAAGTGATGTTCAGACTGGATATCCTGCTTTAAATACCACTTACACCAGTGATGGTGAACCTTTTAGAGACCAAGTGCCCAAACTGTAACCGAAAACCCACTTATTTATCTCCGTGTGCCCGGTGGGTGTGGCCCAATGGGTGGGTGTAGCTGTGGTGGTCATGGCAGATTGGGTGGGTGTGGTCAAGGTGGGTGTGATCACCTCAATGCTGTTCATGGGGAGGGATGCCTGTGGGGGCTGGGCAGGGTTGGAGGAGATCCAGGGGGTCTCTGGCAGGTGGGGTTGTAGGCAGGAGGCTCATCCTGCAGGGTGAGGCGAGGCAAGGCGAGGCAGGGCGGGGTTTCCATTGTCACAGGGCAAGGTGAGGCAGGGGCCGGGGCGGCTGCTGCCTGACACCATCAGCCCCTGCACACAGAGGCCAGCGAGTGCATGGGTGCTGGGATGCATCCAGCCATGTGGGACCTTGGTTAGCAGGCAGCTGGTTGAAGTGGGACAGCTGCCATCTCCAGGCCATGGCGCGCATGCCCAAAGAGAGGGCTCTGAGTGCCGTCTCTGGCACGCGTGCCATAGGTTTGCCACCACTGACTAATACTGTAGAGGAGTAGAATCTGCATCCACTATTCTTTGCCATTCACCCAGTTTTGATGTTGCACCTGGTGCCATGGAAGTTAAATCCAACACGTATAGAGATCAAAAGTTAGAAAGAGTTACACTTGAATTTCTATACCAGAGTTTTTCAACTCAACAACTTTAAGTTGTATAGACTTGCCAGCATGGCTGGGAAATTCTGGGAACTGAAGTTCACACATCTTAAAGTTGCTAAGGTTGAAAAAAAAACCCTCTTCTACACTGATAGACTTTTAGATTGCTGAATTTTGAGAAACAAAGCTGCAACATGCATACATGAGGAAAGCTAGAGAAGAGGAAAGCAGGCAAAAAACATTAAAACATTGTGCTGCAGTTTCATCTGTTTTGAATTATTGGAATAGGGGGAGTAAAGCCATCTAAATATCTGTCTTTGCCTAGAATTCATTCTGTGTGGATCTGTGCACATTCATTTGGGCATGCACATAGGTCACCCTTAGCCACAGCCACCTGCAGGTCTTGTGGCCAAAACAGGTTGTCCAACTTTGGAGTAAGAAAATAGTTGGTGCAAGGCCACTTCCCTTTCCTTATGCAGCAAAATATTAGGCCAACATAGCCTAAGAGAGTTTGTACCATGATAGACAGACCCAAATGCAGGGAGATGAAACAAGCATGAAACAGAGTGCTAATCCAGATCTCCCTCATGGCCATTCTAAAGGCATAGAATTTTTCTCATGTACCTCATCAGGGTTTTATTGTTTAGGTTGCTCAATGCAGTATAATACAATTTAACAGAAATATAGAGAAATGCATTCTGAGTAAGAATTTATTTTATATACAGACACCTGCATGTATGAAGAGACAGCTGTCTTGCAATATTCAGTGGTGCCTATGCCCTGTGTCGGAATTCAGGACTTTTTGTGAATTTCACCAAGGGCTGCCATAAAACTGGATGCAAAATTGCAATGAAGTAGTAGTTCTAGACCAGTTGCTGAAACTGCCATCAAAGGGCTGCTAAAATGTTGCTTGCATACTGTATTTTTTTCCTTAGAAATATGAACTGTGTGGTCATGTGGGTTGCTTCCTGCATTGTAACTGATGACTGTCCTTGCCTTTCTGAGGCAAACTTGTCTCTTAGATTCAAAATTCAACACAAGCTCTGAAATGTCAACAAGCTATCAACTCTCCTTCCTGGTCACACATTTCAAACTGTGGAATGCACTTATTTCCTCAGCTAAGTATAAGACCAAAGCCCAGATTTTGTTACTTTACAATCCACCTAATGTCTTCATCAGTGCTTTTTTTGAAAAAAAAAAAAGTGCACCTGCCTTGGCTACTCTACAACGTTCCATCCAAAAAAGATGCCGGAACTCCGTTCTGGATGTTCTATGACAAAAAAAGCCCTGGTCTTCATGGTTTCTGGATTTTTTTAGTCTCACCATCTATTCTACCTACTTTTTCATTGGAAAAGGGATTAGAGTTTATGACATTTAGCCTAACTACTACATAGAGTGGAGTTCCTTCTCAGGCAAATAGTCAGGTCAGACATCCTTCAGATCCAAAGAATCTCACATCCTACCCCAATCTTCTCACTTTTAGAGACCTTCTTATTTTCAGAAGTTTAATGGAAAAGGGAGATTAGCCCTGGATTTTCTTTCCAGGCTTGGAATTCTGTCTCTGATTTCAAAGCAAGAAATTTGAAGATACATTTAATATGTTTAGACTCTAGGAGGAGATGCTTCTTAAATTTTCTTCTCCAATACCAAAATAATTTGACCAACTAGGGTAATATCATCTGTAATAAGAGTTGAATATTAATCAATTACTTGATTAATCAGATGTATAAAGAGCTAGAGAGGGATTGAATGAGAACTTATTTAATCGGGAGGAGTTCGTACAAAAGTGTAAAGAACATTTAAAGGACTTTTTTACTATAAATATGAATAAGGGAACATCGATGTCTATGGTGTGGGACGCTAGTAAAGCATATATGAGGGGAAATTTGATTCAATTGAATAAAGTTTTTAGGGAAAAAGGGTCACAAAGACGTAGAGAAA
This sequence comes from Crotalus tigris, assembly GCF_016545835.1. Classification (NCBI taxonomy): domain Eukaryota; kingdom Metazoa; phylum Chordata; class Lepidosauria; order Squamata; family Viperidae; genus Crotalus; species Crotalus tigris. Next base: position 523,068 of record NW_024097047.1, on the reverse strand, counting down.
TAGAAGAAGAGATCAAATCAAAAGAACAAGAGTTGGTTCTTAACCCTACTGATAATAATTTAAAGGTATCTATAAAGATGCTTAAGGAACAATTTAACATTGTTCCTTAAGCAGATCAGGTGGCTACCAATCTGTCGTATATGAGACATAATATTTTTTGCAATGCGAATAAGCCTGGGAGGTGGTTGGCTTATCAGTTATGAAAGAAACAGAAAGCTAGAATTATAGAGAAAGTAAAATATAAAGGTACTGAGGTTTTTCAGCAAGATTTGATTAAAAAAAGCTTTTTGGACTTTTACACAAAATTATATTCAAGTGATAATATAAGGGGTTTGGATATAGATAAATATTTACAATCAGTACATTTTCCTAGACTTTCAGAGGAACAACAAAATGGGATGAATAGTTTAATTACTGTGGAGGAAATTGGCTTAGCTATTAAGCAGTTAAAGGTTGGAAAGTCTCCTGGAACAGATGGACTGACTTCTAGGTATTATAAGATTTTATCTGAAGAAATGATAGAGCCACTAAAGGAACTCTTTAATAGTATTTTGTTGGGTATGCAAGTTCCTCCTTCTTGGAAAAGAGCTTTTATATCACTGATTCCGAAGGAAGATCAGGATCTTACAGAGCCTAAGAATTATAGGCCAATTTCATTATTGAATGTTGATTATAAGATCTTTACAAAAATTTTGGCAAATAGATTAATGCAGGTTATGAAAGACTTGATTCATAGTGATCAAGCAGGATTTATAACAGGGAGATATATGAAACATAATGTTAGACAAATTATTAACTTAATTGAGTACTTGGATAAGAATAATCAGATTCCTGTGGCTTTTATCTTTTTGGACGCTGAAAAAGCTTTTGATCAATTGGACTGGCAATTTTTATTTTCTTTGGTAGAGAAAATGAATTTTGGGGATAATTTTTTACATGCACTTAAAGCTATATATCAGCAGCAATCTGCACAAATTGTTGTAAATGGGGGATTGACTGAGAATTTTAATATTCAAAAAGGGACAAGACAAGGATGTTCATTATCCCCATTGTTATTTGTTTTAACATTGGAAATTTTATTGATTCAGATTCGGGAATCGAAGTTAATTAAGGGTGTAAAGATAAGAAAGAATGAGTATAAATTGCGGGCATTTGCGGATGATTTGGTTTTAATTTTGGAACAGCCGAATCAGGCGATTGATGGTTTATTAGAACTTATAACACAGTATGGGAATGTTTCTGGTTTTAAAGTTAATAATTATAAGACTAAGATATTATCTAAGAATATGTCAGTTAAAGAAAGGGAAAGTTTGATTAAAGCCACAGGTTTTCAGATGGTAAAAAAGGTTAAATACTTGGGAGTATATCTAACTGCTTCAAATGGAAAATTGTACAAGAACAATTATGAACCACTATGGGCAAAAGTCCAAAAGGATTTAATAGATTGGAAAAAATTGCAATTGTCATTGTTGGGGAGAATTTCAGCTGTAAAAATGAATGTTCTACCAAAGTTTCTTTTTTTGTTTCAGATGATACCTATTCTTAAAAAAGAGGCAAATTTGGAGGAATGGCAAAAGGGTATCAATAATTTTATATGGGCCGGGAAGAAACCAAGGGTTAAATTTAAGATATTACAGGATGCTCGAGAAAGAGGGGGACTTAAGGCACCAATTTGAAATTATATTATGATGCAGCCGCCCTAACTTGGTTAAGTGATTGGCTTAATTTAACAAATATGGATATTCTTTTTTTGGAAGGTTGGGATTTAATATATGGTTGGCATGCATATTTAATTTTTAATAAGAAAGTTGATCGGACTTTTAAATCACATATTTTGAGGAATGCCTTACTTCGTGTTTGGAAGAAGTATTATTATAGATTAAATTATAAAATACCTATCTGGGGGATTCCCAGACATGCAATTGAGGGAACCTCTAAGGGGACAAATTTTGATAAAATTTCATATAAAGAATTGTTAATTTGTTCTGGTTCGAATTGGCATTTGAAATCCCTAGATGTATTAAGGCAGCAAAATATTCTACAGTCATGGTTTCAATATTTACAAATAATGGATAGATGGACTGTAGACAAGAAAGAGGGAATAACACTAGAAGATAGACAATTGGTTATTCAGATTAAAAACCAAGGTCCGGCTCATATAAAAAGAATATATAATGTTTTATTAGAGTTAGATTCGGAAACAGAATTGGTTAAAGATTGTATGATTAAATGGGCTCAGAATATACAGGAGCCGATCTCATTGGATTTATGGGAGATAATTTGGATAAGAAATGTTAAATTTACACAAGCTCAAAATTTGAGAGAAAATTTTTATAAAATGTTTTATAGATGGCATTTAGATCCTAAAAAATTATCTTGTATGTATTCCAACATACAGCCCAAATGTTGGAGATGTGGCAATAATGATGCGACATACTTTCATATTTGGTGGAATTGTAAAAAAGTAAAGGCTTTTTGGATTATGATTTGGTGGAACATTCAAAAGATTTTTAGAAAGAAGATAAAGTTTACTCCTCAACTATTTTTACTTGGTATTTTTGTTGACTTAAATGAAAAAGAAACTACTTTGATGTTGAATTTATTAACTGCAGCAAGGTTACTAGTAGGTCTATATTGGAAGAAAGATTCTTTGCCTACTTTAGAAGAATGGATATTTAAAGTATCTAGTTTTGCAGAAATGGCAAAAATTTCTGCTTATTTAAAGGATCATACACAAGAAAGATATATTACTGTATGGGGAAGGTGGATAGATTATATTCAGAAAAAATATGGAATTAAAAAGTTTTATTTATTTTATGAATGAATATCAAATATTATAGAGAATTGTTTTATAAGTTATGGAGTTAAAGGTTAATTATGATATTTTTTTTCTTTCTCTTTTTTTTTCTTTTTTTTAATTATTATAATTTTCTTTTTCTTTTTTTTTCTTAACCCTGTATTCTGCTCTGGGAAGTGAAGGGAGGGGGGGTGGGGGTGGGAGGGAGGGTAAGGGGGGGTTCTCTATTTTAAAATTTTATTGTATTTTTATAAATGATTGTATGTTTTAAAAAATAAAAATTTTCAATAAATAAGAGCTAAAGAGGAGAAAGAAAGATAAAAAGGGACAAAGTGATAGAGTTAAATAGAGAATGATAGAGATGAGAGAGAGAGAGAGAGAGGGAGGGAGGGAGGGAGGCAGGGAGGGAGGGAGGCAGGGAGGGAGGGAGGCAGGGAGGGAGAGAGAGAGAGAGAGAGAGAGAGAGAGAGAGAGAGAGAAAGAGAGAGAGAGAGAGAAATCCTGTTTTCCCCTCCCCATATTCAAAAGGCTCTGGATGATTATATTTATTGATTGGTTTATAAAACTTATATGGACGCCTGCTTTATACACAATAATCCCAGCCAGCTCACAACCATGGGCAGTAAAAATGGAAAACAAACAACATTCACAAAGAGCTTATAGGAAAACCTTCATACTTCCTCAATTCTATTGTTGACATTTCTAAGCTCACTTCCATCCTAGCCTGGTGCTTGGATGTAAGGGCTCTCTGGAACTCAGGGGAAACTCTTTCATAAGGCTGTGGCAGCTGCAGAGAGAGGTGCATCCAAAATCCTACTATATGGCTATTTTTTCAAAAAGGAACCGAGATCATACCTTCCTTATTCTACCTAGATGGACAGGCAGATACGCTCAGGAAGTTGTGGTCCCACTAACAATTGGACCTATTGTTAGAAATCTAGTTTCAGGAAAGCTAAAACCATTATTATTGAGATTGACTATATTAATCTAATTTTCTAAGTTTGATGGTGTTGAACCTCCCCGTTCTTATACTCCAGTGAATCAAAGAGGTATTTTATTTGTCTGTTGTGAATTTAAAACATGTTTCATGCTCTGTTGCCCTGGCAACAGATCTTGCATATCTCCATCAAGGTTATCTGTATAGCCAACACCTTGAATTATTCCCAGAAAGAAAATGGGAAGCAGTGCAGCTCATGCAATTCACAACACTGGTAAAACACCGAGTATCAAGAACTACATGCACCACTGAACTCTGACCATCTGTAATTTCCAGATGGAACAAGGACAATCTTATGTAGTGAGCATCAGGAAGTGATTAGGGAATGACTGCAGTGATCTGCATTATTGCCAGTCTGCTTCCAGGTGTTATTCAAAATGTTTTTATGACCTATAGAGCTCCATATTTTCCTTCCTTCCTTCCTTCCTTCCTTCCTTCCTTCCTTCCTTCCTTCCTTCCTTCCTTCCTTCCTTCCTTCCTTCCTTCCTGTCATTGTTGACTCCTGAGACTGCCTGGAAAGTCTTCACAAGATTTTAGAAGTGGTTGCCATTGCCTCCTTCCTAAGGCTGAGAGAAAGTGGTGGCCCAAGATGACCTAGTTATTTTCATGCCTAAGGCAAGACTAGAACTCACAGCCCGCCGGTTTCTAGACTGATGCTTTAATCACTATACCAAACTGGCTCCCTGAATGGCACAAGGCCAAATTATTTGATTAACCAACTATTTCCTATTATTTCTGCCCACCTGGTACATACATGCAGAGTTGATATGCTTCAGGTCCCTTCAATTAACCAATGTCATCTATGAAGACCTGGAAGTGTGCATTCTCTGTCATGATGTCTATGGAGATTTTCAGTCATCCTGGTCATGGCTGTCCCAAAGGTGCTTTTCAAAAGGAAACATTTCGCTTCTCATCCAAAGAGAGTTTTCAAGGGAAAAAAACTTAAGAAAGTCCAGTTCCCTTTTGAAAAACACAATTGGGATTCTCTGTCATGGTGCCCACACTTTTAAATGAGGTCCCCTCCTGAAATCCATATGGCTTCTAATTTGTTGGTGTTTTGTAAAGTCTTGGAGACTTGGTTGCTCCCCCAGTCTTGATGTGAAATGGATGGGACCTCCTGGGCATGTTTCTTATTTCTGGTTTCTGCTTAACCACTGCTCCTGGATCTCGTCCTGCTTTTGGCTTACATTGTTTTTTATCTTACTGTTTATGAACTGCTGAGAGTTAGTAGGAATTGGTTGGTGTCCAAATTGAATTTAATGAATAAATGTAAGATAAATTCACATTTTAAATTGGTTGTTTTACCTTGGAAAACAAATGCATCTTGGATTGGGTCCTGAGGACTCTCCAGATTAAATTAACTTTAGATTCCAGGCAAGTGACACTGAGGGTGCTACTTAAAGGACACCCTTCTCTCTTTTTTCCACTGTAACACATTAGCTCATCTATTGTATTTGATGCAACCTACTGTTTTTCCTCAGATGCCCAGTGACTCTCTGCTAAAGGCCCATGGAGGAATCTGGCTGTTGGTTTCTTTTTGCTTCAAATAAAATTCCAGTTTTCTTGGAACTCCATAGCTTGGGCTTGCTTCCCATAGCCGTTCTCATTTTACCAGAGAGCTAAACCAGCTCTTTCTGGTGGGAGATGGTCCTTAGCAAGGGTTTTGCCCTAACGTGTGAACTCTCCACTCAATACAGAGCAGTGATAACATTTCAGACCACATCAGCTGAAAACTGTATTCATGGATCCAACTGCTTCCATGATTGAGAGAGGTCAGCAACCTTTGCAGGAACCACATTAGTAGGTCAGTATCAAGACTCTGTTATTACATGACAAGAGCAATTCTGCTTTTTTTCTGACCCAGCTGTTAGCACATTCAAAAAAATTGTGCCCTTTGTGTTTCAAATTTTATAAAAGTAGGCAAATGCTACTTCTGGTATTTTTTAAAGACATCTGCTTTGGTTGAACTATATTGTTATATGACTGTTTACTAGTGGTTATTTTTTAAGACTTCAGAAGAGAAGCAATGGCAGGAATGGTTAAAAGCAGTGTCAGGTCATTTTACTGCAAGCTCCAATCCTCACATAATCATGCTCAATTTCAGAATATGTATACAAAGGGCCAGGGCTTGCCACATGACAGCATGACATAGCTTTCATCATTTCCTGCCCCTATGTACACCTCCATTTTAGAATATCTTCAGTTTAATAGAATATTAGATGGTATAATATGCGAAAAATAACTCCAGTGTTACTATCATTCTATTTTGCCTTTCCTCCAAGGAACCCAGTGTAGTGAGTTTTCCCTAACACTATTTTGCAAAGTTATTTTCATAACAATTCTGTGAGGTAGATTTAAGTTGACTGGCAGTTAACCTAGTCAATTGCTCATGGCTTAATGGGAACTTGACTCTAGCTTTCCGTATTCCCAGTACAGATCTCAAAAGAATACATTGTGCTGATCTTACTGAACATTTTATTTCCCTGTAAAGAAATAAATAAATGGGGTTTTAACATATTGAGAATCCTAAAGCAGCGAGATATAGAAGCACAGATATGTACTTTGAAGTAAAATTACCATAAACTAGATTAAGAAGTCTTTTAAAACTTTACTTTGTTGGTAGAAATTCAACCATCTGAAATCCATCAGGTTTGACGGACAATTTTATTTAATTTGCATTTAAATGTGAACTTAACCAAATTTGTTCTTCCCAAGCTGATATGCTAACTAAAATACAATTATTTTTCTCACCTTCACACTCTTTTGATTTTTTTTCTGTGGTATCATGTAAATGTGTAGATGACAAGACATGCATATGTGAACTTTAAAAACAAACAAAGCAACTAATATTGGAAAGAAGACAAAGTGAATGAAGCAAGAAAATGAACTGAGCAAAATTTAACATCTCTGTGCATATAAAGTACAATTTGAATGTGTTGTTTTTACATTTCTTTTTCTGAGCAAAAGCGTCATGGAACTGAAGCCTTTTATTGCTATGTTTTTGCCTTTCAATGAGAAATTGATCTATAGGAAAAATAATCCACATCCAACTTGCTCCAAACTTCTCATGTTGCATGATACCCACAACAATAATTTCTTCAACTTATATTCCACACACGTTTGACACTCATACTTAATGTTCAACAAATATGACCTTTTGGTGTATATTTATGCAGCTCTTAAGCAGTAAATACTGCCATTTGGAAAGCTTAATATAGATTGTTGCTACTTGACATTCCAGTTAAATAACATGTGTTTAGACTATAGATCATTCTCAGGGTATGTGAAAAATATGCCATCTCAAATGTTTAGAAAAGTTACATCTCCTGTGACTATGTCCCGAGACTCCCTTTAAGCAAAGTGTTTAATATAAATCCCATTTCCACACCTACTATTTGCATAAGATTATTTTCATTTGCATAATTCTCATGATAAAATAGTACATGCAGTGTGTAAACACTTACTAAATGAAGTGCTCTCTGCTCTTTTTATTGCCACTAGCTTCTGTTAGGAGTTTTTTTTTTTTTAATACACAGATGATCATGATTTCTTTCCTGAATTTCATGCAGATGACCCAAATTGGGGGAGAGAAGCAGCAGGAACAATAAGATTATCATATAGGATAATCACATCCTACTTTATATTGAAATAGGCACTGAACTATACATGCAATTCAGTCCGTAATTTTTTGGACCTATGGTGTCCCCCTTGGTCTACCTGGTCCCATTTGCTATTTATGAAATCTTTGGAAGAGGTCATTCAGACCATCAGAGTAGGGTGCCATCAACACATGACAGATCAATATACTGATGACACAATATTTTGATGACATCCAGATTTGCTTTTCTCTACCACCCAACTTCAGGAAAGCAATCAGCAGCTCTGACCTTTGTCTGGTCTTGATAATGGGCTGGATAAAGGAGAACAGGCTGAAATTATATCAGAAAAGGTCAATATAAAGAGCAAACTAGATATGAGCACTGAAGTGAAGTGTGTTTAGGATGGAGGATGCATCAGGAAGAACACTCTGGGAGTGTTCTTTGCCACTGTATTCTAAGGAATGACTATGGCAAGGAGCATATTGGCACAATTTCTCAGCTATGCAAACTTAGTCATGGTTACTTATGCTTTTGTTACAATGCCTTGCAATGTTTTTTACATGGGTATGCTTGGAAACAGTTCAGGAATTTCAATTGGTTAAAAAGGCAGCAGCCCAATTGCTGACTGATGCAAGTTACAATCCTTTACTACATGGACTCAGAGACTCTGCATTAGTGGACAATTGTGTGTCAGGTGCAATTCAAAGTGCCAGCAATTATCTCTAAAGTCAACACTTAATCTGGAAGATAAGCTTTCCCAGTTACTTAGGTCAGCATATTGACAATATTCACATTTCCAGAAATCTGGCTATCCAATAGGTACAAGTGACAAAAAGCTTTCCCAATGATTTATTGTATATTTCACCCTCACCTTTAGGAAAACCACATAACTGCATCTTTATCACAATTTTTTTACTGTTCATTGAATTGTAAGCTATAGGTGTGTGAATATACAGTATTTGGATCCATGGAGATATAATTTACGTTAAGGGGTTTCTTCCCAGGTTTTATTTCCACTTCAACAACAGTAAAAATGTTTGAAGCTAAGTCTAGATCAGTTACATATTTATTGACTGCATTCATACATGCAGTAATGTTGTGGGCATGGAGGTTTGCAAGGAAACAAGGGTCTATAATGACACTACATCCTGATGTTATCATGGAATGATACATTTTACATACATTTGTGTCATGTTCCTATTAGATACTGCATGTCCGTGCCATTTGAACAAAGACATGTTATCATTGGCTTGTAATGATGGACACCTGTACTTAGTGATTTGAACTGCTTTATGTATGTCTGTGGCCTAGCATGTGATATAAAATGTAATTAAATTTAATGTAAATCAAAATTAAATGTTAAAAATTTGTAGGAAAAATTATTATTTGGGCAAATAGCTGAAGTATATTGTGTGAATACAGCATAAAGAAGTTTTCTATTGCAAATGAGTCCTGCTGAGATTCCACACACAGTGGCCTTTAAATGTGAAAGCTATTCATTCTCTGGGTCATGGCAATTGCACAGGGGTCTTGGATGCTATGTTAGGTGCCAAAGAATATGTGCTGGAGCCCACATTCATATGCTCCGCGGTTCTTGCATGAATGCAGATGCTGCCTAGTGCCACAAGTGTTCAGCATCCTTTTCGGTGAAAAACTTCAACACTGCTGGCCTACTACAAGAAATGCTGATCCTTCCTTGATTAAAGGCATCAAGGCTAAAAGCTGATGCACTCACAGTCAAATTTAAATGTAGAAAGACATTTGAGTTGGTATATTAGCAACCTGCTTGTTTAATTAAAGCTGGGCTGAAATTTCCCAATTCCTTCTCCTTTTACTGAATATGTGTGTGTGTGTGTATACATTATGTTTGTATGTGGGAGAGAGACAGAGAGAGAGACAGAAATACACAGAGAGAGAGAGAGAGACAGAGAGACAGAGAGAGACAGAGAGAGACAGAGACAGAGACAGAGAGAAACAGAGAGACAGAGAGACAGAGACAGAGAGACAGAGACAGACAGAGACAGAGTCAGAGAGAGACAGAGACAGAGAAAGAGAGAAAGAGAGAAGAAATTATTGCTCTCGGTATCTTGCAAAATGAGAAGTTTGGAGCAGGTTGAGATGTGATTATTTTTTCCTGGATCAACTTCTCATTGAAAGGCAAAAGCATAGCAAAAGCTGGTTCTAGTTCCATAATACTCTTGCTCAGGAAAAGAGATAAGAAAACAACACATCCTAATTGTACTTATATGTACAGAGATGTTAAATTTTGCTCAGTTCATTTTCTGGATTCATTTATTTTGTCTTCTTTCCATCATTGGTTTCTTTGTTTGTTTTTAGTGTGTGTGTGTGTGTGTGTGTGTGTGTGTGTGTGTGTGTGTGTGTGTGTGTAATAGGACAATTTATAGAAATTTTATAGGAAAATTTCTGCTGTTATGGGGAGGAAAACATTACCAACATTCTCAAGGGGGAAACTGTGAGCTGTTTTGTTTTTTCTTTATTGGAGCATATTTGAGCAACAAGGACTACTCAGACCCTTTCTTCTCTATGTATTCCTGGGTGAGAAGTCTTTGTATTATTTGAATCTTGCTACAAGGCTGGAGTAGGAAAATTTTAAGATGGCAGGAGTTGGACTAAACTATCCAGTGGGGTGAAAGTAAATGCGTGTTTGTTGGACCAATCTCCTGTCTCAGCTGATGATAACTTCAGCTGGAAAGATGTTCCAGGTTATTTCCCAGACTGGGAAACAAGGAGATGTTTAACAAGATTGGCTGCCAGTCTGTTTCAGGCTCCAATTCAATGTGTTGGTTATTATCTTTAAGCCTTCTATGGAATCAGTCCAGGATATCTGAAGAACAGTCTTTTCCTAATAGCACTGGCCCACCCCACTGATGCCGGAAGAAGGGACTTACCAAGGACTCCATCAGCCAAGAAACTTCAGTTGATGGGATCCAAGGGAAAAAGCCTTTTTTGCCTCTCTTTGGAAAATCTTGCCCCAAGAAGTGAGATCTGGCCTCTTCTAGCCCTCTGGCCTTCAGAAAACATCTTAACAGTGTTGGGACCCTGAAGAAGAAGCTGCTGACTGGAGATAGGCTGGCTGGTGCAGTAACAGGGAAGACGCCATCACTTCTCCACTCTAAACTCATGACTTTTTACTTTTTTTTGTCATTTTAATCAGTTTTTACAGTATATTCATAATTGTTTTGGTATCTACATTGTCAGTTGTTCACTTGCCTTGAATTATGAGACTTAATTTACTTAATTAAATAAGTAAATGGCAAATTGCTTTATGTCAATATAATAATAATAATAATAATAATAATAATAATAATAATAATAATAATAATAATACTGGAGACAGCAGAATAGATGAGAAAGAACTGGAAAAGATAACAAAATACAAAAACCTACAAATAGAAATAGAAAGACTGTGGCAAAAGCAAGCAAGGGTAGTACCAATAGTAATAGGCACCTTGGGTGCAATCCCAAAACAACTGGAGCACCACTTGAACACCATTGGCATTGACAAATTTGCCATTAGTCAATTGCAAAAGGCGGCCTTACTAGGAACTGCTTCCTTCCTGCGACGATATCTGTAATAATATCAAACATCCACATCAGCCTATCCCAGGTCCTTGGTAAGGACTCAATAGGTAGACAAAATGCCAAATCCAGTCTGAACATCTAGCTTACTGTGCGATGGTCCATAATAATAATAATAGAGTTGGAAGGGACTTGGAAATACCATGAAGGCAATTAACACCTGGGCAATTGCAATCATTAGATACACAGTTGGAATAGTGGACTGGACTCAAGCAGAATTAAAAGCAATAGATAGGAAGACCAGAAAAATAATGACAATAAATTATGCCCTTCATCCACACAGTGACATTGACAGACTCTATCTACCAAGGCAAATAGGTGGGGTGTGGAATGTTGCACATACATCAGATGGTTAAAGAAGAAAAAATGGCTTTGAAAGAATGTCTGAAGGACAATGATGAAGATGCACTGAAGTTAGTATATCAGGAAGGCTTACTGACTACTGGAGAGACCATACTGGTTTACAAGAAAGACCAAATGAAGAACAGAATGGAAGCATGGGAAGACAAAGCACTACATGATCAGTACATTAAAAAAATAGCTGGGAAAGCAGATAATAACAAGACCTGCCAATGGCTAAAAACAGGAAAATTGAAGAAAGAGACTGAGGGACTAATTCTGGCTGCACAAGACCAAGCCTGAAGGACAAATGCATATAAAGTCAAAATTGAGAAGACAGCAACAGACAGTAAGTGCCACCTATGCAAAGAAGCTGAAGAAACAATGGACCACCTGGTAAGCTGCTGCAAGAAGATTGCACAGACTGACTACAAGTAGTGGCATGACAAAGTAGCAACAATGGTGCATTGGAAGATCTGCAAGAAATATCATTTGCCTATAAGCAAAAACTGGTGGGATCATAAAATAGAGAAAGTCATAGAAAATAATAAAGTTAGATTGCTCTAGAACTTTAGATTTCAAACAGACAAGCACCTGCCACATAACACCCTGGACTTATCAACTGTCAATAAGAAAGACAAAAAAGTCTGGATAATGGACGTGCCGGTGCCCGGAAACAGCAGAATTGACAAGAAAGAACTGGAGAAGATAACAAAATACAAAGACCTACAAATAGAACGACTGTGGCAAAGACAAGCAAGGATAGTACTAATAGTAATATGTGCCATGGGTGCAATTCCAAAACAATTGGAGCACCACTTGAACACCATTGGCACTGACAAATTTGCCATTAGTCAAACGCAAAAGGCGGCCTTACTAGGAACTGCTTCCATCCTGCAACAATATCTGTAATACCATTGTCGAAAGAAAAATCTTCATCAGGGTCTAGTCCAAGCTGGGAATAAACAAAATGGAGATTGCTTTAGAAAGAAGGTTGGAGTTTATTAAAAAGCAGAACCAGATAGAAGCATATCTCTGGGAAAGCTGACCACAGCTTTCAGTGGGTTTTTATACCTTCTAGGGCTCTTGAGGTTGTTTCCTGTTCCTGTTTGAGGCTTTGTATTTCCTGTGTCATGTACTTTGACCTGAGTCTGAGTGTGCCCTTTTGGTATTGGTGGGTTAATCCTATTATGTTTCCTGTCCTTAGAGTTTGGGTGGGGTTATGTAGATTTTAGGGGTCTTTGTCTTCCTAATCTCATCAGTTTCTTCTAACTTCCTGACTCCAACCTTCCTGAATGGATTATTACATCTGCATTTCTAAAAGCTGATTTCTGCTGAGTTTTCTGCTTGGGGAAGAAAGGCTAGGGCTAGTTTCTGTCTTTTTAAAAATCTTCTCCATTATTCCTTTGGGGAAATATATTCTGCCTTTTTAATATCCCCCCCAAATATTTCTTTCTCTGGATTCTTCCCACACCATCAAACATCAACATCTGCCTATCCCAGGTCCATGGTAAGGACTCAATAAGTAGACAAAAATGCCAAGTCCAGTCTGAACATCTGACTGACTGTGTGATGATCAATAATAATAATAGAGTTGGAAGGGACCTTGGAGATCTTCTAGTCCAACCCCCTGCTCAGGCAGGAAACCCTATACCATTTCAAACAAATGGTTGTCCAGTTTCTTCTTAAAAACTTCCAGTATTGAAGCATTCACAACTTCTGGAGGCAGGTTGTTCCACTGAGTAATTGTTCTAAGTGTCAGGATATTTCTCCTTAGTTCTAGGTTGCTTCTCTCTTTGATTAGTTTCCATCTGTTGCTTCTTTTCCTGCCCTCAGGTGCTTTGAAGAACAGTTTGACTTCCTCTTCTATGGGACAACCCCTGAGATATTGGGACATGGTCATAGTTATGTACTCACCTGGAATCCAGCTCAATTTGAAAGCAAGAATAAGTGTAGAAATGGAAGAGTAAGACTATTTATTCTTTCCCATGCCTGGAAGGATTGACTCCTCAGACCCTGAATGTCCCAAAGGCTCCAAGAGAAATTCCTTCACTTTCCTGAATATTTTTTTATTGTTGTCATACTGACAATGTGCAATAAATGAAATATTTCTGATGCCCTTAGCAAGAAAAATAACTAATGTGAGGCAGAGAAAGTCCTTCCATTTTAGGTCAAATATGTATTCCCTTCATACCCATGCCCCTTTTTTTCAGACACAAAATATTTGACCTTTGGACCTTCACCAACAATTTACCAAGGATTCTTCTGCCTTTCTTGACAATTCAACATTTCTTGTACAGCTCACTCTCCCGATAGAGCTTACAACATTTCAGCGGATGTTGGATGGCAACTAGATAAATATTTGGTGCCTGAATGAGAAGGATGAAGATCTCTGACATCATGAGGATGGAATTTTGAAGGGGACGTCAAGGTTGGAATGTGCAACAAAAGCCTGTCAGAGGAAATAATGGGATGGCAGCTTAAGAGAGAGATCATGTTGAGACCTTTGTCCAAAGTTTAATGCTGCTTTTTTTTAAGATTGTTTATATTTTTTTCAAAGACTCTGTGCTATTACCATCCTAGGGCGCAATGTGCTAAAAACAAGACTTCTAGAAGGAAAACCTAGAAATTAAAGCAAGAGGAAGATGATTCCATCTTTTTAAATTATTCTTAAAGGAAACCCCATCTCTTTTTTATTTTTTAGTCATGGAAACAAACATCTGTAGAGTTGCACTGGAGTAGTCCAAAGGCTTGTTTAGTGTAACCCTGTATCCTGAAGGTGCTTAATGCCATGCTTTAGGATATATACACTGAAAGATAATAGCATCTTGCCAAATTCATAATCCTTATCATATTCCTTCTGATACTGCATGGATCTATCATAAAACTATGGATTTGCCCATTCTTCCATGGAGCTTAGGGGAAACCACTTTTTATTTTCCTTTAGGGCTAAATCTGTATAATTTTATTAATGCTTCCTAATATATAAGTAGTTATTAATTCATAAGAGTTCTTTACCTTGTATCCTAAGACAGTCAAGTATACTACCTTTGTTAAGCATCATTGTAGCTTGCTTTGTCAGAGGCTTTTTGAATGTCCAGAACTACAATGTGGCAGTTCTCAACTCTCCATATGCTTGCTGATAATTTAATAGAATGTGGATAGGTTAATAGGTATTACCTTTGCAAAAGAAAAATAAGCAGAGAAGGAAGTATTGCAGATAAAGACTATAAACCAGGGGTAGTCAACCTTGGCTCTTTTATGACTCATGGACTTCAATTCCCAGAATTCCTGAGCCAGCTTAGGAGTTGAAGTTCACGAGTCATAAAAGAGCCAAGGTTGACTACCCCTGCTATAAACTAATGAAGGAACGGGAGGATTGAAAAAGCAATGAACCATAGAGCCAGAAGGATGAGACCAGTGAAAAACTCTACTCTGAGCCAATTTCTGCAGACTACCATTAGCCATGGGTATGCGTTCATGAGGGACTGTTCTTATTTTCCAGGTTTGAGTGGCCAAGAGAGAAGGTGATCCTAAGAGATATGAAAATCAGATTAAGTGCTGAAGATAGAAAACTAAAAAAACTAACAGTCTGGGGGAAAAAAGTAGGTTTTATAGAGACAAGTGTCAATAATTTCTTCTGGCAGGAAAGTAAAACAAAAACAAAGATGGTTTGAAGGGTGTGTGGCCAATTAGGAGGGAGCTAGTCAGTTAGGAGTGAGAGACCCAAAGATGAAAACCTTCAGATAGGCAGCTGATGAGTTGCATGAAAGGAACATGTTTCTTCTGGTGTCCTCCTGTCCTCACAGCATTGTAGGCAAGCAACCTAAAGGGGGCAATCTTGACCAAGGACTGGAAGCCATTTTCCCATACTGACTTCAACTGATCAACCAGTTCACTGGCTTTAGGCCTCTGCTCTATTCCAGAGAGCGCACTTCAGAAACAGGTCTTTCCATTTTCTTTTGAGTTCTATATAAATGATAGTTGTAATAGACTCCTAAATTAAATAGTACTTTAAAGAAAAACCTTTTTTTCACTCTGTGGAAATTTGTTAATTTGGGGTATATTTTCAGAGTGGTTTAATGTCACTGTTTATACCACATTTCCTCTGTTTAATATTTCAGCTTCCCCTTTTTCAATTGCCTCATCACAATTTCAATTAACTTTTATGCTTTTTGTCCTGTGGTACCAAATCAGCTTGCAGCTTTTCTTTTCTCTTCTTTTTCTTTTTTCTTTGTGCTAAGGATTTTGAATTTTGATTCTTTCTCAGTTTTTCCAGTTTTAAAGCTCAATGTAAAGCCAGCTATTTCAGCTTTCATCATACTCTCTAAATTCCTTTTGCTTATTATTTGCCTGTTATGTTTGTCTGCATTAACATTTTTTAACTCTATCTAGTCAGCAGAATTGAAGGAGATCCACTACTAGAAGTGAAAGACATTCTGTCCTTCCCCTTGCAGCTACAATCCACCACTCATCCCATTCCTTCTCATAGTCTCTTTTTCAAGTGGCAGCACTCAATCTGCACCAGAATGCAGTTGGCTGTCCTACAGAAATCATTCGTATTTGACTCATCCCTTGACAGATTTTCAGGTGGACATGGCAACAGTGCAACATTCTGAAGAATCCTTGGGCATGAGAATATTAGATTGGCCAGTTTTCCAGAGAGTTGCATTCCTTCAGCACATTAAAGTAGATGCTTCAAATGATGGATCAGGAAAGTGATGGATGAATATTTAGGTTCAGTGTTCCACCTAATCTAAACTCCTAATGGAAGTAGCTACTACATCTCCACCAATTATGGAGGTTTTAGGAAAAGAGATTGTCATTCACCTCTTTCAGTACAGATGAACATGTAGGCACTATGAAAACACACACAAAGAAAAGGCCATCTTGATTAGAGATGTTATGCATATTCAATAGGATGAAAGAATAGTCATATTTGTTTTACACCTATTATGTTGCTTTAGATAGGATACAAGGATTCTGCTTGTAATGCACAATAAGGCTACATGTGTCTGATTCTGAGATGAAAAGCACAGTGGGGTACTCATGGCAGAAGTGGTTCTGAACTGATTCTGAACAAGCAGTTTGAACAAAGGCTGAGACTTTCCACATTTTGGGAGCCAAAGTTCCTATTCAGACTTTACCCCTTCCTTAAAAGCTGGTCTGGAGCCCCACAGCATTTCCTCTCTCTAAAACCTAATGCCTGCATTGGCACCCTTTATCTCCCTTTCTTCCTTTACTTTTCCTGATTAACTCTCTGTGATATGTGGAAGCTATTGTAAATAAACCTGTCTATGCAATGGATGATCACATGCCTCCCCTCTCCTATCCACAGCTATGTTCTCATGACTTCCAAACCCAGCAGTAGTCTGGACAGAGACAGACACACAACAAATGAAGAGCCACTGGTTCTGAAGGAGACATTCTCTCTGAAGGAGAGTTCTTTGGATAGAGTTCTTGGAGGGAGGCGTCATTATTCATAGGTATAGCTAGGTTCAGTGAGTGGTACTGAAGATTCAGATACTAGGTTTTCAAGTGTGAAATCTCAAGCTGAAAGGTCCTCAATGTCTCCTTCAGAACCAATGGTTCCTCACCCGTTGTGTGTCTCTGTCCAGACTACTGCTGGAATGAATGAAACTCAACCAATTGTTTGAAATTAAGTAGCTCTTAAGTAGGAAGATTCCACACTGTTAGGTCAGTGAAGTATGAAAATTCCAGGCAGCAGGGGGAAAATAAGCCAATTGAAACAAAGGAGAAGTAAGAATACTATGGTTTCAAAAGCAGAATGTATGTATTCATCGTACATTAGTAGTAATTTAAAGGAGAAGCTAAAGTCTGTCATGCACATCTCCATAAAAAACAGAGAACAGGTGAAACATTCATCTAGAAGGCTTAAAACCAGCCTGTTCTGCTCTTCTGTCAACTCTTCTAGTTTAGAAATGGTTGCACTAGTAATTTCAGAACTGGAGAGACATTTTGCTTACATAATTGAATGTAAAACATGACTGCCCTTTAAAAGATCGATTTCTATACTGAGAAAGCCATTCTAAAATAGTTGTCCCTCTCCGCTTCTCTTACTTTTAAGCATTATTCACAAAAGACAAATTCTAATTAGAATAGCTCACTTGACTGAACACTAAAATGCAAAGGTCAGTGATGAAAATGATATGTTGGATCCACAGTTGGATCGCTGAGATGATTGACTCTTATCTTTAAAATAGAAATGAATCTTGAAAATAATGTTATTAAAATGGTTCACGTTATTACATTGTATGACGTGAAGACTTTTAAAAAAATATTTAACATATCTCTTTTAAATTTCCTTAAAATCTTCCTTTAAACTAATATGAATTACTGTATAGATATATCAACTGGTGCAGCACCATTTGCAGAATGGGACTTTTGGCGGGCTCAGCAGGGCAGAGACAGCCTGGACAATTCCTATTGTCTTTTGAAAGCCAATAGAATAAGAGGGAGTAGCACAGCTAAGGAAAAGGGGAAAAAATGGCAGACTGCATTGTTTGGCAACCCCTATGAAATGGTCGTTCGACCCCAAATGGGGTCCCGACCCACAGGTTGAGAACCACTGGTCTAGATGTCTTGATAAGTTTTGAAACACAATATTTTATATTAAAGGCTACTTGTTTTGAGAGGGAAAAATAAAGTATTCCTGAACATCAGTCACTTGTGAGTACATTCTCTTAAGAGATTTAACAAAATTAGAAAAATGCACTAAGACTGTACTTCTGCTGTGTCCCCAGACAATGAAAGAGAAACCTTTTGTACAGTGTTTCCAGACCAAAAAAAAATAAAAAATCACCGCGTCTTTTTACCCAAAGCTCAACAAACTGAGCATCTCAACTCTTAGTCTGCTTTTCTAGATAATCCAGAATTCATAGGTGACATGGAAGACACCAGTGATTTGTGAGTCACTACAATAAACATAGGTCATTTGATCCTAATATTTTATTAAAAGGGTCCAAGATTTTCTCACTGATTTTTTCCAACATGTTAACAATACCTGTGGCTGATATTTATGAATATAGAAGTGTGTATTTTGAAATTAGTGCATCTATATATGGTCCAGTTACGAAGTCAGATAGAAAATCTTTGAAGAATTGTTTGAAGAATAGTGCTCAACGTGGCCCAAACAAAACTGAACATGGAAATGACTGACATTCCAGTGGTTGAAATTTTGGAAATACAGTGCTGATAGTAGTTTTCTATCCAGAAACAGGTCACAGTTTCCATTAAATCTTTTTCAGGTGTGTGTCAGCTATAGACAAAAGATATGCAAATATTTCAAGTTTAAGGATAGTTTGCTAAGAATACTTAACAAATTTCAGTCCACTTCATTGGTCTTTTAATCAAAAGGCTGTGATTATTTAATTTTACAGTTTATTGAGTATGTGGGATGAATATTTTCGTACATATAACTCTATTCAGCTACTTATAGGCTTTGACCTGTTCATATTGACTTGCTGTGTACCTGATTAACATCTTTTTAATCCAAATGTTTTAAATAAAATTTGGCCATGGATTAGTTTGGGTACAAATCACTGAAAATCTTTTTTTAAAAGCACAACTCTTCCTGCACTGCTAGCAGTAATGTTTTAAAATAGCAGTGATTGTAATGGTGATTAATATCTACCATTGTAAAGTATTTACCCCATTTTTTTTGTGACTCTAGCATCTGTTTCCACGGAAACAGCAGCTAGTGAGGAAAAAAGGACTTCTCACTGTGGGGTGGGGGGGGCTGTATATTTTAACTATTACATTCTTTTTGCAAATGTTTCAGAAATCTACTGAGGGAAGAATGAAGGAGTTTGATTATGTATTAAATTGATACTGCTATATTCCAGGTTAAGTATCCTATATAATGAAAGCAAAGTGGCCTTTGTATGTGAAGGATATTGCTGAACTATAATTCCTGGCAGTCCTACCCAGTGTGGCAGAGTGAGACTACTAGTCAGTATAGTGATCAACACTGAGCATTGTAATTCCGTAAATCTAGAGAGCCATACTTTTCTTCCTGCTATAAACGAAATGCTATTATCACCTCAGCCTAAACAACCATTTCTCAGCTTCAGGTAAGCCAAAGCGTTGGATGGTTAAAACAGAAATGACAAATCTCCAACAAGCTTGATTTGCAAGAGTATTTCAACATTTCAACCCTGGAAAACAGTTCCACAGAGTCTCCTAAACCTACTTTAATTCCTGTTGTTTCAAAGGCAGAGAAGTCTGAACATCTCCCCACATATCCTCTATTAGCTCCTCAGGTGCAGTCTACAAGTTCAAGTCCAAAACTTGAATGGGTCTACCAGCCCATTCCCACTGCTCTGATAACAGAAATGATATTGGAAACAATCTTGCATATCTATCTTCTTTTTTCTCATGTCTACCACAAAGTTTTGTAGTGGTAATATCAGTAATCTTGTGGAGAGAGAAAAATTCAAGATGCCAACAACCTTGATACAGATCACAGGCCTGAGGAAAACTGTACATCCTAGAAACCTTAGCAACATAAACTTACAGGTGTTTGGGGAATTTTGGGGAAATTCTTTTTCCCAAGCTAATACCTGCTATACTACTGTAACAGGATCCCCGTAGTCATCCCAATCCAGTAGCCATTAGAAATAGAGGCTTCTGCTCCTGACATGGTTGCCACTGCCATGGAATGACAATGGAAAGTGAGTTTTTCCCCAATGTAATAGATACTTTTAGAATCTTCATTCAATCAGAATGCACACGCAATTGACTGTAGCCTGCTATATCTATCTTTGGTAAGGAAACTCAGAGGAAAATATTTCACTAAATTCCATTGAAACCACAAATTTGCTTCTCCCTAGAAGTTCACTAGCTGAGAAAGAGGTGCATGCTAGAGGGACTTATTTTGGAGTCTTCCTGGAAAAAGAATAATGTGGCTCTGGAGAAGAGAAGGCACCCACTCTAGGAAGAAATGTTTTGAGATTTAGGAAAAGAAGAATCAACATCAAAATGTCTAGATGCAAAACTAAGTGATGCAGAATGTGCTAGTTTATTTTCTTTTATTTGGATGGGCTGAAAGCCTTGCCTGGGCTGACTTTCAAGTCCCCCCCCCCCGTGTTTGACATTGACTTATGTACAAAAGGGACAGGAATTCAAATGAGATTCTGCAGCACTCCCCTCCCTCTCTCCCATCCTAGTGTGGATGCTACCAACATGCCATTGCTGAATGACTACTTCACTGATTATGTGCCATCAAGTCAGTGTTGACTCTTAGTAACTCCATAGATAAATGTTCTCCAGTCTGGTATTTCAGGTCTTCCAATGGTGCATCCATTGCTATTTTAACTGAGTCTATCCACATTGCTGCTGATCATTCTCTTCTGCTTTTTTCCTTTCCCCTTTCCCAGAATTAGAGCCTTATCCAGATAGATAGCTCTTTGCATAATTTGCCCAAAATAAGATCAAGTGGATTTGTTTGATGATCTATTTGTTTGTTTTCTGTCAATGGTATTCACAAAGTCTTCTCCAACACCAAAGATCAAAAGTATCAATACTCTTCCTATACTGCTTCTTCAAAGTCCAGCTTTTGCTTCCATAGAGTGTTCCATGGAATATGATGGCATGCACCATTCGCATATTTGAAGGTATACATGCATGACAGCATCTGAATATCTTTTCCAAGGCCTTCATGGCTGCTGTACCAAATGCTACTCTGGGTTTAAATTCCCCTTGTGCACTCCCTCTTCTTCTATTATCTATGACTAAGGGAAAGAAAAAAAGCTAGTGTAGGCAATACCAGTGAAAACAGCACTGCCTCATTTGCCTCTAGGCTATCCTGGGTGGGGGATAGCCCTGGTGGGCTTAATCATTACCCTTAATGATTGGGGTTATAGTTAAAGAAAAGCCTATGAAGCTTAGCCTAGCAAATATTAGAAAGCGGTAAAATTTCTAGTCTGAGCCAAGCAATAGCAGACATTAACCATACTGAAAACAAGCATAAAATATGGACCATCTTCTGTCATACCCATACCTGTTTGTTTTTAGCCCTCTGTACATTGACTAGTATCATGTGTAATTGAATGGTTGGAAAGACCAAAGTTAGTTAATAAAATTCCTAATGCAATTTCTCCCCCAAACCTTTCTGCACAGCATCATTGTTCCCACTCTGCTTGATCAGTTTGAGTCATCCTGAATAGAGTGATCATGACGAGAATTCCTAAGCTTTCTGGGTAAGTAAATATGCTACAGAATCCAGTAACTCTCATAATGGTGTAGACTTTGTTCCTGGGGAAGCAGTATGCAATTTCAGGCTTGGTTTGCATGTCTTCAGCATCAAGGGTCATTTGTCCTTCCTTACATCATATAATAGTTCACTTGCAGTTTTTTCTGCCATTAAACACAGTTACAGTTTTTTTTGTAACTCCAAATGCTAATATATATTTGCATTATCTGTTTGGTGAGTTCAGTGTCATTTCCATAGCAGAGGAATTGCTGAATATGTTCTCTTGTAATTTCAAAGCTGTGCCTTCAGAAGCATAGAGGTTCTCATTTGAATACACATTATTTTTAATAATGCCACTGTAAGAGAGACCCAAGATAGACATAAATCATCAAAACCGGACTCATATTGACATGACAAATGATTATCATCAAGAGGACTATGATTCAACTGTTAAGTAGTGTCAGAACAGTTCTGTAGGTTCAGAAAGACATTTCAGTGTCCTTCCTCACCTTTATCTAAAGTTATTTAAAGTGGTAGACTTAATTTCACAAATTTAGCTTATTTTACTACTTACAAGAATCTCTGACCACTAGAGAAATGGCTAGCTTTGTTATGATGCCCCGAACTGTTCCATTAGGACTTTTAGAGAACTAGATCAAGTTTCAAATCTTCTGATCCTTAATATTTCATATTAAGAGAATGCCATGCTTTTTTTAAATTCTGCATTTTTCAGAATGTTGACCCCTGTTTTGCAGCTTAGAAAATATACACAACAGATCCACAAGTTTAAGGAAAACTCATATTTAAAATGCTGGTAAATTCTGGATATAATTTGTAATATCGTGCTGTATAGCATTCAGAAACAACTCCATAGGACCCAAACATAGTTCTGCCTCCAAATCCTTAAAGCAAACACATCTGAAAACAACTGAATATTTTTAAAATTCAAAGTATTGCACAGTTCCAAAATGACCATTTATAGTATTCATGAAAATATTTGCAATACTACTGCTCACTTTTTTGGCCAGATACACAAGTCAGTTTTGAAATGGAGCCAACCAGAACATGTGACGGTGAAAATGAGAAATTTAACAAAAAGGGGGGAAAATCAGCCTTCCTATTCTTGCTGCCTGCATAGATAGAATTCTATCTTATGCTTTCCTGTATATTTTCTTCCAGATAGGAGGATAATTCCTAAACAAGGAATTAATTCAGGATAAGCTCAGATATTTTAATTTACAGTATGTCTATTTAGGATTAATTTTCAAAAATGTAAAGAAAGAAATAAGGACAGTTTGGTCTACTGGTTAAAGTGCTGGATGAGGAGTAGGGAACCTGGAGTTTTAATGCTACTTTAGGCAGGAAAATGAACTAAGTAATGATTGGGTAGTCATTCCCTTTCAGCCTTAGGAAGAATACAGTGGGAAACCACTTCTGAAAATGCTGTCTAGAAAATTGCATTAACTTATCAATGTATTGCCAAGAATCAAAACTGTCTCAAAGGCAAAGGGGGGGGGGAACCAATGGTAGATTAGCTAGCTAATCATCAGGAACCTGATTACTTGGATTGATTAACCAGCCAATAAGACAGGAACTGTCAGGCCCAAGCCCAAAGTTGACACAGTGAAATATAATCAAGTCCAATTCTTTATTTGCTTACACCTAATAGACAGAACCTTAGCAGACTAAAGCTACACTCATCTACCCTAATGGCTATATCCTGAGAGATTCTGGGGTGTTTCTACTCTGAACCTCTTCCTCCCTCCCCCACCCAGCTCAGGATTTTGTAATGTCTTAATTTGAGCTTCTCCGAATCCTCCTTGGTACTCTTGCTAGGATTCCCCTCCTCCCCCCCACACACACACTTCTCTGGGTGCATATTCCATCACAGGAACTAAGATGATGCCACTGCATTAAAGACAAATGCTAACAGATTCTAACATTCTAGAAACTAATAATACTGGAGTCTAATACTGGACTACAATGCTAGAGATGAAAGAAATACTTGCTGAACCATTCAGTGATTCACTACTTTTTAGCATAATGGTAGTTAAACATATGAATTTGCTTGATATTAATGTTGATTAAAACTGGCCATGGCTTTCAAAGGTTTCAGGCATAGATTTTTCCCAGTTCTATAAACTGAAATCCTTCGTAACTATAACTGAGCCCATTATTTTCAATATGTGTCTATACATATGTATGCTTTGGATTGGAATTATATGGCCTCTCCACAACAAGATGATCTAACTGCACTGCTATGGAAATTCTGAAACTCCCATCTGTGTCACCAATAAAGTTCTAAAAAGTGAGAACTTTACTGGTGACACAGATGGGAGTTTCAGAATTTCCATAGCAGTGCAGTTAGATCATCCTGTTATGGAGAGGAGAATCAAGGAGCTAAATCAGATTGAGGATGGAATTGAAGATCTTCCAGGAAAAAAATACCCCTCCATTTATTTAAGTGTCCTCATGACCTCTCCTGGGAATTTGTCATTCTTTTTCTCAGAAGAAATGTTCTGAAGAATAAGGGGAGGGAAATGAATCCTGATGGATTCGTAGGAATGGGAGCGTCTGGTCATACAGAAGACACATGATATTTCCAATCTTCCTTTGGACTGTTACAAATCAACCTACAGACAGGTAGTAGAATGAAAAATGTATGATGATGTATATGGTAAGGACAAAGAAGCACAAATTCTAAGTTGTAACAAGCCAGAAAAATTACAATTGTAATTGTAACAAGCCAGAAAATCATGAATTCTATCAATAAAATCCAAAAACTAACACACTCTACTAATTACTAAATGCTTAGATAAGTACTTTAATTTTATGTTGAAACTTAACTTTATTTACTCTTAGGAATGGTATAAATTATTAAGTGTTATTTACAGGTTTTTAAAATTATGTTTATAATCTGTAACCTCCCAACAACAACAAATCAAGAGCTGTGATAGTGATTTTCATTCAACCAGAGTTTAAGTTGCTTCATAGGGAATCAGACCAATAACATTCTAGCTAAGTCATATTCACACTGACCAGTAACTTTCCCAATAACTTAAGATTTGTCTTTTTTCCCCAACATGAATCTGGTTGCAATATCTGTTATTCCACAGATTTCTAGAATTACGTTTTCTGATCAAGCTAATTAAGCCCCTTTCTTTATTCCTTGATCTTGTGCATCCTTCTCAAAGTTGGATGCATAATTGCAAAGGATGGTCTCAGATAAAAATATAATATTCTTTGCTCATGAATATAAGATACTTGCAGTCCATTATTAGAAGCTTCAAGTAAGCTACTGCCCGAAAATTCCTTTAACTAGAGTTGTAAAGAAGAAAATGAGGCCTTTACTTCATTCATTCATTCATTCTGAATAATTCCCCATCACATATTTTTGACTCTGGGTGGCTCACATAATTAAACAACCAACACAACCAATAAAGAAAATATAAAGGTCAAAAAGCAACAAATAACCCTTTTAAAACCAAATTAAAAACCCAATTAAAGCCAGAATTTAAAATCAGAATTTGAAATCAGGAAACATAATAGGCATGCAAGTTCAACTTATGTGTCAATCAATACATTTAGCAGGGTCCAAACAATAGCTGGATTGATAGAAGGGAATATTGGTAACTCAGGGTTGAATCAAGGGGTCCTTGGTGCTCTTTTAACTCAGTTATTTTCTTGCAGATGTTTCATTACCCAAATTAGGTAATGTCATCAGTTGCAGGCTCCAGTCTGGGTCAGTCACTAGCTAGAGAGAAGTTCCCGGAAGATGGGCTCCAACACTAGTACGAAAGCCCGGAAGACGAAACCTCTGGTCCAGATTGGATCCTGCAATATTATCCTGGGACATGTATATTCACCTTCATTTGTGAACATCACCAGTGTTCCAAGGATATTAAGTTCCTGGAACTGAAAGCCACAAAACCTCTTCTAGTCTTGATATGGTCAAGCTGAATCTGTTTATTCCCATCCACAACCTGAGCTAGAACATCATTAGCATCACTTAATTCACCAGGGGTGAAGATGTACTCTTAGGTATCATAAGCACACTGATGATATCTCGCCCTATGGTGATAAATGACCTCACCCACTGGCTTCATTTCAATGTTAAATGGGAATGGAGAAAATACTGAACCCTGAAGGAACTTGCAGAAGAAGAGCAGGGATCAGGACATTTCATTCCTGATCAGTGATGACTGGAACTGGCCCAGGAGGAAGAAAAATCAACAGAATACAGTGCTGCTGATCCCCAACCCACTTAGCTAGTCCAGAAAGATACCATGGTTGATGGTTCTGAAAGTTCTTGAGAGGTCAAGAACAAATATGGGCACACTAGCCATGATTCTCATGTGAGAGGCCAATACTATTTCAGTTCCATTCCCAGATCTGAAATCTGACTGGAAGGATAATTCCTCTAGAATCTTCTTCATCCATTTCATTGAGGTTGAATTTGTTCCAGGATTAAAAATTCATTCAAAGTGCTAATTGTTATAATCCTTTGATCACTGAAGGGTCCTGGTGGACTCAGGTGACAGTTGTAAGAAATGGTGTTCAAAATAATCTGTATCTAGATATTGTTTCTTGCAATGTTCCTCATTTAGTGTTAATCTGAAGTAGTGGAATACAGTCTGATTTAATTAGAGATCATAACCGTTCTCAGATTCAATTCCACCACAGCCTCTTTTCCAAAATCGTCAGTTGGAATCATCTTGTCACGACAGGAGGTATGCAAGATTGCATCCAGAAGGATATTGTGTATACAATTTTTCACAATCTATTTTGGCTACAAGCCTATTTGCATTTTTTCGGTAAGTTCTTTCCTCTTTTGGTAATGGAAAAAGAATTAAGGCAATGAATGGAACATACAAGCAAACCTCAAAAAGCAACAAATGCACAAATAAATATGATTCCTGACATTTTTTGATGGTCTTAATTACTAGTAATCATCAACATTTGTATTTTTCCTGACATTTACTAAATCATGCTTATATAGAGGTACAGCAAGTCATGAAATAGTTCTTAGCTACTTAGCACAGAGAGAACATTGCACAAAAATGGAGATAAAATATCTACCAGCCTAATTTCCAGTGTATCAAAAGTTATTTTTATGACAATCATATTAAAGTGTCATATGGATTCTTCTAAAAGTATTCCAAAGATATAAAACGGAGCTAGATTAGGATAGACTCTTGGAGTATAAAAATTTAATGCAATCTAAGTTCATATTGAAAAAAATAATGTGACATTATTTAGATGAGACAAAGAGCTGTTATTATTATTTCTCCATCTCTAATCACTGGCACAGGGATGTGTGAAATTATTCACTTGAAATCCTTACACTTGAGGTGATACAATGAGACACTGGATGCTGCAGTTGTCAAATAATGAATATTTACATAGAATCCTTCTCCTAAAGATGTAGGGGAGTAAAGTTTGTTGTGTAGTTATGAGAAATTTTTTTCCTACAAAAAAGTCCCTTTCTACATATTCCGTATGATACCAGACCTTAATATGCTCTTCTGTTTTTATTAATACCAATCACAATCTAAAAATCAAACTTCAACAACTGGGAAGAACATATATCACTACTAACAAAATCCATATTCATGCTAATATGTCAAACACTATACACCAGGGGTTCCCAACTAGGAGTGTGAAAACTTGGGTTTAGAAGTTTCAAAATTATAGTGTTTATGCATAACCAGGTGTAACTTTTGTAAGGGGTATGAGAATATATCAGAAGCATTCTAGGGGTGCAGGTATAGAAAAGGTTAGGAACCTCTGCTATAGACCAAGGGCCACTCCTGTTTTCTTCTAGTGCAGGGATCGTCAATCTTAAACACTCAAAGAGCCATTTGGACCCCTTTCCCACAGAAAAGAAAACACCGGGAGCCACAAACCCTGCTGCTTCCCTCCCCCGGCACTCCACCACTGCTGCTGCTTACCCCGCCTCCTGCACAGAGCACCCTGCTGCTGCTGCTTTCCTCCTCTACCTCCCCCGCATGGAGCATGCCCTGCCACTGCTTTTTCTTCCTAACTCCCCCACATGAGCGTGCCCTGCTGCCGCCGCTTTTTTCTCCTACCTGCCCCATGTGGAGCACCCTGCTGCTGCGGCTTTCCCCAGCAGCAAAGGTGGAGTTTGGGAGGTAGTGGCAGAGCATAGCCCAGGCATGGCCCAGCAGCAAGAAGCCCCCAGCGGCTCCTCGGCTCCATCCGAGTTGAAGAAAGCGGAGGTGCAGCAGCAGGATTGCTCTCAAACAATAAGAGCTGGGTGCGCTTCTTGCTCGTGTGTGCCTATCTTATTGAGAGCAATCCCGCTGCTGCACCTCCGCTTTCTTCAACTCAGAAGGAGCAGAGTGGGGAGGAGAATGAGGAGGAGAAGAATGGTGAGGCTTTGTGCCAGCCGGCCGGCCAGGTGAGGGGTAGATCGGGCAATGGTGGCTGGCTGGCTGGGGGGATCATGGCCACTGGAGGGGATCTGCCAAGCCTCATGGCAGCGGAATTGGTAGCTTCCCCCACCCAGCCTATTTCCCCAGTTCCGTACAAGATGTTTGGCAGAACACCCCCCCGCGCCCCTGATCGGACCCACACAGCACCTTCTTTCCAACTCTGATGCGGTCCTCCATCACTTTCTCCACTGCCGTGTGCAGTCTTACAAACAAAAGAAGCTTGTGGGCAGTCCCACAAACTTCTTTTGTTTGTGGGACTAAAAAAAAGTTCAATCAATCAATTTCAACTTCACGAGATCTTTTTTTTTTCTGTGAGAAGTTGGAATTGATTGATTGAACTTTTTTTATGTGATGGAGGACTGGGCAGAGGACTGGGAGCCGCAACAGAGGGATGAAAGAGCCACATGCGCTTTGGAGCCACGGGTTGCTGACCCCTGTTCTAGTGGATCATACACCAATAGGAATACAACCCTTTGTTGGCTGTTCTCCAACAAACACACACCATATCCATCTTTCCATTTATGCTTAAACAAGCACATATCAGAAACTAGAAAGCTACTACTGAGTTAATTCCTCAATTGTTACAATAATGCACTCTTATGTGTTGTGAAATGTTTTCCTGTTACATGTGTAAGACTGTTGCATGGGTAAAAGATCAACATGAAATGAGAATTGGGTCCATCATCAGAAGATGATGCTGCCTGAATATTTTCCAGCTATCTCCTTACAGATAAATGACTTCCCAACTTGCAGTCCTTTGAGATTTAGCAAATGGTACCATGCTGAGGTCTCCATATATGTGTCAAGGGCACTAATCCCTCTTGCCCAAAATATAGAGAATGAGGAAATGTTGCTTTCAGTTTTATGAGAGATGACAAATATAGTAATCACAGCAAATGGTGTTAAATGACCCATCTTTTTTGTATTAATTTGTCACAGAATGCCATTTTGTTCAACATCCACTGCTGAGTGAGATCAGCTGGCATATTGGACACTGTATCAACAATGTGCAAATGGCATTTCTCTCTGTTACTCTAATTGCAAAAAGATTTGGCAGCGAACCCTTTACTGGGAAGTGAGCCCAGTACATGCCTAAGAGTTTTGAACTTCAGGGTATTATAGGTGTACCTATTCTAAACTTTGCTTAGTCGGTTAATTGCTATAGTTGTTGCTGTCTTTAATGAATATATATTTTCCAAGTAAACAAGCAAGACTTGTGAATTGGAGGTAACTGGATCATATACAGGGAATTAATTTCATAATTCTTGAAACTCAGAGTGCCAACTCTGTCTCAGGACATAAAATGATCCAGTATATTGTAGTAATAAAGGTGATGGACTGGCAGAGGAAAATCCAGGTTCTAGCCCTCATTCAGGACCTTTGGATCAATCACTCTCTCTCAAGTACAACCTATCCCAAGAGGCTGTTGTTGGGTGGGGAAAGGAATTAAAGAGACAGGAACAACATATACTATATGTTCCTAAATGAAAGGTTGAATCTAATTTAATAAATAAATCCACTGAAGATGTGGGTTTAAATCTTGATAGCCTTCAACCGTTTCAAACCAGAGTTTTTAATAATGTGTTTCCTTTCTACTTACTTTCCTAAAACTGTGAAGTCAGAGTTCTCTGACCTTGTTTGTTTGCTTGCAGACATTTCATTACCCAACTAGGTAACATTATCAGTGCCACTGAGTATGGGGTTTGCTTCCTGTTTATATTTGTGGCTTGCCCTGCCAGTGTTGATATTTTTGTCCTCAGTAGTTCCTTGCTAGTTCTTTGATTCCTTGGTAGTTCCTTAATTTTCTAAAACAGTTCTAAAACTCTTCCTGTCTTCAGAAATGAAGCAGTAAATGTTTTATTGGCAATGAAATTTCAAAACGTTCTCTCTGAGATTGGGGAAGAAGCTATTCAGCCCAATGAGAAAGTCTTCTCTCTTCTGTTAACTTAGCTCTTTTAAACACAAAATCTTTGTATGATTCAGTTTGAACAATTGGTTTCTCTTCTATCACTTTTAAAATATATTGTTTTTTTATTATTATGCTACATTGATGTTTTTGAAAAAAAATAATGGGAAATGGAACAGAAATTTCTTAAATCTAAACACTATGAAATTATAATTAAACTTAACAAACTAGTACTTCGAATAAAAACAAGACCTTTTTTTAAAAAAGGAGGCAGATTGCTATTTATCCCTTCATTTCACTGACCCTAAGTTTGAAAATGTATTATTAATATACATTAATATACAATTGTGAAATATCAAAAATGTTATACTTTCACAAAATAGATACATCACATTCATAACTTTTAAAAGCTATGCTAGTTTTATCAAATTTAAAAAAGAAAAAAGATAGATCTAGTTATGAAAATCATAACTCTATCTCTAATATTAAATGCTATCAAAAGAAGAATTAATTGCATGAAATACATATGATCTGTCATTAATTACTAGGTCCTTGTATTGCTGAGAGTGAAGAATGAATAAAAGATAATTCTATTATAAGAAAGTTACCATCTTCTCAAAGGAAGTCCCATCATGTCTTTATACTACTATTTTTCAAACTTGGAAAATTTAAGATTTATGGACTTCAATGCCCAGAATTCCTTAATCGTTCTGGGAGCTGAAGTCTATACACCTTAAAGTTGCCAAGTTTGAAAAAAAACACTGGTTTAAACTCTATTGATTTGATAGTAATTGTCCCAGTTCAGCTCAAGTTCACAACTTGCTACCTCACAAATTGTTTGGATCACCACTCCCCCAAATCTCTATGCTAATAGGAATTCTGGAAGTTATGATGCCAAGATATTAGGAGGGAATCAAACTGGGAAAAGCTAAATTATTGCATAGATTCACCACTTTACAAATATGTATTTAAAAGCAGATGATAAATTCCACAAACACAAAATAGTGGGAAACAAGAGCAAGTTCTCAGAAAGCAATTGTTATCCTTGGAAGGCAGGCTTAAAGCAACTCTCTTTTGCTTTGTGTGGTTCCCAGGGACAGCCACACACTCTCCTAGAGCAGATTAAAAAGACATTTATTATCCTTGTCTTATGAAGAGATTTAAGCTTATAATAAGAGTTAATTGCATAAAAGAGGGACAAGTCAATACAATGAGAGTGAATTTCTAAACAAGTCTTTCTCTCCCATATTTCATACTCACTTTGTGGATCAATTTCTTAACAGAGACTGTTCATGATCTGACCCAAGATGTTTAACTTAATTTTTCTTCTTAAGCTGCCTCGGCTAGCTTTTCCAAACCTCTAATGATTTATTTGCATTTAAATGAAGAAGAAAAAAATCAAAGCAATAGACAAAGCTTCTCCCCAGAGATGTATGGTTCCTCTACCCTTAATATACAGACAAGATGCTTTTTTCCTCTTAATACTCAAAACAGTTCTGAGACCTGAAAAAATATCTTCAGCAGGATTTAGACTATGATATTTTTTGAGGAGACCTGTAGTGTGAAAATGTCTCATTTCTTTAATGAAACTATAAACATCTTTCATCCCCTCAAAAAAAAAAAGCCTTATTAAGGAAAAAAGACAAAATGAGTTTTAATTGTTATTTCTGTCTATCACTCCCAGTTCAACTGTACCTGTTACCCGATCATATGTGTTCCATGCAGTAAATTATTGTTTTATTAGCATTTAATATTAGAGTTGGAGCTAGGGTTTTCATAGCCAGATCTATCTTTTTTCTTTTTTTAAAATGTGATAAACTAGCGTAGTTTCTAAAAATTATGAAGATGATGTCTCTATATAATGAAAAAGTTTGAAGAATTGTCTTTCTCCCCCACTCATTCAAAATAATTGCCCCTTAGAAAGCAGTTGGCAGTGAATTCTCCAAAATCAATTCCATGGCACTAAACTGGCACTTTGGAAAATGAAGCTTCAGCCAGATATAAGGAGTGTGGCCATGGCATTCAGCTACCCCCAAAGCATACTATGAACACTAGTTCTCAGGCTCTCAAAGCTATTGAAAAATAAATCTAAAGGCATGTAATGTGCAGGCTTGCTGATATGAAATAATAATAATTGTAAATGCTTTGCATCCCAAAAATGATATTTGCCTAGAGCTGAAGAGGCTAGAGAACTCCTACAGGCAAAACAAACTGTGGAGGAAGAAAAGTCTGGTTTATGTGACTACATTAAGAAAAGCCAAGAACTCTTGCTAAAGGAAGTCAATGAAGTCTTGAAAAGGTGAAGGCTGAATGTAGAAAAGAAACAATTGAAAATCTATTTGTTAATTGGAAGAACAAGCCAATGTGTGATCAATACTTGAAGAATATAGAAGGAAAAGCTGATGAAAAACCTTGGTTAAGATCAGCAGTGTTAAAGAAAGAAGCTGAAGGTTTTATTTTAGCAACTCGGGAACAAGCGCTGCCAACTAATTACATGAAGATAAAAATTCAGCATGTACCAAACAACTGCAAATGTCGCTTTTGTAGTAAAAAAAGATAAACAATTGAATATTTGATCAATGGTCACACAAAAAATCATAAACTGACTACAAGCAATGTCATGGCCAAGTTGCCAAAATCATTGGAAACTTTGCCAGAGGTTTTAGATTTTAATGAGGTTAAAAAAAAGCATTGACAAAATCACCATCAATCAGTTACAAAAGGCAGCTTTACTTGGAATCGCTTACATCCTGTGGTGATACATTTAATACCTTTAATTAAGAATTAAATAATTATAACCCAAATAATGAATAAATTTTTAGCTAGATTAATTTATTACCTAAAAAGCTCATTCCCCTTTCTCCTCTTTCCTAGTTTTTTTCTTTCTCCTTTCTCATCATTATTACTGATAGTAAAGGGAAGATGAAAAGTGTGGGTGAATTTTCCCACATTCTCTAGAAAGTGATAAAAAGACACTATTGTGTCAGAATAGTAAGTTTAATATTATAATAATCTTGCAGTGAACAATTATTATTATTATCCCAGGAAAATGGTAAATTGAAAGACAAAATGTTATTGAAAAGGAGAAAGATGAAACTTGAATTTATAGATTACAAATGACATTTCTGACAAACAATTCATCAGTCATTGCCATTCTAATCATAATTGCTCTGTCTCTTGAAATTGGTACTGCCATCTAGGATAAACTTTTGAAGTGATCTTTTCTTGATCTACTTAGAGCTAAATGAAATACAATGATTTAGGCTACAATTTAATTTTAATTTAATTTAATCAATTTAGGTGTCACCCAATTCCAGACAATTCTGAATAGCTCACAATATAACAACAATAAAATGCAATGTAAGCAATCAAAATAGAACCAAAAAATAAGTAAAATTTAAAAAAGAATAAGAATAAGATGATGATCAATGGTTCCCAGAACGGCATTTCAGAGAAAAGTGGATATAAATGCATTCTATCATGAATCCCATGTGACTGAACTAGGAATTTCTGCTCTTACCAGTCTTCACAATGTAATACAGTATTTATGAGGGTTCTATCCTGATTCCATATACAGTAAAGCTGTGTTAGTCCTCCCAGACAGGAAACATGATCAAATGAGCTAATTCTACTTTATTATAAGGCTACATTACCAGACTGTTGCAAGTCTCAAAGTACAAATCTCCTGCCCTCTCTTTTTAACAGCCTCTTCACTCTCTTGTCTGATCACTCCCTAGGCAGCATCTTTTCTACTCATTCTCCTCATTCTTCCAGGTCATTCACGCATACCATTACAAGCTGACAGAATTTGCATTTATTTGCAAAGTCCTAGCCTAGAAAAAGGTGTTTTGAGTCATCAGTGAAGGTCACTTTGATGTTGTAGGACAGAGGTCTCCAACTTTCTCAGTTGGAGGGAAAGGGAGGAAGAAGCATTTTACGTGCACGCCTCAAACACACGTGATGCAAATGTGGCAGTGCTAGCACTTGTGTGACACTCGCTAGCACCGCCCTGTTTTTGCCATGTGGTGCCCCATTTTTGCTACACCTGCCCCATTTATTTGATGCCAAAGCTTTGAGAGTCCAGAAAGAAAGTGCATCAAGTCAATGTGAAGAAAGTCTTGGATTATTAGAAGGCCCTTCTGTTCCCTTAGGGAACTTCCTTACCCCATCTTTAGATCTGATCTCCCATCAACAGCAGTGAGAATGATGGTGAGGGAAAGCCAGATAAGGGAACAAAAAAGAAGAAAATTATTAAAAACTGCTCTGCTACCATTTTCAGCTGGCCCCAGGGGAGAAATATTTCACCTACCTTACATTTTTTTTCCCAGGTTTGTGGAATAGCCCTGTTATTTTTCTATTGTAAGCCATTGTGGAACTATTTCTAACTGTTGGAGAGAAATATTTGTAAATAGGCTTTTTCAGTGGCTTTTGATTTTTCCCCCCCACAACTCAATTAGCTCTTTTAATGCAATCTGATTATAGGGAACAATATGTTATATTACCCCCAAAACAGACATACTTTCATAAAAAAGCGTACATACCGCAGCAAGCAATAAATAAAAAATTCAAAGTAGTTCTGAATTAGCCACTTAAGAAACACTGCAGAAGTCAAGGGATGAAAAAGTTAAAAGGCAAAATGAGTTCATTTAATTTATGCAAATATTTATGAAGCTTTCACCTACTCCAGAAAGATCACAATATGTTACCCTCATCTCTAGAAAAATCACCCTAAAAGTAGAGTGCTGACACCAGCAGCATCTCCAAAAGATCAGGTCAAAAGTATAAAAATGGAGGTCACAACAGTGTAACTGAAGCCCCACCTCTTGTAATATATGTATTGATGTCACACACTGTCAGGTTCCAAAAACCAAGTTAGATACACTGAGATTCTTTTAAGTAAAGGTAGTCCTTGACTTATGACTATAACTGAGCTCAAAATTTCTGTTGCTAAGCAAGAGAGTTGTTAAGTGAATTTTGTCCCATTTTCAACCTTTCTTGCCACACTTGTTAAGTGAATCACTGCAGTTGTTAAGTTAGTAACACAATTGTTAAGGGATTGTGGCTTCCCCATTGACTCTACTTGACAACAGGTCAGAAAAGGGAATCACATGACTTGGTGTCACTGCAACTGTCATAAATATGAGTCAGTAGCCAAGCATCTGAATTCTGATCACATAAGCATGGGGATGCTGCAATTGTTGTAAGTGTGAAAAACAGTCATGAATCACTTTTTTCAGTGCCATTGTAAATTTAACAGTCACTAAACAAATGAGGACTACCTGTAGTTTATTGTATTGTTCTTCACCTACAGACAGAAATCTTGCCAAACTACAGCAGACTATCTAAACTGTGCTGTCTCTTGCTCCTCTGGAGAGCACTCCCTCCATCCTGGGAATTTGGAGAACATTTAATCACACGCCCACATTCAAAAGAGGTGTGTCTTCCAATGGACTGTTCTGACTGCGATCTTTTTACCATTGCTTCCTTTCATGGGCCCCATGGCTGACCCTAAAAAGATCCCCACATTTATTATACCTCAGTTGAAGGGCATTATTCAGAAAAAGATTTCAGATTATATTACAATTCAGTATGCCTGTGGGGAGAAAGCAAACTACATACAGGTTTTAAATTCTTATCAAATGCTTTAGTTAGTTCCAGAAACTGGTTGGTAGACAGCACCAATGGAAAACCAGAGGCAAAATATGAGTGTATTAGCAAGTTCCACTTAATAATGTTGGTGCCAGACCTTGAAACTACTGAGGTTTTCCTGGCTACTTTTAATAGAAGTTTAATATATAAGATACAAGAGTATCCTAGACAGGAAGTTACTAGAGGTGTAATCTTGGAATAGCCAAGATATCTTGGTTTAGTTGCTGTTGTTATTGTTCCTTAGTACCATAAATTTGGTGTTTCCAGATAACAAAGTTCTTTCAACAGATATAAAAGAGTCATAGACAGTCCATTAGATAGCTAGGTTTTCTGCCACCTTCATTCTGACCTATGTCACTTCAGATGTAGACATTACACAGGGATTGATCTAAGATTTTTTGCTGTCTGAAATAGAAAAGCAAATGGCACCTTCTCTTTGCCAAGTCATTGTCATGGTATCTAGAACTGCCCCCAGGTTATTAAGGCATTTCAGACAAGAAATTAACAAATACCTCTTTCTGACACTAAGTAGGCAACATCAACAGCAATAGTTATAATAATTTTATTTCATTAAATTTTTTTGTGTTTAAATGACATCTATAGCCCTTTGTCTGCCTAAGCACAAAAGAACTGGCCCTCCAATTGAGGATTCTGTTGATATTTGGCTGCATATTTACCACCAATATTTTAAGGAGCATATTTGGAAGTGAGTTGTGTTCAGCTCCATGCATCCCCAATGCCATGACCATCTGTTGGATAATGTCACGTTTTAGAATTGCTACAAATCTCTCTGTGCTACACTTACTGTATGGATTAGTTCTTCATAATCTGTAAAATAAGGCTAAGCAATCTGGTAAAAACTGTCACATTAACTCATGTTATTTCAAACACTTTGCAATTAGACTTTCTCTGTGTGCAATTGCCAAAACAGGGAGAACAAAAGTAGGTACTGAGTTTAGATGGGCAAGGGTTCCCTCATTATTCCTGATGAGATTTTATGCTTTAGCAGTGTTGTTGCAATAATCTTGTAGTGTCTAATGCACAGAGACAGACTGTCATTCACACTAACTGTCACAGCCATAACTCAAACAGATGTCGTCCATGAGAGGCTGTTTCAAGACTGAAATTACCACATGTAGGACAACAGAATCTCGTTGGCAAATCTAGCTGCAGATATATAAGTCATATAGTGTCAATGTGCTGATTCTAATAAAAAACCTCTTCATCAAGCCGAAAGTGACCCAGAGATACATTTCAGACATTAACTGTGTTATGAAGAAACGACTGAACCTTAAGTTCCAAAGATTGGGGTTTTTTCCCTCCCTTGGATTCATAAACAAAGTACAGTTATGAGGGCAGACAGAAAAACAATGGTCCTCCTTAACGACCATTTCTAAAAGCTAACTATTTCAAGATAGGAAAATGTATTCCAGTGGATTTAGCTTATACAGCAAATAAAGAAATGGTCTATAGTATTCCCCAGGAAGTCATTTCAACACATTTTTTTCTACTAAAATAAAGTGTATCAGTCTGCTAAAATTTGATTACTTTTCATTAAAACTTGTATTAATTCTGACACACACATAACTCATACTAAAAACTAAGATCTAAAAATAAATATCTGCATAAGGATACATGATTTCTGAGTTCTTTAAATCTTATTTAAATCTAAAGTCTTAGACATGTTTGTGTGCCTGCAGTGCTCTGTTGATAGTCCCAGTTTTAGACCCTAAGGGCAAATTTCTGCTCCCAGAAAGTATCTGGACTATATGATAAATCTGTTTGTTTTTTTAAGGGGTGGCCTGTTTGAGGTAAATTTTCAGTTGATGGTACCCTTAGTTGGAGTTTCCCTGGGATTAGCTTCTTTTAGAAGCCCTGCAGGGAGTTATCTAAACTGGACTCCAGTTGAACCAGCCCACTCCTTTAACATCACGTATATACTATATGCTTCTCTGCAGTATATCCACTCCACTATTTCGGATCCCTGGAAAGTTTTTGGAAATTCCATGAACTTGGATGAGGGAAAATTGCACAAAAGGATTAAGAGTGCGTGCATTACAGTGATGTTGGAGGAGGGAGGGGACTGGATTATCTAGAAAGTTTGCATGAAGAACATTCCCACACTGAATGAGACTAGGATTCCAGAGTATGGGACCAGGAAGGAATGTTACTAGCAGTTTGGCCTAGTTCTAGAGAACTGGTGGGCAAATTCTTCCTTTTACTCTGAGGAAGACACAATCTTCAGCAACTATCATGGGCTGCTTGCCTCTAGTACAGGTAGTCCTTGACATATGACCACAATTGAGCCCAAAAATTTATGTTGCTAAGCGGAACAGTTATAAAGTGAGTTTTGCCTGATTTAACAACCTTTCTTGCCACAGTTGTTAAGAGAATCACTGCAGTTGTTAAGTTAGTAACACAGTTATTAGGCAAATCTGGCTTCCCTACTGACTTTGCTTATCAGAAAGTCACAAAAGAGGATCAGATGATCCCAGTACATTGCAACCATCATAAATTTGAACCAGTTGGCAAGAATCTGAATTTTGATCTCATGATAATGGGGATGCTGCAACAGTCTTCAGGGTGAAACATGGTCATAAGTCACTTTTTTCAGTTCCATTGTAACTTCAGTGGTCACTAAACAAATGGTTGTAAGTCAAGGACTACCTATGCCCACACCATTTTTCCTCCATTGGCATGTATAAAACTGTGGCTAATGCAATTCCATGCTAAGTTGAGGGGGAATTGCTGATAGAACTTACAGTTGCCTGGTTTAAAGGATGTTCCTGAGACTAGACCAGTACATGCTCTGTTTTCAAACATGCTGTTGAGTCCGTGGCGGGAAAACAGACACGAGAAGCAGCTGGAGTTCTCAGTTTCTTTTATTCAGCGTTCAGCTTACAGGAAGATGGCTTCAGCCTCGCCCAAACGCCTCGCAGCCTCTTATATAGGCAACTCCCGGGTAAATGGGTTACTTTTCCCGCGCCAGCACCCGCGCATGCGCATGGCGCTGGCGACAGCCTGTCTGGTCCCGGGCAGCTTTGCACCTGCCCGGGACTGCCTGCAAACGCCCGAGCCGTTTGCAAAGGCTCGGGACATAACACCCCTTTCCCCCGGGCTAAAACTACTACCAACATACAACATTTATTTTATATGACATTTTGCTCCCCAGTGCTCCCACTGATTACTGGCTTTTGCCTTGCCAGCAATGTTATGTAATCTTCTAGATACTTAGGAGATTTCTTTGCTCTCTGTGACCTTCTTAGCTCTGGGTTACTGGCATAAGTCCCCTGACTGGAGGGAGGCGTGAGCCTGTTCTCTCTATTGTGCCCTGGTGTCTTCCAAGGACTGTGCCCCGATGCCTGGCCTGCTTGCTTGCCCACCGGGCTCGTCAGGCCAGGGCTTCTGTTGCTTTGTGACCTGGTTGTCCTACCTAGCTGTAGACCCTCAGGCCCCTTGAAGTGATAGCCACTGCTGGGCGTCTCTGTAGAACCTCCTAGGTCAGTCCAAGACCTGTCAGGAGGCTGTCCATTCCCTGAACCCCATTCTGTGCTCGGGCTCGTGTGGGTTTCTGTACTTTCCCAAAACTCAGGTGTTCCCTGATTTGTGCTAGGGGTGTTGTAGTCGGGACTTGGTTCCTCGACTAGCTCTGTGTATGTTTGACCCCCTGTAGGATTTGGGGTAAGGTCAGGCCAACCTTGGGAACTGTGTGCCAGCTCTCTTGCGGGGAATGATTTGTTGGGATGCCCCCGGGTATCCTCCGTTGCTGGAGTGCTGTGTGATGTATGTGGAAAGTGAGTATGCCCCCGGGGTGACTCCCTGGCTGGAGTAGGCGTGAGTGCCTGTTGTGTGGGTAAGCTCCATGACTTTCTTTTCGGAGCAATTGCAGAACCCTGAGATGGGCCGTTTGTGGCTCCCTCAGTGGAGGTGGGCAGTAGCTCTTGCCCTTCCCTTTGCTCCAAAGGGTCCCCCTCCCCCCCTGGAAAAGACCCAGGAGTCTCATCAGAAAAGTCTCGCCTAGAGCGAAGTTGGTCGATGTGCCGCCGCAGGACACGACCGTTGTCCAGGGCAACCTCGTAGGAGAGAGGACCTGTGATCCTGGACACAGAAGCGGGGACCCATGTATGACCAGGCCCGTAATTGCGAGCCCAAACCGGGGCACCCACAAGTAGTTGTCTAGGTGCCCTAGGATGTGAGGTAGATGAAGGCAGTCTGTCCGGATGCAACCGGTCAAGTCTAGTAGTAAGTTGGCGCCCCCAACGAAGTTCAGCTGGACTTCTCCCTGTAGAAGTGGACGGTGTGGTGCGATAAGAAAGGAGAAAGTCAGCCAACCTGTGATGCCAGTCCCCGTAGGTGAGTCTCTTCAAGGCGTCCTTTGCGATGCGCACCATGCGTTCAGCCATACCGTTGGTGGACGGGTGAAAAGGCGCAGACGTGGCATGACGAATCAGGTTTGCCTGTAAGAAAGCTTGGAATTCGGAGGAGGTGAATTGAGGGCCGTTGTCGGACACAATGACATCTGGCAGCCCGTGTGCAGCAAAAATCCCCCTCAGTACCTGAATAGTCTTTGCAGTGGTGGTGGATGAGACAGGCACAACCTCAAGCCATTTTGAATGGCTGTCAACAAGGACCAAGAAGAACTGCCCTGAAAGGGCCCAGCGTAGTCAATGTGCACCCTAGACCATGGGGACTGTGTTTCCTCCCATCTATGCACAGGAGCTTGGGGCATCTCTGGGCGAGATCGTTGGCACAGGTGGCATGCGTGTACCTTAGCCTCAATATCTTTATCTAAAGCAGGCCACCACAAGTGGCTGCGTGCAAGAGCCTTCATACGAACAATGCCAGGATGACCCTCGTGGAGGGATTCTAAGACCCTAGTCCTCATTGAGGTGGGAATGACAACTCTGTTTCCCCAAAGCAGACAACCCTGAGAAAGGGACAGTTCGTTCCTTTTGGACCAGAAACTCTGAAACTCAGGACTAGGGCAGTGCTCAGGCCACCCGGACAGGACCCAGGAGCGGACACGTGAAAGTGTGTGATCTGTACCTGTTTCAGCGGTAACATCCCTGGCACTA
Organism: Crotalus tigris; assembly: GCF_016545835.1. NCBI lineage: Eukaryota > Metazoa > Chordata > Lepidosauria > Squamata > Viperidae > Crotalus > Crotalus tigris. Next base: position 482,438 of record NW_024097047.1, on the reverse strand, counting down.
AGAGGGAGCTCGGGCAAGGCTTGGATTGATAGAATGTTGACAGCTGGCGGGGTCAGCTTCTACTACTGGCAGAGGCAACCTACTGAGGCCATCAGCATGGCCCATTTCTTTCCCAGGCTTGTGGAGTAATGAAAAATCATATGCAGACAAAAAAATAGACCACCTAAGCATTCTAGGGGAAATGATGTGGGGAGTCTGCTTACGTGTGGTAAACAGTCCCAGCAGAGGCTTATGGTCATTGAAGACCGTGAAATGCCTGCCATATAGAAAATCGCGGAATTTTTTAATTCCAGCAACAACAGCCAGAGCCTCCCTGTCTATCTGAGCGTAGTTGCGCTCGGCAGAAGACAGTGTTCTGGAGTAGTATGCAATAGGAACCTGAGTTCCATCAGACCTGAGGTGACTCAGGACAGCTCCAACCCCGTAAGGGGACGCATCACAAGTGATGCACACAGGAAGAGACTCGTTGAAATGTGCAAGAACACTGTTAGAAGTGAGCAAGGCCTTGACTTCTTTAAAGCAAGCCTCATGTGCTTGTGACCACAGCCACACAGCATGTTTGTCTAGAGCCTGTGAAGAGGCTCAGCTACACTAGCCTTATGTGGAAGAAAAGAATTGTAGAAATTCAGGAGGCCTAGGAAGGCCTGAAGTTCGGCCTTGGACTTTGGCCTGGGTGCTTCTAAAATAGCAGTTAGTTTGGATTCAGCAGGATGAATCCCAGCAGCATCAATTTTGAATCCCAGAAATTCAGTAGAAGGCACCCCAATCTTGCATTTGTCTTTTCTGAGCTTGAGGCCTGATTTCCTGAATCTTAACAGGACAGCCCTAAGCCTTTCAGCTAGAATGTGTGTGGAGTCTCCTGCAATCAAGACATCGTCAAAGTAGGGGCAGACCCCTGGTATACCTCGTAGTGTGTTTTCCATTACGCTTTGGAAAATCCAGGAGCGACATTCACTCCAAACTGTAGCCTTTTTACCTTAAAGGCTCCCCTGTGGGTCACAATGGTCTGAGCTATGGCAGCATCATCATCAACAGGCAGCTGTTGATATGCTTGAGCTAGGTCAAGCTTTGCAAAAACACGCCCCCCCTTGAGAGAGGCCAGGATGTGACTGACCACAGGAACAGGATAGGCATGTTGCTGCAATGCCTTATTGAGTGTGCATTTGTAATCAGCACAAATGCGAATGTCCCCATTTGCCTTTAGAGGCGTGACAATGGGGGTCTCCCACGGGCTGGAATCAACAGGTTCTAGGATTCCCTGTTGGATTAGTTTGTCTAATTCAGTGTCAATCTTACTTTTTAAAGCAAAAGGGACCCTTCTTGCTTTAATCCTAATGGGAGAGACAGTGGGGTCTAGCTTTAAGGACACAGGTGGTCCTTTGAATGTGCCCAGCTGGGGGCTGAAAACATCTGCAAATTCTTTGCAGACTTCCTGTAGGTCGAGTGTTTGTAAGCTATTGAGTCCTGTGACGTGTATCCCCAGGGCCTCAAACCAATCGAGTCCTATGAGACTCGTTCGTTCACCCCCTACTACTAATAAGTCTAGTGGACCTTCAAAACTCTTGTATTGCACGTTAAGGGTGGCCTCCCCCTTAACACACACTCTTGAGTTCTGAAAATCTGTTAATACAATATCAGAAGGCCTTAACTTGGCCTTAGTCCCACTACTGGAACAAATCTTCCTAAATGTATGCAATGAAATGATGGAAAGGGCAGACCCTGTGTCTAGTTCCATAGATAATGGAACCCCTTGTAGCTTCACGTTGAGTGACAGCTTTTTCTTCATGGGCTTGTGTGTGCCTGTCCTACAGATGCTTCTTCGCGAAGCGCAAAACCCTACCCTATTCTGGCTGGGGAATCTGGTACCCTTCAGGCGTTCTTCTTGGGGTTGTGCCTTTCGTCGGCCCAGACACACAGCTGCAATGTGCCCTTGTTTGCCGCATGCCCGGCAGGTAGCGGAGCGGAACTTGCAGTCGGTTCTCCTGTGGCGACCTCCACAGCCGATGCACTTGAGCGGAGCCGAAGAGCTTCCCTTCTGGTTCTCTTCCTTCGCGGGGTGTAGACGGTCGACTTCTTCGTCCGGATCCTCCTCGGAGTTTCGTCGGACGTCTTCCTGGTGCACGGACGCACCCTCTGCACTGCTTCTGATCGGCCGCATGTTCTTGACGGCGCCGCCTGCTGCTTCTTCTGCGGTGACTTCCCTTAAGGCGTCTTGGAAGGATAATTCTTCCTTGGCGAAAAGTCTCTGTTGTAGCTCGCGATGCCTTAACCCGCACACGAATCGGTCCCTCAGTCGTTCCTCGAGGTCCTTGAACTCGCAGGGCTTGGCGGCCTTCCGTAACGCGGCGATGTATTCCTTTGGCTGACTCACCGGACCGTTGATCCCTCTGTTCGAAGGTGTGGCGCCATGAGATAACGGACACCTTGGGGTGGAAGTGCTCCTTCAGCAGCTTCTTCAGGTCTGCGTAGCTTACAGACTCTACTGGAACAGGTGCTGCAAGGTTTTCTGCGATTTCGAAGGCGTCTTGGCCGCAAACGCAAAGCAGGGTGGCGGCCTTCAAGCTATCTTCCCTCACTTGGTTTGCCTTGAAGTAGTTCTCCATTCTGGATACGTAGGACTCCCACCGCTCTGGATGTGAGACGTCGAATTCTGAAAGCCTTCCGATTTTCGCCATCTTCGGATCTTCAGGAGACGGGTCTATCAGCCAGCCTACCCCCGAATGCGCACCGGAATGGCGGGCAGCTGCCGAGTCGACGCCGTTCCTCTTCCGCCGCTCAGGACTCCTTGGGTAAGCTTACACTTCTTCCTTTCCAGGTAGTGCAAGGCATCCCACCCTCGTCGCCAGTGTTGAGTCCGTGGCGGGAAAACAGACACGAGAAGCAGCTGGAGTTCTCAGTTTCATTTATTCAGCGTTCAGCTTACAGGAAGATGGCTTCAGCCTCGCCCAAACGCCTCGCAGCCTCTTATATAGGCAACTCCCGGGTAAATGGGTTACTTTTCCCGCGCCAGCACCCGCGCATGTGCACGGCACTGGTGACAGCCTGTCTGGTCCCGGGCAGCTTTGCACCTGCCCGGGACTGCCTGCAAACGCCCGAGCCGTTTGCAAAGGCTCGGGACATAACACATGCCTTATAGTTTCTGTTCAAAATAGTGACATTCACAGATTCTATCATTCAAAGCAGCTTGCTTCTCCATCTCAGTAAACACAGCTCAGGAAAGCAGAGGCAAAACATATGCCAGCTACAGGTAAGCCTTGGGTTACAACATCAATTGGGACTAGAATCACAGTCACTAAGCAATGCAGTCATAAAGTACAATGTCACATTGCTTAGTGATGGCTGTCTTGGCAATCCTGGCTGCTGTTGCTAAGTGAGGATCTTGACTTCCAAATTGCTGCTGGCTTTCCCATTGACTTTGGTTATGGGAAGCTAGCTGGAAAGTTGGAAATCACAATCATGTGACTGTGAGGCGCTGGAATTCCAAGGACTGGTCATAAGTCCCCTTCATTCATCACTACCACAAGTTTGAACAGTCACTTGAGTCATAACCCAAGGATCTGCTGTAGAGGAAGGAAGGAAGGAAGGAAGGAAGGGAGGGAGGGAGGGAGGGAGGGAGGGAGGGAGGGAGGGAGGGAGGGAGGGAGGAGGGAAGCTTATGGAATCCAGGAGATATATGCTTTTTGCAGCCATCCCTGCCCTTTAGAATAGCATAGGTATCTGACTTTTAAGAAGGTATTGAAGACCTGGACAGCCAATGTGTAGCTCTACTAGTTGTTAATTGTCATGTAACTGCTATGTAATTATGCAACACCAATATATTTGATTGTTTTTCCTCCCCTGCACAGTCATCTTCTATTGCTGATGAGGTTTTTTTTTACAGTTTTCTTTATCTTTTTAAACCTCCTAGAGGTGAGTAGGCAATCTCAGAAATTGATGAAATAAATAAATTAAAATAACTAAATTAATTTAATCAAATCATCATTAAAAAAGCACCTTTGGGACTTCCTTCTAGGTGTTAAGGGCCCCATTTCTTGGCTTATTGTTAACTAGTTAACTACCTCCGTTGCTGGATATATTTGTTTTAGATGTTTTAAATTGTTTTAAATGAGTATTATTGTTTTGTTTTTATAATTTTAGAAATGAAAGCCAATCAGAGTCATATATTAAGATGTTGGGCTATAGAAACTGAATGAATGAATGAATGAATGAATTTAAGTGTACAGCAATATGATAATTCCAAGAAACTCAAAAAGAAAGACTGACATTGTTATCAATATATTAGAATGTATCATCTTAAAAAACAATGATGCATGGCACATCTGGGCCACTTTTTAAACTTCTAAGATAAAACCTCTATCTATCCTCATCACAATTTATTTGAGGATGAATGAGGCTATGAGAATTCATCCTGCCTAGTTTCCATTCCTGAGGTTCTAAGCAAACTTCTTTTTCTATCCCTAGCCAGTAGTTTCCTGAATTTCATAGTTAGCATCAGTTCAATAAGCAAACTAGTTTATATACATTCAATTTATAATTTATATATATTCAATTTTCAAAATAGTTGTTCTATCACTTTTACAATTTTTCTTCCAGGGAGAGGGTAATACTATGATGTTTTTGTCATAATGTTTGTTGTAGATTTTATAGGAAGTCCAATTTCTTGTTAAACCAAAATATACCAAATGTATTGATTTGGGCATCAGGCTAGAAACTGGGAGATGATGACTTCTAGTCCTGCCTTGGACATGAAGCATGAAGCATGAAATTGGGCCTGTCAGTCTCCCTCAGCCCTAGGAAAGAGGCAACAGCAAACCACTTCCAAAATCTTCCCCTGCAAAAACTGCAGGGACCAATTCAGGCAAGCACCAGTAATCAAAACTGATTCATTCCCCCACCCACCCTCCTCCCCAAAAAAACACAGTTCTCAGGAGCATAAATTTGGATGTCCACCAAATGGCAACAAAGAGATATAGAAAACCCAGCTAGAAAGACATCTAGTTTTTGCAACCCAGATTTTTTTGTCTTATTTTAATACACAATCAGATCTGTTTTTAACATCTGAAGTATATGCTTAATTAACTAAAGAGAATAAATTTCCTTAGGCAAGGTATATTAAAGGCAGCAAGGCTACAATTTCTTCTGAATCCTTAGCAATTCTCTTCTGATAAAGATATGTCTCTATTCCCTTAAATATTCTGCTTCAGATATAGTAGAAACTATTACTATATTTCCAGTGCTAAAATAAGCCTAGCTGATTTTTGTAGATGAGATATGGATGAACTACCATCTCTTTTGCTTCAGGCAGTACATTTCTTGAGATAGCTTAGGCTTCTAGCTAGTCTTAAAAATATATTCTTGAAAAGGTTCACATAAGAATATAAATATATTCCTTACTGTAATATTGGTATTTCTCTTTACTCTGTTACGATCATTAATTCATTTTCACTTTTGTAACAGGGCTTATGGTTTTGTACTTTTGATTGATCACACTAAAATATCACTGGCTATTAATTCAACTTTTAGTCCTATAACTGGTGCTTACTTCCTTATCAAAGCCCAATCTGAGATGGTCACTTATTATTAGAAATATGAAATATGATTTCCTTCAAGGTCAGTGTTTGAATGATTCATCTCTACAAAATCCTCTGCTCATCCTGTTTAGATGTACAGAAACAGATGGAAAAGATATCTTCAAGCTGTCCATTTCACAGCCAGTCCAGTCATAGTAAGGTACCTGACATCCAGCATAGCCACATTTTGCAATATGAATATCAATAGCAAAACACTGGATCTTGAGCTTTTGGGAATCCATACCTCTGTCTCTAGAGGGACACAGATATATCCCTGAGCTCCATCTCCATCAGATAGCCTTTGATTATCTACATCAGGCAATGACACATATCAATAGTATATTGGTAACGAAGCAGAGACCATATGGCCTCTCTGGGAGCTAGGATGCTTCAAGGGGAAGGCAGAGTGAAAGATATATAATGAAGGGTCATGGCACATGGTGTATTATAGAGCAAATACTATTTTGTTGATACCTGAAGACACACTAGTTATTGTCCTATGTCTGTATTCGGTAATGGGACTTGGATGGTCAGGGTGTGTGGAGGGGGGGGAGTGGAACAGGAAAAAAACAAGATTGGAAGTAGACCACAGGCAAAATAGATTGAGAGATATTAATTTACATTATGTCTCTCTTATCTGTTGAGGAAGCCTTCAGTCATGAATTTGAAGAATATCATCTTTTGCGATAAAATACAGGTCTAAATTTTTCTTTCTTATTTTAAAGGGGAAAAAATATTTATAATCATTCCACGGTTTAAAAGACCCATATAGTCTATGAATTTGAGGAATATCATCTTCTGTGATAAAATACAAGTTTGAATTTTAAAGAAAAATAATATTTATAATCATTCTACCATTTAAAAGACCCATATAGCCTTGTTTTGTTTTGTAGTGCCTACTTTTGTTACAGCATATAAAGCCTTTTTAAGACATTTGATCTTTAAAAGTATCCATAATATAACAGTTCAGCGTGAAAGTCTTAAAGTGGAAAGCACAGCAAGCTACCTATGGCTGATAAGCTACTTGCAAGCTCCTCCCCATTTCCCACTACCAGTATAGTCTTCCACAATTAGACAGATGATATACAGTGGCAAAGCACCATTTTTCCAGTATATTTTCTGTTTCTTTTTCTTTTAAAAAATGAACTTTAAAAGTTTGGGTAAAATCTTCAGCAAATTGGGATGGATGACCTCTGAATGATACAAATAGGGGCAGGATATATCTATACTGTTTGCTTACTGAACTGGTATTGACTATAAGAGGTCAGGATAGTACCTGGCAATAATAAGTAATTACTAGGAAAAAAATTAGCAAAAATGTCTTACAAACTTGCAAAGAATTAATGAGCTGATCAACTCTTTTTAAATATCTTAAATTAATAATAAGTTAATTAATCAACAACTTTAATCAGTTGTCACCCCTTACTGGTTTTGTGTAGAAATTTCACGTTGAGCTGCTATTGTATGGTTTTGAGGTTGCCTCATGAATTATTTTTTACTCTGAAGGAAAGCCCTTTCTACCCTCAATAAGGAAATGTCAAATGAGCATGGTTTGGTTTTCAGCACTTCTGCTTCCAGTTTTAATTCATTTTGTGACTCTTCACATGCAACTGTTATTGCTTGTTTGATAAGAAATACAAAGATAATCCCACAAGGTTTAATTCTTCCTTCTCCCAACGCAATGTTGACAGAAAACTGTTCTCTGAATTGCAAATAGTTAGAGAAATATGCTTCCATTTTGATCCTAGGTATTGCACTTTTAATGTAAGATGGAGTATATCAACAGATACAGAATCCTTTTATTAAATAAAGTGAAACTTTGCATGATTCTATAGGCAACATTTAGGACTACATGTTAGATCTCCAAATTTCCAAGCCTGTTTTGGCATTTATTGTTTCTCCTCAGAAATTTAAAACCCTCAAAGGGAAATGATATATGAAACCCAAGTATTTTTTTAATAGAGATAGATATAAATCTGACACAAAACACGTGAATATCTGACTGAAAATATTTGAACAGTTCTGAGATAGTCTTATGGAGTCACCTGGATGCTTGAGAAGAACAATCAACTCAAAAGTGTCTAAATATGGAGCCAATTACTGTCATCACTGACAATTCATTTGGGTCTTTTATAGTTCCTTTTATTCCTAGTTACTCATATGATAATTACAATAGATATGGAATTGTTATGACCTGCAATTCACTGTAGTAGATTAGAACTGAGGAGAAATTACTTTTTCATGCCTTTCCTCTGGCTATTTTTCATTTCCTCACTTTCCATTATTCTCACTTGCTTATAATAATACCATACAGCCAAAGCTATTGGAGTACATAGCTTTGCAGCACCATCCTATTCACTATTAAACACCTATTGGAGCAACACTCTGGAAGCAGCAACTAAAAGAGAAAATACAACATGTTTTAGTCACCACGATGTAAAAAAGATGTTGAGACTCTAGAAAGAGTACAGAGAAGAGCAACAAAGATGAATAGGGGACTGGAGGCTAAACCATATAAGGAACGGTTGCTAGAATTGGGTATGTCTAGTTTAACGAAGAGAAGGACAAGGGGGGACATGATAGCAGTATTCCAATATCTCAGGGGCTGCCATAAAGAAGAGGGAATTAAGCTATTTTCCAAAGCACCTGAAGGCAGGACAAGAAGCAATGGGTGGAAACTAATCAAGGAGAGAAGCAACCTAGAACTAAGGAGAAACTTCCTGACAGTGAGAACAATTAATCAGTGGAACTGCCTGCCTCCAGAAGCAGTAAATGCTCCAACACTGGAAGTTTTTAAGAAGAGACTGGACAGCCATTTGTCCGAAATGGTGTAGGGTTTCCTGCCTGAGCAGGGGGTTGGACTAGATGACCTCCAAGGTCCCTTCCAACTTTACTATTATTATTATTATTATTATTATTATTAATCTGAAAGTTTTGGAAGCAAATCTAGAGAAGAAAAGGGAAGAGTGATGTAAATTAAAAGTCCTCTGGAAAAAGAATGTGCCACACTGCTCTATATTCCTGAAAAATCATATTTTGTGAATGTTCAATGCTATTCTTAACAACTGCAATTTAAGTGACACCTCTTTCATATTTTAATTTTTAACACATTTTATACAATTTTCATGAAGCTTCCTTCTCTATTTATAAGCACTCCCCAATCAAAATCATTGTTGCAACAAAAATATTTTGCACCTTGAAAAGTTTGCAGTGAAATTATGCCATAATTTGAAGTCAATAACTTATCTCCCCTGAGTTCCTCTCCCAACACAGTACATGTATTTAAGTGTCTCCTAATCAGTCTGTTTAAATCAGTTTATCAATGAACTCTGTATACACAGAGATCAAGACAAACATGCCATTACTATGGTGAACATTTGTTAATCTAAGTTGCAATTAATTAAAAGATGAAGTTTCAGATATCTTTAAATTCACTAGTAATTTTTCCCCCTGTAGCCAAAGCAACCCATATATATGATTTATGATGCAGCAAGGATGCTAATTCCTTAGTGATTCCCGATGATTTCTGCTTTTCTTCAGCTTAGCTGAATTTCAACATATCACTGGCAAAGATGCCATCTGATTAGCCTCAAGTCAGCAATGGTCATGTTCACAAAATGTAATCTTATTTTGCAGTGGAAGAATGGCAACATTATCCAGGAATAAATACCCAAACGACAATCTGCAACAAAATTCCATCTGGGTACCAGGCCTATTTATGCCAGCTGTCAAAGGCAATCACTCACTAGTTACATACTTAACATTCTAGATGGAGCCTGCACATTTATTTCTTTACTGTATTTAAAATTATTCAAAAGACTGGCTTTCATCACCACAAGCCATTTCTAGCAAATCATCACACTTCTTACATAAACATTTATTAACCCTTCTGGAGCCTCAAGGGGAAATTAGGTTCTGGCATAATGGGAAGAGGACAACTCCGAAGAAAAGACTGCAATCAGTGGCTTCTATAATTCATAAAGCACACTAAGTTTGAAGGGAAGGATCCCTTGTCTGTGGTCCACGGTTCAGATGCTCATCTCTTGATTGAAGCAAGCCACCAAAGATTCATAATGATCACCCTTGAATATTTATTAGGCTGTGCAAGCTGATTGGATTTCTCTCAACATACTTCACTTCACAAAGGCAATGTCAGGCCTTCTTACGAAGGAGAAGAGGTCGGGCACTTCACTTTTCCAGTTCTAAATGCAATTCTAAGGACACAGCTGGAGCAGCAGCTTTAGGGGCAAGGGGCCATGTTGCTTTGTAAAGCAGCTTTAAGGGAACAAGGCACTCAAGCTAATGCTAAATGAGAGAGCCCCCCTCAAAAATACACAGTTAATCAGAATAGCGCTGGAAGGGACCTTGGAGGTCCTCTGGTCCAACTCCCTGCTCAAGCCAGAGACCCTTTACCTTTCCAAGCAAGTGGTTGTCCAGTTTTTTCCTTAAAAACCTGCAGTGATGAAACATCCACAATTTCTGAAGGCAAGCTGTACCATTGGTTAATTGTCCTCACTGTTAGGAAGTTTCCCCTTAATTCCCAGTTGCTTCTCTCCTTGATTAATTTCCATTCATTGTTTCTTGCCTTGCATTCTGGTGCTTTGGAAAATAGGTTGACCCTCTGTTCTTTGTGGCAGCCCCTCAAATACTGGAATATGCTATCATGTCACCTCTTCTTTTCTCTAGACTGGCCATACCCTATTCCTGCAACCATTCTTCATATGTTTTAGTCCCCAGGCCCTTAATCATCTTAGTTACTCTTCTCTGCACTTTTTCCAAAATCTCAACAACTTTTTTGTAATGTGGTGACACTGCCCTACTATTCATGCAATAGGCTATGGAGATTCTTGAATTGCCAACCCAAGGTGTTATTTGTTGCCAATAAGGCCCTGAAAAGCATAGGAGCCTCACACACATCATATACCAGAGCAGAGATAGATAACTTGAGACTCAGGTTTTTATGAACCTACCAAAATACTTCCAAAACTTGTTATTAAATATTAAATCTGAGAGTTTCTGTGGGATCATTGTTGTGATAGTGAAGTGGGAGTGAGAAGTCCTCCTTTCACCAAGGAAGCTTATTAAGGAACAGTTCTTTTTTCTTTACTTCACTGTGCAAGTCTCCATGAGGTCTTAGATAAAAAGGGGGGCAAACCTAACAAAGAGTGATTATAATAAATTTGAGTGAGAAGGAAAGGGAGAATTATTAAATACATGATGGGAGAATAATCACATTAATTAATTAATTAATTTTAATTAAATGAAAATGAAAATAAAGCAAATGTAGATTTTTACCTATCTCCCCCACTACAATTTAAAATGTAATTAGGGCACAGCAAGCAACACTGACAGGAGTTGCACCTATAAAAACAGATAATAAAGTAAGAAGAGAAAGGAATATGTTTCTCTCAAATTCTAACATAAAATACTTGGCCCGATTTGCCCTTTCAAACTAAAGCTCAGCTGAATAGATTTTCATGCAGCTCAAATTTGGGAATGCAATACTCCAGCACAAATAATCCTACAAAACTATGAGCATTACTAAAAGGGAACGCAAAACTATATATTAAATAACCAGAAAAATGAACTGTAGTAAAACTGGCTTGCAAAAATGTGTGTCAGGCAAAATTGTGTTTAACACTGTGTAAGACATAAGATAAATGCGCACAAACCTCCCACATACATATTTTTCGTTATAAAGCATTTTTCAAATAAATATTGAAACAAGAGGAACTGAATTTAATACTCAAAGGGGGAAATAACCCTGAAAAGACCAAAGTGCATTTTTCCCACCTAGAAAAAGTCTTGTAATGTATTTAGTTCCAAAGTTTAATTATAGAAGTGCTGTTTCAGATATTGTATACCCTGAGGCTGCCCTTGAATGGCATTGGAAGAATAAAAAAAAGTATTATTTGAATATTGGTACAAATAAGGCTGTCTTGCTCACAGGCTGAGAATTAGGAGATATAACTTCATGAGGACCCAGCACAAAAATGATGTTGCCCTTTTGCACAAAGAAAAGACCCAACAATATTCAAATGTACAGTATTCATTTTTCATACTCCTCAATACAAACCAGCTTGTTGTAGTGATTAAGGCACCAGGCTAGAAACCAGGAGACTGTGAGTTCTAGTCCTGCCTTAGGCATAGAGGCCAACTGTGTGATGTTGGGCCAGTCACTTTCCCTCGGCCCAATCCATATATATATATAAATCAAATTCAAATAAAAAGAACCCTGGCTCCCTTTTTAACTAATATTTCTGAGCTGGTCACTTGCTGTAAAGAGTTTCCTGGTTTTGCCAAAACAAAGTGACAGATCACAACTTAATATAAAAAGAGTGAATATAGTATTAGAGAGCCAGTTTGGTGTAGTGGTTAAGGCATCAAGCCTGAAAGTCGGGAATTGTGAGTTCTAACCCCTGGTGACTTTGGGCCAGTCACTCCTTCTCAGCTTTAGAAAGAAGGCAAGGACAATCTAAAATTCAAGGACTAGTCCAGGTGATTGTCAAGAGCCAACACTGATTCAAAGGCACATTAAAAAAAGTAGCATTAGCAACTTTTTCAGGATCTGTTTTCTCCTCACTAGTCCTCATTCCCCTGACTTCCAATTTTTCCTCAAACTCGCCCTATTGCTGCTTGGTTCACTTTCTAGCTTCAGACCTTGTTACAGACAATAATAAAAAAGAGGAGGGTCACCCTGAAATTGTCTTTAGCCCATGAATACAGATTGTACACAGATTAGGCTACTTCTTGTATTCATTTTCACCACTGTTCAATGTGAAAAGTGCATTCAGTTTCCCTGTCTGTTTCAAGTGTTTTGGAACTTCGAGAATGGGAACTGTAATTCTACATTTTACAAGCACCTTGTGGCATATTATGGCTGGGCATGTTTATAAAGGCCTTTCTCCTTGCAATAACCCCCGAAAGTCAGAATGAATAAAAGGACCCCCCAATGATCCTGAGTGTGAATATGAATTCAGGCTTGTCTTTTTTCTATTTCCTACATACTAGTAGCTCTTCATGGGACTATAAAAGAACGGGAGAAGAATGGGAGACAAGTTAACAAATATTGTGCAGATTTATATGACTCTGCCAATTCAGGCAGGATTCATTTTAGCAAACACATTAAACATTTTGCAAATGCCAAGTTGGGTAAATACTGTAGCTGCACAAATGTATTAGTGGCAATCTGCACAGATAGAAACTGCAGCCAAAGAATTCTGCAACAATAGTAGTCCCCTTTAAAGTTATTTTGTTAAAACAGAATTGGTTACCATTTGCCAGTTTTGTAATCCAGATTGGATAAGATCACAATTGCCTGCTTCATTTCAAGCTGCTGTTCACTTAGAGCCAGCAAATCATTTTTAACATCTTTGCAGCTTTAAAGTTAGTATTTCAGGGTACTGCTCTCCATTTTTCTTGCAGCACAACTGTCTAATATTGTAATATGTGCTTTAAATGGAATCTCACTATGGAATTCCATTTTCACAAAACAGTTCTGATTCTGAACTAGTAAATAGCAACTGATCAACAATTTAGGGTGATACTTTAACAAACTCAGCATCTTAATAGCTGCCTGTGACCTTGGGAATTCCAACAGCTTGTGAGTGTTTTACACTTCAGTATAAAATCACACATGGAGCTTATGTTAGAACAGAGAGTTGGAACCAAATAAAACCTTCTTTCATAACATGCATCACACCCAAACAAATGTATGATGATAAAACATCTTCTATACTGTTAATTTTTAACCAATGTTAAACTGTTGATCTTTAACCAAGTACAGTTTTTGCCATGGCAAGTATAGTCCTCAGTTAACAACTGTCCTGTTTAGCAACCATTCAAAATTTAAAAGGTGCTGAAAAAGTGACTCTACAACTGGTCCAGAAGTGGTCTTCCTGCAGTCACATGATTGCCATTTGTTAGTTTCCTTCAGCCAGCTCCCAACAAGTAAAGTCATTGGAGAAGTTGGCAGTAAAATGACAAGTCATGTTATCTATAGAAATTCTCACTAAGCAAATTGTCACATAACATGACTTGTCCTGAAGGTGCTTTTTCCAAAAGGCAAATGGAATTTATTGGTTCTTTCTTTGAAAATGTTTTGCTTCTCATCCAAGAAGCTTCTTCAGTTCTGAAACTTCTTGGATAGGAAGCAAAATGTTTTCAAAGAAAAAAACAACAACAAAGTCCAGTTGCCTTTTGGAAAAAGCATCTTCGGGATGAATCATATTGTGTGACAACTTGTTTAATGACCGTGGGTGATTTGCTTTACAACTGCAGCAGAATGGATGACATAAGTCAGGTGCGGACATGTGATCTTTTGCTATTTTACTTAACACCAGCCTCACTTAATGATGGAGTTACCAGTCCCAGGTGCAATTGTTAAGTGAGGATTACCTACAGTATATAGCATAATTGTGATGAAGCCAGACCTTTCCTAATCAGATTGATTGCATACACTTTGTGGGTATGGTCTGTAATGCAGGGCATTATCAAAAGGACAGAGGTAACTACGTCCCACATTCATAAAGACAGGTAGCAAGCTGAATTCTATATATGAAATGCTCACCTACTGATTCCACCATGCAGAAAATCAAACCCATTGTTGTGAAAAGGAGCACAAAGAGTTTTCTCTAGGTGAACACCCACAGAAGTATGCTATGCACAAGGAACCTTTCCTTTAAGAGAAATGCAAAATTAAACATAAGCTTGGGTAGCTGAGTACTGGGACTGATGTGGAAGGTTGAAAGATATGATAAATACATTTCCTTTTCTGTTAACCTTGTCAGTAACAGCTATTTGTAGGCTAGTTTAATGTTATAAATGGGAATTAGATGCTTAGAATCTTGTTACTTCAGGAAAGCAGGTCTCTTAGCCCCAAGGCCATTGTTTTTCTTCCTCACAATAAAATTAATGAAGGCCTCACTTGGCAAATTAAAATTAGAGCTGCTGTTTATTTCAGCAAGCTAGAGATTTCACATTAAAATTATGGAAGCTGATCAGGCTCCATTCCAACTTTCTTAAGCAGAAATATTATAGGTAAGCCTGACAAAGTGGAAAAGAGTGAAATCTGCCTGAAAATAATTCAAAGAGCAACATAAAAAAAAAACTCAGCCACACTACCACCCACTATGCTTGTGAGTTCACTGAAGCCTGGCTCTCCACAAGCAATTCCATCAACAGACACATTGACCTACAACCAGCCTATGAATCCCTCAGAATCCACATCAACCACACAGCCAACCAGAGACAGCACCAACCCTCTACCAACTCACGCAAGCCCCCTCCCCTACCAGCAGTTCACCTCCCAATGACACTGACCTGATGTAACCTCCCCATCACAAGACTCCCACTGAGGACTCACACCTGACCCATTACAAGACCCTCACTTGACACACCCACACTTGACCCTTACTTGCACCCTTACTTCTCCATTCCTCTTTGTTCTCAATTCCACATTCTACTTCTTGGATTAGGCAGAAGCACCACCACTGACATCACCTAGTTAGTTGTTGTGATCTTTATATACTGATGAGGTTTCCTAACTTCAGGGGAACAATCTAAGCCGTCTTTCACATTTTATTGTTTGCTTGTTTTGTTTCATTTGTGGAAAACTGTAACCCAGTGCTTGCCCCAGCCTGCTAGTATTCAGGAATTTGAATATGTCATATTATTAAAATAATGGTAAGAGTTATATTTTTACTTCTTGTGTTTTTGAGACTCAAAATAGTTTTCTTATCCATGCATCTTTTAAATTAATGGAGCCAAGACTTCAGAGACTATGTCAGATCATTTTTTTTCCAATAATGTGCAGTTTGCTTAGAAATAAAATCTACTGAATGCAATTTACTTAGGACAGCAGTTGCCGAAATGATCACCATTGTTTCTTGATGAGATATATTTATATGATAATTATATGATAATTAAGGGGAAAATTTATTTGTGTACAGCTTGATAAAAGAGGAAAACTTGAGGATGGTTTTTCTCTGGATTTTCTTTTTAAATGGTCATAAAACTGCTGTTTTTGGGAAACTGGCATTTATTTATTTGAAGTATATCTTTGGCCACCTTATGTACCATAACCATGGGCAAAAGAACAATAAAATAAAATTAAAGATTATTTAATGGCAGGGATGCATCATTAGAATGCTTCACGTTTGGTTTTATCTTTTCCCATATCTGCTTCATCTGTACACTATGCAATGCATGCCCATCGCTTTCATCCTCACCATCATGGAAACTGGCAGAATGAGTTAAATATCAGATTACTTACAAGCATTTACCAAATCAATCAAGATCTCTCTATTCGCCATTACTTGATAGAAAGTAATTAGCGTAACCACTGAAGCCCATTTGAAAATGCATTAATATAAATTATTAATCAAAAGCAGACCAAGCTTAAACATGGTGACCACTTGGAATTTGAGGCAACATGAATTTGCAAGCAAAACATTTTTCTCTCTAGTATTTTTAGGGTTTCTTTTATGCAACCAAAGCACTTATATGTTTTTTGCTTGATGTTTATTATTTGTTTTTTTCTTTAACTCATTCTCAAATGGAGCTCAGGCATTTTCTTAAGTTGTGTAGAATCTACATTATTTATTATTTTATCTCTGTATGGCTCTTTCTCCAAAGGAATTCAGGATGGGCATGATGGTCAATCTGCCTAGGCTTTTCATTTGCAAATCTGACGGTTGAGGTCAGGAGGTTCTTCATCTAGCAATTGTTTGCATTTAGAGATAATTATCTTTCTTTCTCAAGTTGTAAAGCTTTCTATTGAGTTGTAAGTTGTAAATTCCTACTGTTTATAAATTGTTTTGATCCTTCAGTACTAGTGTTTTGTTTTTTATAAGCCAGAGTCATTTCCTGGAAATTTTTAACACTCTGGATAGTAGCATCAAGATATTCTACGTATTATTCTTCCTTCCTTAGCTGCTGGTTGAGTGTGTTGATGATGCTTCCACTGCTATTACTACATCTCTCAAGAGATATCCTTTAATGATAAGGACCATGCAGACAGACAGTGTAATTGTAACTCTACAATGAGCCTGGCTACAGCCATCTTTCTCTTCATGCTAGGTTGCCACATAAAATGGAGGGAAGGGGGCTTGCCCAGGTGCTTCACTAGTCAAAATAATCTTCTGTCACATGAGAACCAAGGTCATCTACTGCTCCCGCAATTAGGGATTAGGCGTTGTATAAGAAAGCCTGCCAAATGAATATATTGGGGAACATAGTGTTGGCATAGTTTCGTGGGTGGGACATTATACTTTGTAACTGGGAAATTGTTAGTGGGAAATTCAGACTTGGTTTCACTTCTGATCGTGCTGATACTTTGTAACTAATAAAAATGTTCTTTGAGGAATTTCCAAGCCTCGAAGTTCTGCTTTATTTGTCTCTGTCTGTCGGAACCATGATAGCAACCTTTTCAAAAACTGTTATATGTGGTAATCTTTATCAGTTTTGGCTTTAAGAGACCAAGTTAACAGTCGCAAAATATAAATAAAAGCTGAGAACTGTCACAGTTGTACCTGAACGGGATATGAAAGAGCCTTGGTATTTGCTGGAGGAGCAAGAGGAAACTGCCAAGGAAATATGGAATATCTACCTTGCAGTACATGTTTTGACTTGTTGTCAACAGCACCTGAATCACCTGGAGAAAGCTGAGGCACTTGTGGTGCCTCTATATGGGTAATTGCATAAAACATGCATGTACAGGTAGTCCTTGGCTTATGACCACAATAAGTCCAAAATTTCCAATGCTAGGGAAAACAGTTGTTAAATGCGTTTTGTTCCATTTTATGAGGTTTTTTTGGCCACAGTTGTTAAACGAATCACTGCAGTTGTTAAATTAGCAACTCACTTGTTAATGGCTTCCCCATTGACTTTGCTTGTCAGAAAGTTACAAAAGGGGATCACATGAATCTGGGACATGCCAGCTGCCAAGCATCCAAATTTTGATCACATGACCCTGGGAATGCTACTACAGTCATAAGTGTGAAAAACAATCATAAGTCACTTTTTTCAGTGTCACCACTTTGAATGGTCACTAAAAAAATGGCTGTAAGTCAAGGACTATCTGTATAGGATTTTGTGACATAGAACTATAGGCACTTAAGGAACACCTAATATCCTGGCAGAACAAACCAGATTCTAGAAAACAGTAGCTTGTTTATTGCAGAAGAACTGAAACACTTTCAGGGAACTTGAATCATATTTCAGTTGAGAATGTTACTAAATCAGGAGAAATAGAATCATGCCATCCACATACAAAGAAATAATTCACAAGAGCTATTCAAAATCATGCTGTTATTTGTAATAATTTGACTAGATGGAATGAAAAAAAGATTAGAAGAGACTAAAAAAAAACATTAGATGCAAACTTCAGAGGGGGTGCAGAGTTAGGGTTTGCGGTTTAAGGATTTAAGAAAGAGCCACAGAGAGAAGAAATTAATTAATTCATGGGCCATTTAGAACAAATATGAGTTCTGACTGCTAACTTGAGTACAGGGGAAGCTGATTTAACTTTTTTTAAAGAAAGTTTTCAAGAGGAAGAGTAGAAGTAAGGATTTGCTTGTGTGAGCATCAAGCATGAGGATCCTACCCGAATGTTAGGAATCCTTCCTCTCTTCCAAATCCTGAATGTAGGATGGTCTTTTTATCTCTTCATTGGGGAATTTAGCAAATAGGAAAACAGAACCCTGTTCTATCTTTCTGATGACCTAACTAGATTTGGGAAATCATCTATTAGATGACAGGCTTTCTTTCTCTCTTTTTTCTTTCTTTCTTTGTTACTTTGTTTCTTTCTTTCTTCATTAGGAAGGAAAAACAGTTGGATCTCTCAATAGCTATTTTAAAGAAAAGGTATTCCTAAAATGACCAGATCCACACTTGAACAATTGAACTGTAAGTTATTCTAGTCTATCAAGATTTTGTGTATTTTTTTCAAGTTTAAGATCATAAAAAAGCAATGCATGAAACTGCATCTGTGTATATATACATACATAAACAATATAACTTGCCCTTCCTTTTTTGCTTAAATAGGAAGGTTCAAGTCAGCACTGATCTTGCTTGGATATCATTTCAATGGCTCTTAGCCTTAAGTCAAGTGTTAAAAGGCAAAAGGGGGAACATATTAAAAAGAAGAAAAGAGGCTTCCAAACCTAGTTGAAGAAACGTATGAATATTTCTTAAGACATATCTCAGCTGGCTTTCGAGACTAAACAAATTTTGCCATTGCCAAATTGGAACAAACCTGCAGGGATTTTTTTTAACCAGTTGTGCCAGATTGCCATTAATATTAATAAATAGAACCACAATATTGTAAGATATAATCCTGTTGCACATTTCTGGAGACAAATTCTGCCAAGACCAAAGAAAGGCATAGAATAGTGCTTTGTCAGATTTACTCAAACCGCTTTCAGATGTGCTGGGATTTCAGTGCCCGCAATCCTTAGCTAACATATGCCTGAGATGTTGTGGAAAGCTGTTCAATTGATGGGGAAATATAGTTTTCAAGTGGCATCTGCCAGACACATACATTCAGCTTGATTCATCTTGGCATTCATGCTATTCTTTAGGCTGGCATAATCCTGTCGCCTTGATGGCCAACGGCTTGAATTGTGAGCTAGCACTCTGCTATGTATTCCCCTCTGTTAAGTTGCATATAAATAGAGAGAACCTGTATTATGAGTATATTTATCATCTGAAATGATGAATTGTCTCTTTGGGCCTAAAAGGCAGACTTTTCTTCTTTAAAAGCTTCAGATCCTGTCTGTCTTTCTATCTGCCTTTCTTTTGTTTGGAGAAATGACAAGCAAGATAGAGAAGGAAGGAAGGAAGGAAGGAAGGAAGGAAGGAAGGAAGGAAGGAAGGAAGGAAGGAAGGAAGGAGGGAGGGAGGGAGGGAGGGAGGGAGGGAGGGAGGGAGGGAGGGAGGGAAGGAGGGATCACTTTTGCAATACACTTAAAAAAAATTAAAGATTGATTTCCTTAAGATTAAAAGGAATCTGTGCAAGTTTCTTTTCCAGTTCCAAAAAATCCCCGTACAAATTATTTTCAGCAAAAAAAGTTTTATTTTGCCTGTTTGGGCCCCGTTAAAGAATCCTTAATCCAGAGAGGTGAAGGAAGTTTAGAAAGTCCAGCAATAGCTCCTGCATAGTTCTCTGTCCAGTCATTCTTCATTCCAAACAGATATTGTTGACAGTACATCAAGATTTCCATCACAGCTTTGAGGACCATAATTCTGACCTTTAAAATGTTAATCTGAAATATGTATATGCAAGTAAACAAGAACATTTCAGGCTCTCCAAAGCAATGACAGCTGCACAAAATCAATACAGCCTGCAACTCCATAAAACAGCAGGATTCTTTTAACAATAAGGATGGAAAGTGATGTCTCTTCAAATAATTTGTAATAGGTGAGGGCAAGGTCTCACATTAGATGTTTAGATATGCAGTAGATTCAACTCCCAACCTCATCATTATTGCATATTGAATCAGAATTCACTTACTGATGTAAAATGTGTGTTTGGGGAACATTGTAAATGTTCCCAAACTCAGTCTGTTTCTATTTTGGAAAGTACTTTATTGTTTATTTCTTTAAGAATGGCTTATTTTTCCTTAGGAGTCATTCTAGTTTGCCCTTCATCTTTTAGGGATGTCATATAGGCATTTCCAATTTATCTATCTGGTATCATCAAAATACCTCACACTATAACAGTGTTTTCTGATTTCATTCTAAACATTTCATCCTTATTTTTAACCTCCTCCTTCAAAGGAATTGGTTTTTTAAAAAATCAGCTAATATAAGGTATTGCAAATCACCTATCCCATCTCATGTTTTGAAAATGTATTCATTGGTGAACAGAAGAGAAATCACAAATCACAAATCTACAGTAGGGAAGACACTAATCTGCCTTCATATTTGGAACATAGTAATAAAATTAGGATGCTTTGCCCTTCACTGATTTCTCAAAGAAGCTTAATCTTTCAACTGGACTATTAATTTGATTTTATAACTGTCTTGCACCATCAAAATAGGAGAAAGAAACCACATGTCCATGTGTCTCGGGCTCCAAACATGCACTAATGATCTATAAAGGGCAAGAAAAATATTTAAATAGGGAGTGAATAACCACATTTGCTCTAGCAGTTCCTATGAGGAAAATTTCATCTCTCACACATACAATTTAAAAAAAGGTCTTGAGAAAATTATTCCAAACTTAAAATCTGAAGTGAAAAAAGAAAGGAAAAAAAAACTGCATACCAGCCTCTAATATAATTCATATTAATGCTCAGTCATGCTGGATTCATAATAATTGGAGCTCATGGTTTAATTATACAATAACACTCCCCCAAATCTGCTTATGTATGCTTCTGTCTCCATTAGGGAAGTTAAATCATTACCAAAAACAAGATAAAAAGTTAATGTTGCAAATCCCATTGTCTTGATGAAACAGCATTAAAGTCAAGCTTGCATTTGATGACTATTCCCCACTTAGCAAGGTGTTCATTAAAAGTAGTCTTGTACATATGATAAGTTTATTGTTTTCTTTCTTGGGGAAAAGCATAAAACTTCACTTGGCTTAATTTCTTTTTCTAGTAAATAATGTTCAAGGAGGGGAACTCACATCAATAAAATTATGACAGATATGATGGCTATAACTCTTGCCTCTAGTGAAAGCAGCCAAATGTTTCCTCTCTTCAGTATCATAGCTTGCAGTACAGACTCCTAGAGTTTTATGTTTGTTTGCTAATGACTGGTTTATCTAACTTGAATATTTCAATTAAATTAGAACACGGCTCCCATAATTCCCACGCAGGCTGAACATGCAGGTTGGTGAGACTGGATTTTTTTTTTTTTAGAACTGGAGGTACATTTAGGTTTATGAGGAGGGCAAATTGATATGGAGAAATCAAGATAGTGGAAGCTTTTATGATTTTTATTTACTGCAAATAGCAAAAGCTATTTACAATAGGAATTGTAAATCCCAGCTTCTTCCCAATATCAGGTTTCTTTCTGGGACTCCTTACTGAGTGTCTCTTTTCATTGGATTTACTCAGCCAATCATCATCTGTGTCTCTTCAGTTGGGGGAAAACATCTACCCAGTCCTTCTCTAGAGCCTAAGGTTTAGGCAAAGACTCCTACTCTCTGTCTGTAACCAGCTAGCTCCTGCCTTCTAGTCTCAGGCTTGGGTGAAGACACATATTTTTGGGACTTCACTTCTTTTCCTCCAGGGAAGCTACTCAACCAAGAACTAACTACTGCTTCCCACATTCACACCAACTTTTCTTTTCAGCCATTCTTTCTAAAACAAACATTGTAATTTATGTTCTCTCTCCTTTTTTCTCCCCTCATTTTCTATCCTTGCCTTCTCTCTCTCTCTCTCTCTCTCTCTCTCTCTCTCTCTCTCTCTCTCTCTCTCTCTCTCTCTCTCTCTCTCTCTCTCTCTCTCTCTCTCTCACTATCCCTTCAATTTTGGGTGAAACCACAGCATGTTCCCCCAGTGATTGAGGAGGTGTACCCAGGGCTGTAGTTCTCAACCAACATACAAGGCTAAGCTTCTTTTGTTCATGGAGACATAAGAAACTGAAAGAATAGAAATAATAGGGTCAACAATGCACACCACCAACTAGCCCCACTCTTTTAGTCACATAGTTTCCACTTCAAATATAAATACATACATGGCAAAAGTCATTTTGGCATTAAAAAGGATGTGAGCAATGGAGCTAATAGTTCCTCTCTTGTGCCATAGGTAGCATGACTGCAAACAGCTAATGCGGTTGTAGATTTTTTAAAAGTGTTTTATATATTTTGATAAGTGCAGCATTTCTCTGGTACTAATTATATTTTCTATTGGTTCTAAGCTTCTTCCAGACATCTGTAAAAATGTTCTATACATTTCATATGGACTATTTAAACAATTTTGAATAATTATGCTTGTCAGCTGCCACCTCACACTTGCTTGTGCTTCAAAACTATGCAGTGACAGTCTGCCATGAACTATGGGGAGTGTGAATAGAAGAGGTGAAATGCTTGGGGAAAAGGTCTGACATATCTCTTTCTTAGCAAGGATTAGTATTTTTAACTATTATGTTGTATTAATGTTGATCAAAAATATATGATTAAAAATTCCCAAATCTGGGAGAAGAATAAGTGTTAAAATATATTTATGTATGTATGTATATGTATGTATGTACAGTATATCCTTAGAAGGCTTCCTATGTTAATCCCTGTAAATAATTAAAACAGGTTTGGGTATAGTCAAAATCACTAGATTTACAAACATTATTACTTTCATGAGAAAAATAAGGTTTAATGTTCCAATTTCAATTATATCATTTCCTTTATATTTTGACCGCTATTCCTTCCTGGAACTCAAGTGATTTCTCTCAAAAACCATTATGGGCAGAACTAGGATGCTATTATCTTGTGCCTTTAATATCTTGGCAGAGTCTTGGTTCCTCTTTTAGTTTCCACTCAGTTATTTTTGCCCACATTAAAAACTGCAAGACACGTTTTTCAGGAGACTCTAATCTGATCTGAACTCTGAGGAGAAGTTGGCATAATGGGAAATATAACATGAATACCACTGTTAAATCATTTTTTCTGCAAGTCATGATGACAAAAGGCATCAGTACTTCAGACTAGCTTTCAGACTAGCTTATTGCTAACAACTTTATTTTTTAAAAAAACACTATGTTTTGCACGAAAACAGCTTAGTCTACCCAAAACTGCTGAGGATGTGTCATTAAAGATTACATTTCAACTTCTGGGTATCAGAAGTGTAGTTATGTCAGAAATGACTGTGACTCATGTGTTTTGCACTTGTTCTGTGGTGACGCTGTTTTGGTTTAGCCTGCATACATTTATAGAATAGAGTGCTGGGAGAAGAAATGAAGGTAACATTTTGGATGCAAGTAAACTATACTCTGAAATATTTGAAACCATGAATAACCAAGGATTTATTTGCAAAAGATTGATCTATTTTAAAGGAAAAACTCTAGTGGGCTTAAGCTGAAACTCTGGATGGAAAACAAAGCACATGTTCCCCATGTGAACTGATTTTTTTAGCAGTGTCATAGGGAATCTGATCAATATGATTCTGTGTGACCGGGGTTTAATTTATTGTTTAAAATTCCATTGTGTATATCAAGTGTTCTAATACATTTTAATGCAGTTTATTTTTATTTTTTTATTTCATGTACTAGTAAATACAATTGCTATGTTTTCATTTTCTTTTGCTAACAATTAAAAAGCTATTCTTTAAAAATTAAAAATCAAAGGAAAACATGGTCAGGTGGCTTCAGCCCCTGTGGTAAGCCTTGACTCACAAATGAAGGTGAATACATGGGTCCTAGGATAATGTTGCAGGATCCAATCTGAGTCAGTCACCGGGACCAGAGATTTAATCTTCCGAGCTTTCAGACTTGTGCGGTATGGGCTGAGATTGGACTGCAGTCTTCACTGTACATAGTAAGCAAGCAACCTAGAAGCTGATTCGTTTTTGTCAAGGAGGTCTCCTTGCCTCTCTAAAATCTGCTTACCAAAAGCTTCAACATATGGGTCTCTCAGAAATTAATACTTCACATCTACAGCAGGACTTCCTGTCAGAGCTTTTCTCAGCCTTTTCACAAAGTTTGAGTTCTGTAGGCAAGAGAAGACTAAGAGGACCTCTGAAAGTGAGGAAGGTCAAGCAGCATGGCTTTTGATGCTGCTCTTGGAAATGAAAGGGTCATGTAGCTTCATAAGGCAGCCTGGAGGGAGAGTGTGGGTCAAAGCATCATCCTAGCCAAATGGATCTTCTAAAGCTCTCAAATTTCTAGCAGATTTTGCATTTGCAAAAACTGATGTCTTTCTTCCAATTTCTCCATAAATTAAGCCCATGTATTTCATCCAACAGTATCAAAAGGGGGAGGAAAAAGTCCACTATTGATATTGATATCTAGTTTGAATCAATGGAAAGTATGGATTGTTATTTTTTTTAAAAAAAAAATCAAGATTTAAATTTAGCTCTGCATCATCTAGATCTATATCTGAATTAATCCAAAATAAATTTAGAGATTTTCCATATTAGTGAATCAGTGTCCATACTGATACCCAGCTGGCTTCATGCCCCAAGGTAGGATGAGAATTCACAGTCTCCTGTTTTCTAGTTGGGTGACTTAACCATTATACCAAACTGCCTGACATTCATGTATACAAGGCATACACTTCCTTTAGATGAGTTGTCTTCCTTTAATGGGATAGGGTAAAAATGGAAGTGTTATCATCTTTTTGGAAAAAGATGTGTTGTTATTCAGAAAGAAATTCTCACTAGATGCTATTGGTTTCCACATCTGGATCCATGCAGACTCTTTAGAGGAGGAGATATTCACATTATCCCACAGATGTTTGAAAAATGGAAATAATTTTCAGAATATCATTGTTGATAATTTAACATTAATGCCTTTTGTTTCTGATCATGTCAACTACTTTTGTATCTTAGATTTAGAACTCCCTGGATAGAATGCTGTCATATTTAGGAAGGATAAGGAATTAAATTAAGAAAATATCATTTTGAGAGCAGAAAATCCAATGCAAATTTTCTCGTGGGAAAAGCTACCCCGTTAATCCACACAAGAAGATTAGAACAAGGCATGTGATTTAGTCCTTTCCTGTGGGGGATGGGGAATATGGAGGTGAGGACAAATTCTTTTGACAGTAGTTATTCTGTACCCTGAATTACATACCAGGTTGCTCAAGTACAAGCATAAAAACTGCAATAACTAGCCTGAGTGAAGCCTGTATTAGGAGATGCTGAAAGTATTACCTTTTTCAAATGGTGTTGGAAATAGACTACAAAAGGAAGCTGGACTAAAAAAAAGATAGTGAGAATAAACAGACTTTTTACCAGCTCTCAAGCCAAGTAATCAAATCAGTTTTTTTTCTCAAGAAAATATATTTTTATGTATTAATATTCAAACTACATTCAAATCCGTACTGTCTGCAAGATCCCTCCACTCTAATTTGAAAAAAAGGCTAAATAAAATTTTAAAGCTACTAAGCACATTAACCTTGCCATTGTACGGGCTTCTATAACACTGAAAATGAATTAACTCATTCTTTTAAGACTAAGAGCAAAACAAAATATCCTAAAGGTATTTATCACCCTTAAGGATTCTTTATTGCAGAGAACAGTCTAATCATGTGTGGGATTAAAAGTTCCTTTAATTTTACTTTAAAGAAGTTCTTTTTCCAGTATGAAAGTATTTGTATATGATGGATTGTGTGTGTTTGTGTACTAAAATATCTCACTAGCAAGAATCCCATGCTGTCAGTTTTACTCAGGAGTTGGTTCCTTGGACAATTATCTCAGGAGATGTATGCATTCTTGAGACTAATGGTATGTCCTTTTGTATTTACATGAATCTAAATATAGCTAGATATGCATTCATACTATTTCCAGCATTAATCTTCAACAGATTTGTTTTTCAGTTCAGTTTCTGGAACAACCCTAGAAGATTTGTGAGTAGCCAGTTGATGTTGCATATTTAAATTTTAAAAGACTGCCTGCATGCTTGCCCTTTAGTTTACTTCTTATCTACAAGCTTGCCTTACTTCCTCTCTCTGGTTTAATGGAACAAATAAGAACAAGTTATCTCTGTCCATCTCCCTGATCTTCTCAGAATATCTTAGTTCCCATTGGGATACACCTGTAAACCAACCTTTATCTGGTTCAACAATAGTGTCTCACAGCAAGCCACAATGAAGCCTTTCCTCACCCAAAAAAACTGGGATTAAGATTCCTGAAGGGTAATCCAGGCAAAGCTTAAATCTTGTTAAGTACATAGATGTTTTCTTTTGAAATAAACACTAAAATAATCAATAGGTATCTTCTATCATTAAGCTGATGCCTTTAATGCCACTGTCATCCCAGATCACAGAAGATATAGCTGGCTAGTTCATGTACTATAGATTCAAGGGCTTAACTTCATGCATCATTTATTTATACAAGGAATTAGTTACTATGGAAAAATAACATGCACTTTGTTTCACATATTCTCTCTTGTGTTTAGCTGTTGCTGTAATCAAATTGAAACCATTTGATAGAATGTCATGTTGATGAATTATAATGGCCTTAGAAGCCAGGGATTTTCTTAATTTTCTTTTATATGTTTTAATGAGAGAAACAAAATCAATAATAATCTACATGCACTGTATTAGAAATAGCTTTCATTTACATGAACAATTATCGCTTATAATTGTATTTTTACCATTTTCCTACTTTGTGGGATTTCTATTTGGGTGTAGAGTGTGTGATATTCAGATCATACCAGACAATAAGCTTAGTATATATGTAAATCAGGGAGAATTAAAAAAAAATAAAGTGTAAGAGAAAAGAATGCTTACTAGCGATTTTTCATTATATATAAGATAGTACTCACTATCAGTTTTTGTAAAAATAAAATTTAAGAGGAAGCTTTGGGCCATATAAAAGTCAATGTAAAATGTCTTTAGGCTTTCATTAGCTTTTTAATTAGATAAAAAGCACAGTCAGTAACATATGCAATGGACCATGGAAAGGTTAAAACAGTCATATCCCGGCTGTTGAGAGCAGCATATGATGCATGAAACTGAAGGCAGGAAGCAGTATCAAGTTGTTGCACAAGGCAAAGTCAGAATTAATTACAAAGGGTCAGAAACCAATAAGGTAATCTATAATGCAAAACCAAATGAGTTCGCAAAATTGAAGAACAAGAGCTTAGAAACGAGAAATTCTCCACCATTGTTGCTGCACATTGATCTATTGCAAACCGAGGTGTAAAACAGCAGCCAAAAATACACTACTTGAAAAACTCTTGGGTGTTTAAGGGTCTGCCCTTTCTACTTCAAGGATCAGCTACAGCAAAGGCTGCAAATGTGACATGTCTCCCTGTCTGCTTCTGAATCTGAGCATTGTTCCGGGGATTTAATGGCATACACGTCTCTAAATCCCTAGATCATCATTGCCAGCAATCTTAAATTTTATGAGTTGTACTAGGCAAAGAAATTCTGGTGCATTTTAGCTATATGTTGCACAATGAATGAGAATTTTCTTTACAAATGTGTTTAAAAGGTTAAGAGAGCTTTGGATAAATTATCATTTTCAAGGATGAAATATACTTTTTTGCATTGACTTACATATCAGATAGACAGGCGGTATGTGCAAGCACCTGGTTTTCATTGCCCTGTTCTCTGTCATCTGACTTCCCATGTTTCCATCACAAGACCTCTTGAGAAACTCCTTACGGATACCTATCATGATTAAAGTGGAGACTAGGCCTTGAGAAATTCGAGAATATTTCCCTTTTTGGAAAAAAAAATATTGGAGACATTTCCTTGGCAATGAAGTTGGAGAACTGCAAGATGCCATTGTGTCCTTCTCTATTTAAGTAAGTCTTGTTATTTTAAAACCCTGCATGATTTCAAACATGGATACCAATTATTATTTTTTCAGGAAATTAGGACTATTTACAATATTGTATGTAAGATATCTAGTACATTATCTTCAGGGACAAATAAACAAATACTATCTTTTGAGACACCATCCTATTTTTTTTCCCCTGTCATAGTGGTAACAATGGATTTCCTTGCTTCCATTGATGCAATATTTTTTTTAAAAGAAGTTATCAGAAAAATGCCTAGTTTGGGAGATCTAAATAAGAAATATTATGCCTAAGAAATACCTGCCAATGCTTTGCAGTCCAAAATGGATCTAAGACAATTTGTCATGGCCAACTTGCCATAGCCAACTTGCCGAGGCTGACTTACTGCAGGACAACCTACTACAGGATAAGAGTTACACTAATATCGAAGAAATGGTGGAATAGAATCATTAAAGAAATGATGACAAAGGAGGGACAAAATGAAATGTGAATGAGAAAAATTAAAATTATTTTTAAAAATTATTTTAAATAATTAAATTGAATCGTTGAATTGTTCCTGAGTTGGCTGTGGCAAGTTGGCTGCAGCAAGTTGGCCATGGCGAGTTGGCTGCAGTGAGTTGTCCCATTCCAGTCCAAAACATCCAAAAGTATTTTGAGAGTTGAAGAGTGTCATCTTAGGGATCAACCACAGATACTCCGTAACCCTCCCCATTCCATTTTCCGATGAATAATGGATCATGCACACTGATATCTTAATGATACAGTTTATTGCCCATGTGAGGCAACCACTGCATGCAGTTATCTTTAAAAACTGCCAAGCTCTTTTCTTGGTTTTCATGGTGACATATACATATTCCAAATGGATGCATATAATCAAGAGTTAAGTCAGGAACTGACTGATTAGTCCAAGTACTTTTACTCTTTAAGGGATATGGATGCAGATTTGAAAGCTAAAGGTTTTTTGGTTTAACAAGGAATTGATAAATCCATATTTTTAATAATCCAGTCATGATCAGATACCAATACATAAGACCCAAGGCCTGGCACAACGCATACAAGCACTTTTAGAGAACAGAGAACATCCATATTTTACCTTAATGATGTAATAGCAACAAAATGGTTTGGATGATGACAAATCAGCAAGCAGCATGTATACTCCTTGGAGATTAGATATTGTATATGAAATGGCTACATGTTATCCTAAATGTACATATGTTTAGAGAAGAATTTTGATTTATGCATTTGTCAGGTTTCTATCTCATCTTTCCTTGAGGAGCTGAAGGTGGCTTTCTCTTTTCATTTTGTAACCACAACCTCCATGTGAGGCATAGTTAAACTGAGAAATAGAGAGTAGGGACCCAAATTAGTGAAGTTCCATGGCTTAGGGTGAATTTCAGCTGGATGTCTAATGCAACACAGAGATGATCTGAATAGCTAGTTTGGTAACTTTTAAAAGCTTAGAAGCTTTCTTGCTAATACTAGAGGAGACCCACTTTTGATATAATGTCATATAATATATTACTTATTAATAAAACATACAATAAATAAAAAGAATGCATTGCAGGCATTGTTGTGAAATACTGAGTACAAAAGTTGAGACAGCACTTCTCCTTTTAAATGGATTTAAATGTAGGATTAAGAGTGTATATTTTCCACAAGGATAAAACACTAAAACAAAAGTTTGCATGTGGCATGAGAAACATAGACACTAACCTCACAATTGATACAAAAGCTATGAGTGGTGCAAAGAACCATGGAAAGATACACACTTGGCATCACAAGAAAAAGATAGAAAGACCTTTACGTGGATTAGATAACAAACGAAAGTATACTATATCATCAAGAGAGTAAAAGAATTGAAATGGAAATGGGCTGGTTACATAGCAAGAAGAACTGATGGCAGATGGTCATAGAATGGATCCCACTTGATAAAAAGCATCCACAAAAGAGACCTAAAACAAGATGGATCGGTGACATCAGCAAGTATTGCGGGCCCAATTGGCAAAAAAAAAAAAGCTTAGGACCGTATTGATTGGAAACATGCAGAAGAGTCTTTGTTCCTGCACACAATGGGTAGGATAATGGTGATGGTGATGACGATGATGATGAAGATGACAATATGTGACATGAATAAAAGGGTTCTTCTTTACACTCATGGCCAGCAACACACTCATACAAGGAAAGCATTTTGGGGAATCTGGTTATAAATCTTTACTGCTTCGTGCAATGTAATAAAAGCAAAGTTTTAATCTTGAAGGATATGCAACTGCTTTCCCTGACCCTGCAGAATAAGACAAATCCACTGAGCATTTTATCCTCCTTTCTTGCCACTTCTATCTTTGTAAAGGTCATTTTTTTCTAAGAATGAACTTTTGAGCAGCTATTGATTCTTTTCAGCTGTGAAAAAAGGATGTGCTTTTACAGTTTTCCCTACTAATTTGCTCCATAAAGAAAGATGAAAGTTTAAATCTCCACTGAACTGTTTCCAGGCAAGAGAAAGCA
The DNA here is from genome assembly GCF_016545835.1 of Crotalus tigris. Taxonomy (NCBI): domain Eukaryota; kingdom Metazoa; phylum Chordata; class Lepidosauria; order Squamata; family Viperidae; genus Crotalus; species Crotalus tigris. The sequence continues at coordinate 451,956 of NW_024097047.1, read as the reverse complement.
TTACAAGCCATTGTATTAATTCATTAACATAATTTTCAGGACAAAGTATGCTTAAGAAAATATTACTAGATACAAGATTTAAAAAAGAATGTGATCTATTTGAGCTGTTAATTTGGTAATACCATATAGTGGAGGTCACAAAACGTGGCTCTGGTTGTTATTCCGGGGCAAGTCCATCCAAAATACTGTTTTACGTTTGTATCTTCCTACACAATTTCTGCAAATAATGTATGTGATTGGAAGAGACATGAGATTTTTTTTTATACCAATGGGATATTGCCAAAAAGCAGAAAGTACAGGGAAGTCCTGTAACGGGCTCAAGTGCAAAAAGATGATAACTGAAGCTTTTTAAAAAACAAACAAACTCTGGAATAAATTACTGGCTGGCTCAGGAATTCTGAGAGTTGAAGTCCACAAGTTATAAACGAGCCAATGTTCTCCACCCCTGCCTTAGAGGTTTCAAGAAAAAGGTACGCAAATGTCATAGGTGCTATGTTTGCTCAGTGAGCTAAATAGGATATAGCTGCCTGGTCCTTTGACCTGCCTCTAGGATTTGATGATTCAGCACAATAGGTTGACTTTTATGAAGTTATTTCAAAAAATGTTGGCCATTGAGCTCTAAACTTCTATCTAAATAGTAGTCTAGACTCTAAATGTTCACATTTCTGCAACTTAAAATGGAGATGGAAAAAAAGATCCTCTCTAATCCCTGCTGCAGATCCTGGCTTTATTTAATATAATTTGCCTACTCAGATACTGTGTGTCATTATTTTATACTGGTGTCTGTGGAAAGAAGTTAATGATTGTTCTCTCAGATTTGATGGGATTTTTGGAGATATTTTGTACTAAAAACCACTTCCATGCTAATGTAACCTAAACATTTTCTTTAATGTACAGTATAGCTAACCTATCATATCCTTCTTTGAGCAGGTCATGTTTAGCCTCCATTTATCTCTAATCATATGTATATAGTCTAAGGTAACAATTAATATTATATAGATAGCACAAAACTGATATATATCACATCAAATGGTAGTGTGTATATAGCTCAAAACTGATATTTCACATCAAATGCAGCCCAAGATTTTATTGGATTAGCAGGTGACATTAAGCTATGGCAACTGGATAATAACATAATAACTGGACAAAAGTGTGGTTGTGATTCAAAAGGACCTCAACATTATTAAGCATTCTACTAGAGAGAAAAATCAAATGCATAAATAAAGGATTGGAAAGAGTTGGCTTAGAGGCAATGTGTTTGAAAAGAATCTAGTTCTAGCTGACCACAGCTGAACATGAACAATCAATGTGATTCAACAGCTAAAAAGACACATGCAATCTTTGGCTTTGTTAACAGCAGCATTGCTTCTAAATTATAGGAAGCAACAATTCCATTGTGCACCATGCTGATTAGATGACACTTGAGATGTTCTGTCCACTTCTGGGCGCCACATTTTAAAGGGGACATGGAAAACCTTGAGCAGAATTATTGAGATATATCAGGATGATAAAGATTCTAGAAGAAGTCCATTTAAAGGACTTGGTATGGTAAAATTGCAAAAAATAATAATAAATGGGTTTAAACTATAGTGGTCTGCAAACAGCTAAAAATCAGTCAAGTCTTGGGAGTGCAGACTTTTTCTCTGTTTAAATCAAGGGCAGGAAAACAGCCAGTAGTATGACATTAATGATGATGAATCTCAAGATGAGCCTTAAGAGGAATTTCCTGATAATAAAATTTGTTAAGAACTGGAATAATTTTCCCAGAATAAAGGTGGATTCCCCAGCTGAAAATTTTCAAATGGGAGATAATGACCACTTAAGATAACTAACTGGATTCCTGCACAGAAGAGGAAACTAAACCAGATGGCCTATGAAATCCTTGTCAACTATGTTTCTTTGACCATGACCTTCAATACAGGTTCTCAAATAATGAATTGAGTGCTGTCAAACAGGATTCTTACTCTGTCTGGACAGCAAGCTGTCAGCTTGTCCAGCCAAAAAGGGAGCACAGTCTGGTATTGAATCAGTGATATGATTGCAAATCAAACTTGTGCACCCAAAGCTGGATTGCTATACTGCAATATGGCTATAGTTGCTTTTCATTTATTTGATGAAACAGGCTGTAGGCCACCCTCTACTATCTAGGGCAGGGGTAGGCAACCTTGGCTCTTTTATGACTCATGGACTTCAACTTCCAGAATTCCTGAGCCAAACATAGCTAGCTCAGGAATTCTGGGAGTTGAAGTCCATGAGTCATAAAAGAGCCAAGGTTGCCTACCCCTGATCTAGGGTCTTTCAAAGGAAGACCTTCCTTGTGTGCACCAAACATTCTAGAAGAAAGCAGCTGACCTGTTTCTTACCAGAGAGGAGGGTCCTTCACAATCAGGTCATCCACTAGATTCCCCTTTCTTTGCTTGTTGGCTTACAAATGAGCTCTTTGAATAGGTTTAGACCAAAATCAGCATTCCACAAGATAATTCATGGCTTTACCTTTGATTTATGGACCACTAGCAATTCACATAGCCCAAGACTGGAAATGTTGCAGACAGTGAATCACTTACCCTGAAGGAGATTTATTGTAGTTCATATACTGTAGTTAAGAAAACCTGTACTGTGACATGCTTAAGCAAATAAAGAATGCTGGGGTGTTAGTAAAGGAAGCTAACTATTGCAAACCAGCAAGCATAGCTCCACAAAGTTAAGTCTTTTCATTCCTTTAAAGAGACAGGTCTATTTCTTACTAAAATACCAGGCAATTGTTATTCTTATAGCTAAGGGATGGGAACCATACATGCATGTGGTTTATTTATGGGAAACAAGTGATACCATATTTGTCATTATGACATCATGTTAATGATGAGAATTATCACATCATTTGGACAACGATGCCATGAAATATATAATGATTGTTTAAATGTTACTAACATTTACATTGTAATTTATCTGGCCTCACGAATATTACATTATTATGAAATTTCTGAAACCACTCTTTCAAATGTAGTTTTTATTTTTATTACAGTTAGACCTAGATATCACCATCCCACATAAGTCAAGAAAAGTATCTTCATATGCAAATAGAAAAGTATCATGGCAACATGAAACTGTCTCCTCCTGGTTATATTCACCAGATCCACTGGAGTGGGGAGGCAAGGAGTATTGCAGGTGCAGTCTCCTAAGGAGGTACATCTGGTGCAACCCAGAAGAAGATCCTTCCTTCTCTGTAGTAGCCTCCTTCCTTTGGAACATCATCTCTGCAGAGAGGTAGACTGGCATCCCACTTAGACACTTTTTTGAATGGCCCTGAAGATCTGGTTCTGCCAACTGGCCTAGGAAACCCAGAGTGGGGTGGAGCCCATCAAGTGGCTTATTTGATTGCTTGTTGTCATCAGAGGGGTGGGGGTTATTGTTTTTATTCTTTTTATGTTGGGTTTTTTATTGTTTGTAAGCCTCTCAGAGAAAATAAAATAAAATAAAATAAAATAAATAATACTTTAAACATCGTCCAGCCCTCTCCAATCCAAACTCCAATTCTCAATACATCTTAAATGGGACACAGCATAAATCTTCCTGAAGCTCTCTAGAGTCTGAATTTTAAAAAAAAGAGCAGAGAAAGAGAAATACAAGCCAGTTGCTTTTTTCAATTTAATCTATATTCTTCTTAAACTCTCATGGCTCCTCTTTTCTGTGTACAGAAGTTTCCTTCCTGGATTGTTAGACTGAGAACTGGACATAATACAGATTTAAGTGCATGAGCACACATCCACGTAGCTGTAGCTGGATCAAGTCCAATTTTGTTAGCTTCTTCAGATCTTCATCTGAACCTATGAGACCAATGGCTGATCACTGTACTTGCTCCACCTATTAATTCTAGTCCACAGTATCACTCTGTGTCTAATTCCCATCCATATGCAGATCAACCCTGCTGCCATATGCAATGATACCATATATATACAAATCAAGAAACCAGGAAGGAGGTGAAGCAGGAAGGTCAAAAGGAAACAAAATGAACTTCAAGTGCATCAGTCAGTACTGCAGTTTCTCAAAACAGAAAAGGCCTTTCAGCAATTTGGCCCAGGGAAACCCAACTAGGGAAGTAGCTGAACAAAAACAAGATTATCATGATCTTAAAGAAAGAACAATATCTGTTTATCACATACTTCCAGCCACATTGTCCATTAGAGTAATAAACAAAGAACATTAGCAGGATAATATCTTTTATTAAGCTCAACCACAAGACTAAAAATAGTCAAGCAGGATTGTAGCTTGCCTTTTGTTTATTTGAAACCTTTTTATCCTACTCCTCAGCCAAAAAGGATAAAATATCAAGTTATGAGACAATTCCTGCCCACAGGCTTCAAATTCAGAAGACGGGATTCATAAGAAAGTTCTTTAAAGTTATAGGGCAGCTAAAGATCTGCATGAATTCAAAAGGAGTAATTCACTTTCCTAGCTCACATTTGTCTAAGGGTGGACAGCAACTAAGCTCTTAGAAAAAGTATGAAAAACTAGTTAAAACCAAAGGAACAAAAAGTGGAGGAGCAGGGGGAGGTAGGTTTTTAAAAAAGTAAAAATGGTGACCACAGTCATGCATTCAAAACCTGCCCCCTTTTAACTGAGTAGCACACCACACACGTTGAAACAGATGAGGTTTCCATGACAGGTTTTGTAACCTCCCAAATGATCCTTCTGGGGAGGAAAGTGACAAGGGCTTCTCTGGTGCCCTTTCAGAAATGTAGAAAACATAATTTTACAATTAAAATAGAAGCCTGGAATGGTTGATAAGATTGTAGGCATGGGACATGTATGTGAGGGAACCTGTCCTACAAGTTTCTTCCAAAACAGCCAAAGCCATTTGGTGTAGGGGTTAAAGCACTGGCCTAGAAGCTGAGATGCTGTGAGTTCTAGTTCTACCATGGATATGAAAAACAAACTGGGTGACTTTGGAACAGTCACTCTCTTTCTCTCAGCCCAACTCACCTCACAGGTATGTTGTTGCAGTGAAATAGGAGAAAGAAGGTTTATTTGTATGTTTACCACCTTGACTTGCATGTTTAAAAATAGGTGGGAAAAAAATCTTAAAAGGGGGCTAAGTTTAAGGTAGGCGGTGTTCATTAAGACAAAAGGGAGATTTTTTAAAATAAGGTAGACTGGAGTTAAAGAAATTAAAAAGTGATAATTCAGAAGAGAGATTTAAATCTAAAAAGGCCTTTTTGCTGCATAATTAGGCAATTACGAGCAAAATATATTGCAGAATAATGAGCAATATTTAAAAAAAATAAAGGAAAAACTTAATTTATACTAATCGAACAGCCCTAGAACTGCTGATTTATAGGGAAACAGGAATAGCTCCATCAGCAATGAACAACTGGCACATATACATTACTGGGTGGCTGCAAAGTAATATGTATTAATCCCTTTCATTGATATTATTAAATATTAAGCACAAATCCATTTCAACTGCTACTTAAAATTGTACTTTTGTTTTACAATAAAGCCAGGAGAAATGATTGCAACTCTCTAAATTTCTTAATAAGCAGGTCTCCAATACACCATGGTACTACAGCAGCCTTCCCCAAACTTTTGTCTTCCAGATATGTTGGATTTCAACTCTCTTCATTCAGTGTGGTAGTTATTCCTACGCACAAAATATAGAATCCCTGACATACAAGATATGAAAGCCAGAATTGTTGTTCCCTTAGGACAGTGGTGGCGAACCTATGGCACAGGTGCCAGAGGCGGCACTCAGAGCCCTCTCTGTGGGCACGTGCACCGTCACCCCAGTCCTAGGCCTTCAGCTGGGTTTTATAAAACCTTTTCGCTTTAGGCCTCCGCTGCCGTGTGCAAAAAAAAAAAAAAAAGTTTCAATCAATCAGTCAATTTCAACTTTTTGCAGGGAAAAAAATATCTTGCAAAGTTGGAATTGATTGATTGAACTTTTTAGTCCCACCCAGTCTGCTGTTACCATTGCAGCCACACCCACCAAATGGGCCAAACCCAGCCAATGGGCCACACCCACCCGGCACCTGACAATGCATAAGTGGGTTTTGGGTTGCAGTTTGGGCACTCGGTCTCTAAAAAGTTCGCCATCACTGCCTTAGGAGCTTAACTGGGGACATGAAACAAGGAACAGTGATGTTCCTTTATTTTATTTTATTTTATTATTTTATTTTATTTTATTATCTCCTGGGCAAAGTCAGGTAGATTTCAGCAACCTCAGCAGCTTTAAGAAATGTGGACATTAACTCCTAAAATTCCCATGCTAGCTATTCTTTCTACCAAACTCTGAATGGGTCTTAGCTCATTAGGATACACAAATGGAAGGAAGAGCCTTAGAGTTTGCAAGGAGCCAGTTTTGCATGGTGGTTAAGACACAAAGCTAAAAATGGGAGACCATGAGCCATAGGCATGAAAAGCTGACTGGATGACTTTAGGCCAGTCATTCTCGCTCAGCCCAACTCACCTCACAGGATTACTGTTGAGAGAAAAATAGGAAGAAGGAATATTAGATATATTCACCACCTTAAGTTATTTACAAAAAAATAATAAAGGTTGGATAAAAATAGGTAAATAAAATGGGTTTCTTCATACTAACAATTTTTCTAGTTTCTATAACAAAAGCTGTATTATCAAGAATTGTGACCTTAAATTCAAGTACCTGTTTGGGACAAGCCTGCATAATATTACCTGGTTTCAATACAAATGCTTACACAGGGCTTCTTGGAAAATACTGTAATGTAAGCAAAATGACCACCTCAGTGGATAGCACACATATTTTAAATCCCCAATGGACTGCTTTTACAGCTTCATATGGAGAATATATCTCAAAAACGATGCATTAACCACATAATGCAGCCTTACATTTTGTTTTCCTTTAACATGTCATTTTAATGGCAATCTGTCAATCAACGCCATGGATGATTGCCCTCTAAAGCGGAACTGGATTTGATGATGGCTATAATACTGAAAGGGTTTTATTTTGAAAAAAGGGGGGAGGGAGAAGAAAAACATGTATGCTGAAGTTTGTTTCATAAGGTTTTTTGTTTCTGAGTATGTAAAAATAAGAAGTAATGATAAGAAGGGATGGGCACTTAACTTCAAGTAGTGCTCTTTGTACTTCAAACAGATTGCTTCTTTAAAATGTGGTTGTATAATCTCTATATTTAATTTTCCTATCCCTACTGAACATCTCTGTTGGCACTGTATTTATTTTACAAGAAACTTTCCATTAACTTTCAGTACATCTCTAGGAGGCTAATCCCTAAAAGAAAATGAATTTATGCATATATAACAAATCTACATCTTTGATCTACTATTCAAATAGCAGTGCTAAATAGAATCATGTCATAGCCTTTCAGAATTTTTCTAAGAATGTAACCCTGCAAATATTTACAAAGTATTTACAACTTAGAAGATGTCATTCATGTACATTTGAGCAAACCTGGCTCTATACGCATGTGTGTTAGTTTGAGCAACACCTAATACAGAAATCTAAAGCTAAAAGGGAAACATGATTTGGTTTCTGCTCCTACTTCAACATAAGGTGCAACTGGATCCAACAAAACTAAAAACAAGGCTTTTGGATACATACACTAGACATTAAGTCCATTGGTGTTGGGCAGCTAAAAAAAAATTCAAATAAATACAAGTTAACACTCTGAGACTTAATTGTTTGAAAGCTTCCTACGGACATTTCAGAATTCAGAATTAATCTGCTTTTCCCCATCCTTGTATGTATGTAATGACATAATAATTTTGGGAGGCTGAAGGCTACCACACATACATGAAATACACATTCCTAGGAGGTAAGAGTGACACTCTTTACCATGTACAAGAAAGTCAGATACCCAGTGGTGGGATTCAAAATATGTGAACAACCATATTGGCCATGGATGCCACTTCCGGGAGTCCATTCTGGGCCTGGGCAACCAAAAATTAGCTACCAGTTTTGCCGAACTGGTGCGAACTGGCTGAATCCCACCACTGCAGATACCCCAGCCACTTCCAGAAAAGTTTTATCCTTTTAAACAAAAAGGATCCAAATCTGAACATAATTGCGTTGTATTATGTCCTCGGCAGCCTCTGATTAAAGTGAAATTTCCTCTCAAAACTAGAGGAAGTCCTAGAAAATGAAACAGTTACAACTTTTCTTCAGAATATTGTACATTTTGATAGAAATGGGTGACCACGCAGCTTTTTTAATTCACATCTCAGACTATGTAAGACAAAATAATATTGTATTAAGTGATTCTTGTTATCTTAATATAATTTGGAACTCCTTTTTTTTGTTTACAGCATTTATTTCAAGATACTGTAATGGCGTGTAAGAGAGACCTTGGGAAACCGGGGCAAGAGAAACTGCCTATGGGACAGTCAGATAAGAGACAGCATAGACTGCAGCTGCATAGTAGTGGGAGGAGCAAAAGGCTCGGAAAGGACTTAAGTTCTCGGGCTGTAAAAGTGACAACGGGAGAATTGTAGTTTCAGATTTGCAAGGTTCTGTTAATGTAGCTTTATGATAAAGTAGAATTAGTTTATCTGGTTGTGTTTCCTGTCTGGTCTACCTGGTAAGACTGACAGATATTGGCTGGAATTGCTCTAATTGTAGCAGTGCCATCTTGTGGCCTGCCTGAACAGTGAAAGTTATAATAACAAAAATTATTACAATGTAAGCTTTTGTGTACATCTCATGAAGTGGTCTGTAGTCCACAAAAGGTTCAGCAAATTAAAGATGCCACAAGAATGTTTGTGGACTGTCACTACTAAAAATCCACATTTTCCTAGCACTTACTTTCTGTTTGTGAAAGTTCCCTGTAACTCTGCACAGAGTTTCTTTTAAACAACGTTTTAATCTAATCTGGATAGCTCTGGAAATTTCAAACCCCACACAGCTGGATGAGATCAAGAAGCATAAAGTGTATAGACTTTAGTAAGATATCTTAAATGTTACTCTGGGGTAAACCCAGAATCTCGAAAACTGTAATAATAATTTCCCAACTTGGTTTATAATTAGTTCATTAAAGCAAATCCATTATAACAATATTTTTGTTTTTAAAGTGCTCAGTCTCCAGAAACATAGTGGCATATAAATAATAAATAGAAAAATACCACAGAAATGTGTGGACATGGAAAAAGGTAGGGAATGTGGAGAATCCTTCATTTAATTCTTGTGCATATTCTGCCTCAAGAAACAGGACTGAAAATATTACTTATTATTTAACACACTGTAGTAACCATATCCTACCCATTTGGTGCCCTAAAATACACAAATCTGTCAGTTCATTAAAAAAAAATGAATGAGGAGTCTCTTATTAGCAAATGAGGAACATCTCATTCATATTGTGTGCCCCAGGAGGCATATGAGGGAAGGCAAAAGGACTGGGATATGAAAACTATAAAATTGGGAGAGATGGACAATGAGATGTGATATTTTATGTGTCAGTAGGAGACAAACTCTGAGAAGCAGAACTTTGCTATTTAATTAGCACATTCCAACATCTGAGGCCTGCAACGTCTGCCGAGTGAAAGCTGGTAAGGCAGAACTGAAGGATTATATTCACTGCCTTTTAAGATTGGGTTATTAGAGATTTACTGGATTTTCTGAAATTGTGATTTTATTTAAAGAGTAATTTTAAGTTCATAAAACTTACTTCACTCCCCTTTTGCGCCGTTCCAATAAGGGAAGTGCAAACTTCAAAAAAATAGCTTGGCTTGGTAGCAGGAAAGGAAGTCTAATGCCTCTCAAGACAGAGCTGGTCCCATCTTTCCTATGATCATGGGTGCTGTCATTTTTAAAATGCCTGCTTATACATGTCTGCAAAATTCAACTATTAAATATCACAGCTTTCACACAAACTGCTATGTAATAACATATGAATTTTGCTTGCTATTTTGTTCCATTTCTTGTGGGTTGGAATGTAGAGTTTTTGTAACTTAACTAAGCACTGACTTTAATGTCACTGCCAATAGATTAGAGAGCTATGCAGCATTCCCTAATGATTCCTTTGACTATGAAGCATATTTATAGGAATCAGAGTTGAAGGAAGAACAAAAATCTTTATCAAACAGATTTTGCCACAGACATTTGAACTGTACAAGTTGAACATAAGTAACTTTCTGATGACCATATCACAGATCAGAGCCACGACTAGGAGAAATTTAAGTGATTCACAATGTTCTGGCAAATAATTAGTTATTTCTTATCTAAAATCTCTAAGTGCTGATATACTACCATTCCTTTTAATTTTGGCAAAAGCTTCAAAAGAGCTGGGGAATATGCTACAAATACTTGAAGTGAAAGAACAAACACTGAAATATCAAAACAAGTATTTTTGACTTCAGGGTTTGGAACATCATTTTATAATACATGTTGATATAAAACAGTGTGTGTGTGTGTGTGTGTGTGTGTGTGTGTGTGTATGCGTGTGTGGATTTGAGAGAGAAGGCATTTAATATGCTAGTTTATTATCCATACTATACTGTAGTCACTATACCACCAGAGCCTTTGAATGAGGTGCTTTATAAATAAATATATAAAATATGTTGCTCAAATGGAAGCCAGTAAATAAACAATTAAAAAAATAATTTTTTCATTAACTAAAATCATTTTTAGTTTCTTCAAGGTTTTTAATTTCTGATGGGGTAGTTCTGTTAGTCCATTGAAAATTCCAAACCGAAACTGTTGAAATTCCTTAAAGGAATTTCTTAAAGATTAACAAAGTTAATTATAAGTATAAGTATACTTATAAGTATATTATAAGTATAAGCTCGTGTGTACATCTCGTGAAGTGGTCTCCAGTCCACAAAAGGTTCAGCAGATTAAAGATGCCACAAGACTGTTTGTGGATCTTCACTATTAAAAATATACATTTCCCTAGCATTTATTCTCTATTTGTGAGAATCAGAAGTTCGCTATAGCTCAGCATAGAGTTTCATTTTGAAATTTATGCATTAGAAATCTATACACCTTATACCCATCTGGATAAAAGGACTGCTGAGCACATATTCCCAGCACTTAAAAAAAAAAAAACACCAGTAGCTCAAATGTTTATAACATCAGACAACTATTGGCAGCAGTTAACAATTTGGAAGCATAGGAGGAACAAACACATGGATTTAATACCTACCTCACTTCCTCCTTTTCCCAACAGATGCCAGTTTTTTGACCAATATCTGATTGGGGTCATCTAAGTGTAAGTCCAGGATGCTGGGTATGACTTTTTTCCACAGCTATGACCATAACTCATACATTCTTATCTAGATGGCAGAAAAGATATATACAGTACAATAACATCCCACTAAGTGATCTACTCTGGAGAGTGAGTCCACAGAGATAAATTTAAGCATAATAGCTCTTTGGGGGTGGGAGAAGGGATTTCATCCAATTATATCTGCTGGCATAATTTTTATGAATCTACATATATGTGCTTTCCGGTATTATCTTTGAATAGTGCTGCTCTTGTGAATTTGGTAACACATTTTTCATCACATGTGAATATATTTGCCAAATAGCAAATTTGTCATGCAGTTGTATTTAAATAGGACAGTTCTGCAAGCATCAGGACACAAGAAATGACTAATGAGCTCCAACTAAATATTTTGCGTACTGCAGAACAAAACTGCCCATTGTTCTTATTGACATGAGAACAAGCCAGATTTTTCCAAAGCATTTGCATTCATTGTGAAAAGCAACAGAACAACAAATTGGGGAACACAGAAAGTGGGACCCAGTGAAAGCTGCACCAGAGACCAGAGAGCACTGGTGTTCTCCTCTAACAGGATGCAATGAGCCAACAACTGTTAGACATGAATGAAAGCAAAAAAATGAATATTTGGCAAAATGTGCAGTAAAAGACAGGGTGAATTTTTAAACTTGTTTAATTAATTAAGACAATTTCTTTATCAACTGCAATCTCACAACTGGGTGGCTTGCAAAAAAATTCAATCTTACAACATAAAGTGGTCATGATAAACAACAATAACAAATGATGACTGCACTTCTCTCTGATTAGCCCTCTAAATTCATCAAATGATGCTTAGAAAGTAAGGTTTTCAGAAGCTTCCTGAAGACCAAGAAAGAAGAAGCCTGACCTATGTCAACGACAATAGGGGTTCCTAGAAATCTGCTTTCTTGCCTAGGCCCCTTCTAAGCAGAACCCCATTAATGACCTAACAGGGTGACAGACTCATTAAGGTTAAGAGGAGCAAACTTGAAAACAAAATTATTTTTATCAGGCCAAACCTGGCAGTCTGGACACACTTGCCCACTAGGACAAGGAGAGGAGCAGAGAGGTTGTGAGTATCATGCAGGTTAAGAGATGAACCACCTTGCCTTCTGGCATTCTGTCTGCTGTCCAGGGCCTCTGGAATGTGAGAGGGATTGTGAGCAGGAAACTACACAGGCCTTCCTTGTCTCCTTACCACTTGCAATGCCAAAGGCTTGATAGAAGCCAAAGCTCAAAGCCAAGAATGTATATGGGTTGCAGGCAATATTGGGAGAGAATTCCTTCTATTCCTCATCATCCCTTTGGGCCATCCTGCCCAGATGCCTTTTAGAAGCTAATGTAATAACACTAGAGATGCCAGTGAAGTACACTCAGATCTGCATTATTCTTTCGAACACATGGACTTTTCTTAAACACAGGGAGGAACCAAGGCTGAGACTTACCTAAGTCTACCTAACAATATTGTAGTGGGGAAAACGAAGGAGGAAATACTATGTTTATAGCTTTAAATTCCTGGAGGGGCAAAAGAAAAACAAAAGATTCCATTCCAGCTTCATTATTGATGATTCCATGAGGATGTTCATACAGCTTTCAACTTAACAGTCTACCCTCCAGTCCTGTGTTCACCTGGTAGTCTCCATTCATGTTTAACAGGTTTTCCCTGCCTGCTAGGTGTTTGCAATGCTGCAATATATAAACCTTGAAGGTAAATGAAAGTTCAGTAAAGCAAATTAAAAGCTTTATAGTAGGGAAATAGTAGTAATCTTACAGACAAGGCCAAATGATATAAGGAGGGAGAAGGAGGAGTGGAGGGATTGAATAGACTAGACAAGAACAAAAATCTTGGTGTGTGGTGGTGGTGGGGAATGCATGTGTGCCTTTGAGTCAGTGTTGCCTCCTCTGAAGCTTTCCTGACAAGATTTCAGAAGTGGTTTGCCCTTGCCTTATTCCAGTGAATAAGAGAAAGTAGCCCAAGGTCACCCAAGGTGGAACTAGAATTCACAATCTCCCAGTTTCTACCCTGGTGCCTTAACCACTCCACTAAAATGCTCTCTGTTTTATTAGGTGATCACAAAAGAAATTTCTCCCCATTTTGCTATAACTGGGGAACCCCATTTCTGCCATAGCCATTTTTTCTTTTAAATAATGGTACACAAATATCGCACCCAAAACTGAGCACGTCCCAAAAGAATAAAAAATGTTCATGAAATGTGGCTCACTTTTTCATGTTTGAACTATACTAATATAAATGATCACATTCTCATAGGAAATCATAGTATGCAACCAGCACACTGCCAGCAATGTGAGTATAAAATACAAGTGACTTTAAAAAAAAAGATTTATTTTAGCAATATCAAGAAGAAAATATAGGATTTCACTTTGTTATTGATCTGTTATGTCACTCCCCAGGTATCTGGAGGTATATTACAACAGGAAGAATTGTTGTGACATTTAAGTATCAAGTTCTTCTAGGAATTCACACTGCTTCTTCTCCCAAGCCAGTAATCAAGTAAGAAAATGAACCAAATGCTGCTTTACCAAGTAAATCACAACTCCCTGGTGTTTGTATGGTGCCAATGACACCAGAAGCTTTAAGCAAAATTGAATTGTACATTTTTCTTACGCCAAATCTTCATAATGGAGGGGAAAAGGCAAATTCTGGGATACTTGACTCTGTTGCATTTCATTTTTTAAAAGCTTTAATATTATATATATATATATATATATATATATATATATATATATATATATACGTAGGTCTTTGGTTGTTTGGGTTTTCTCCCGCGTGAAATTGGAAGTGTCTTGGCGACGTTTCGACGAAGTCCCATTCGTCATCTTCAGGCTGGTGCTTTCAGCTTCTTGCTTCGAATCATGCTGCTCGAAGCACGAAGCTGAAAGCACCAGCCTGAAGATGATGAATGGGACTTCGTCGAAACGTCGCCAAGACACTTCCAATATCACGCGGGAGAAAACCCGAACAACCAAAGACCTACATACAAACACCCGCGAAAACCTCAGAAAACATACATATATATATATATATATATATATATATATATATATATATATATATATATATATATATATATATAATTAAATATTTAAAGTGTTTAAAACTGTAATATAAAAATATTCAAATTCACATTTCCCATGTTGGGATAGCTGGGAATATAGTTTGTTTGGTATAATCTTTTTAATGAATCAGTTTAGTTACCAATTTTGGGATAAATATATGGATAAGAACACAATTATGCTTTGGATTATACAACATTAAGAAAATTAATAGCTACAACATTGTACATTTTAAAAATTGTGTAGGAAATTAATGCAAATGTTCATGCATTTTTGTTCTTAAATGGTAACAGAGCTCTGAAATTAAATGCAATGCACAAACAGTTATTTTGATCTTCCCATTACTTGAATAAAGTAACTGTGGCCCCTGGCATGGAGCTTATCAGCCAAAGCCAGTGTTGGCCCTTTGAAGAATACATTTAAAGCAAACAAGGAAAGCAAAGAAAGAGTACATTTCATCTTCATGATTCTCAGACAGATCCTAATAAAATAGAGCTCCCATTCATCTCTTGTATATCTTAGCCTGGACTCTTTTATTGATATATTATCATAGTATCTAAAGCTCAGTTCCAACAAAATAATTTAGCACTTGCTTATGTTTAGCTTTTTTAGTGAGTCAGTTGAATATGCAGCTCAAGTGTGCCACAGAGGTGAGGGGACTTGCGCTACAGCATCTGCTTCTTTGAATTAAAACAGTTCCTGCTTGTGAAATATCTTGAGTTTGAATAGCCTGAGAGCCCTAATCTCACAAAGTTCATGGGCAAGTAGTGTCCATCCACTAATATAAATACGATAAAATAAAGAAGACAAGAATCAACTCCTGAAGGTTACATGGATCTTGACAGCTCTAGAGAAATGGCTTGACACTGCTGTTTTCTGGGATTTCTTATATTTTTTGGTCTGGTGTACAGTTCTGAACTTTCCTAGTGATCTCCCATCCAAGCACCAATCAGGTTTGAAGTTGCTTTGAACATTTTCAAGATTGACTAAAATTAGCTAGGTAGAGCAACCTACTGCAACACTTAATGGGTTAATTTGAAACAGCAATGAGTACCTGTGTTTGACACCTTTTCAGAGACAGACCTGCAAATGTGAAAAGTGACAGCCCCTCCCTTCAGACACGTACATGTGTATGTTGCCTCCAAACTCAGGTATCTTGAGTCTGACCTATTTGAAGCAACGTATGAATGCATTGTTTTTCAGGGTACAATCACATTGCTAGAATTCTAAGATGTCTTGAATTCAGCACAGCATTTAATAGAGGCACAATTTTTGGGTACAGGCTGTCCAGGTATCCACATCCTCATGCCTCCATTCACTGGATGCCATTTGAGCTACAGAAATCCAGACAACCAGAAGACTGCAGAGAACAGAAAACTCTGCCGTCTAAATGGTCATCTGTATTTTGGTAGAACAGATAAGGTACTCCTGATGAATGAAGCTGTGAGCATTAGACTGTCAACGCTGTGACAATGGCAATAAAAGCAGCTGAGGTAATCTAGATAGAGCATCAGCCAAAAAATGTTTTCCTCCCAGTATGTCTTTTAGGGTGAAATTAAACTGGTTAAAGTATTGCATCCATCGTACTTGTTTAGGGGAAAGTTTGCAAGGAGTTTTCAGTCTCTTTAAGTTTTTGTGATCAGTCCATACTTCAAAAGGAACCTTGCTCCCTTCTAGGTAGTGCCGCCAGGTTAACAGAGCCCAACGAATTTCAAAGGCTTCCTTCTCCCAAACTGCCCACCTCCTCTCACAATCGGTGAACTTTTTTGAGATGTAGCCGCAGGGTTCTAGGACCCCCTCACGATTCATTTGCAAAAGTTCTGCTCCAACTGCTACATTGCTAGCATCAGCTTGAATCACAAATGGTTCCCCAGGCAGGGATGCTTTTAAGACCTGCTCGGCCTTCAGAAATTTGGTCTGATGGTACAGATAAGTGGAGAATGATACTGACTTGGAGTGTCCTGGAAAGGCAGTGGTAGTTGACAGTTAAATTGTCAAAAAAAAAAAAAAGCAATTATACTGTGTTGTTTGACTTTCCCTCCTGAACTCAGCTGCTCATCTCTTGCCAGTTCCTACAAGGAGAAAGAGCTGGACAGCAGACATAGTACTATAAATCCCTTCATGGCTATGCTGATGATAGAGTCAGCTTCCAATTATTGCAGATGGCTTCATTTGGAAACATGCACAGCCATCCGGGGAAGAAAAAGGAGGCAAATTAGAGTTGAGGGATTAGAGGGAGGAACTATTCTGCCTATAATGTGGCAAGATAATACAATGGGTTTGTGTGTATTCTGTGTGGTTTTCTTTTTTTCTTTTGTTTTCTTTTTTGTTTGCTTGGGCACCAACATTTCTTTCTATGAAATGGATTTTCCAATATGATCTATGACAACAAATAATTGCCTTGCACTGTGCTTATGTCTTGGCCAAGAGATATATCTAATTTACCTCCCTTTGCCTTTTGTGATACAAATGAGGAAACAGAAAAAGGAGGATTGAGCACAATGGTACTTCAAAGGTTTTCTATAGGTTCTTTCTCTTTATTCTGCCCTCACATTTGGAGAAAGTAGGTTTTTGTGACTACAGATAGTCCTCACTTCACAACCATTCAAACTTACAGTGGCCACAAAACAGATGCCTTACAGTCTGCAAAGAAGCCGCAGCCATTGTAAATTGCAGCACTATCCTCTCTCCCCTCCACATCACATGGCAAGTTGGATGGGTTAACTTTATAACTCGTTGTGGTGTTCTGTCCATATCACATGGCCATAATTGCAATGTTTTTTGCTGATTTCCTTAACAGGGCATTAAGTGGACCTGCTCGACATTTGCTCATGTAACCGGGATGAGACCATTTATCAGTTTCTGGAAAAAAAACCCATTCAAATGACTGGATTCACTTAATGATGGTGGTGTTTGAGGTCACATATCATGATCTCCCATGTTTTTTTGACAGTTTCTAGTAAAAACACCTGTGTTCATTTAACGATCATGGAGTTCACTTAAGAACTGCCCTGAAAAAAGGTCTGAAAATTATTTTGGGTGCCTCAACTTCCAGCCACAATGACTTAACAACTGTAATTCCGGACTCAATTAAAATTATAAGTCAAGGAGTATCTGTAACCGCAAAACCATAGTCCCCATTTTGTGACCCTACTTGCAGCATTCTTAAAACTCCAAATGGGTTTGCTAGTCAAAAAAAATGGGGCATTTTGTTTGGATAGTATGAAAATAATGTTCGGCGGGAAACATTTTTAAACACATGCAGTTATTCACACTTTATTTCTTTTTTTGTTTGTTTGTTTGCTTATTAAATTCATGTCCCACCATCCCTGCAGTTTAGAGAGTTACATAGTGCTTCTTTCTCTGTTTTTTTTTTTATGGCAAGATAACTGAGGTTGTCTGAAACAAGCATCTCTGACCCAGGTGATCCAGTGAGCTTCCAGTGCTGTGTGTGGGCTTGAACTTGACTCTCTCCGATTCTAGTCCTACATTAGGCTGGTTCTTTAAAAAGATAAAAGTAAAGTAGACTCAGTCCTGTCTGACTCTAGGACATGGTGTTCATCTCCATTTCTTGGCCAAGGGAGCCAGCATTGTCCAAAGACAATTTAGGTTGATTTTATTCCCCTCCCTATTTCAGTCCTGCTAAACTCTGCCGAAGGCTGGTTCCACTGAGTTTTGAGACTTGATCTGGCTGATCTTCACTCAGAAGTCCTTTTTTTAGTAGTAGTAGTAGTAGTAGTAGTAGTAGTAGTAGTAGTCTACTAATGAATAAGGGGTGCTTCTGAATGATGTGTTAGAAGAAAAAACTAGCCTTATATTTAAGGAAAGACTGTCTTTAAAGAGTCTTACCTCTCTTTAAGCTCAGGAAAATTCAAACATGGGTGGTCCTCGAATTACAATCATAACTGAGCCCAACATTTCTGTTGCTATGGGAAGCCACACTTGGAATACGGCATCCCAGTTTTGGTCGCCGTGATGTAAAAAACATATTGAGACTCTAGAAAGAATACAGAGAAGAGCAACAAAGATGATTAGGGGTCTGGAGGCTAAAACATATAAGGAACATCAAAATCCCTACAGTTTCAAAGCATGGGTTAGATCTGGTCTGGTGGAAAAGTAGTAGATGAGCAGTCAAGGGATTGAGTTTTGTTGAGGAGCCCAGAGCCCAGAAGACAAGCTCAGAATCCAAAAGGTTCTTGACAAACTTGAGCAATGGGCCCTATCCAACAAAATGACTTTTAATGTGGAGAAAAGCAAAGTTTTACATTTAAGCAGGAAAAATCAAAGGTATAAGTACAGATTAGGCAAGACCTGGCTCAAAAACAGTAACTGTGAGAGGGACTTTGGAATCCTAGTGGATGATCACTTGACTATGAGCCAGCAGTGAGCAGCAGCAGCTGCCAAAAAAGCTAATACAATCCTGGGCTGTATAAACAGAGACATAGAATCAAGATCACGTGAAATATTAGTACCGCTTTATAAAACCCTAGTAAGACCACACCTGGAATACTGCAGCCAATTTTACTCACCATACTACAAAAAAGATGTTGAGACTTTGGAAAAAGTTCAGAAAAGAGCAACTAAAATGATCAAAGGCCTGGAGACTAAAATATATGAAGAACGACTACAGGACTTGGATTGGGCTAGTCTCAAGAAAAGAAGAAATAGGGGTGACATAATAGCAGTATTCCCGTATTTGATGGACTGCCACAAAAAATAGGGGGTCAAACTATTTTCCAAAGCACCAGAGGGCAGGACAAGAAACAATGGTTGGAAACTGACCAAAGAGAAAAGCAACCTGGAATTAAAGAAAAACTTCCTAACAGTGAGGAGAATTAAGCAGTGGAACAGCTTGCCTTCAGAAATCATGGGCGCTCCATCACTGGAGGTTTTTAAGAAGAGACTGGACAGCCTGAGATGGTATAGGTTCTCCTGCAGGGGGCTGGACTAGAAGACCTCCAAGGTCTCTTCCAGATTCTATTCTATTCTATTCTATTCTATTCTATTCTATTCTATTCTATTCTATTCTATTCTATTGATTGCAGCTGTGACCATGTCATATAAACCACACTCCTTTTTAACTGCCTCCCAATGCAACAGACATAGAAGAGAGTAGGGCTTTGGCATGGCAGCCATCTTGACTTTTTTGTCTCTGTGGTCACTCCTATACCTGCCTTCAATCTTGAAAGAAGGAAACCACTGCTGCTTTGGGTAACTAGCACTTTAACTGTTAGGTCACCAGCCAGTTTAAATGTATATCAGCCCCAGAGGGTTTTTTCGGGCTCCTGGCCCCTGGAGTTGACTCCAGAAGCTCAGAATCATTGCTTGGCCTGATCATTAAAACCCATTAATCTCAACATTCAGCCAAGCAAGGTTTACAGCTTGATTAATAATGAAGAGGTGATTAGAGAGTACTGTTAGCATTCATTAAAAGATCAACTTATCATTTGGAATCATGTACATCCAATGGTCTATTCAATCCCCACTCCCCCACTCTGTCCATTCTGGTTGATATTTTTCTCATGCTTTTGATCTTGTTCTTGGGAAAATTCCTTTTAATGTTGTTTATCAGCCATTTGTACCTCTTGAAGTCCAACTCCCCTGTGTGCTGGCTGGGAAAGAAATCTTGTTTGGTTCAGTGGAACTGACTCTGCAAACCTGTAGTGCAGAAGTTAATTTGACTAAATTCGGTGGGACTTCCTCTACCATACATGGGTGTAGGATGCTAGTGAGCTCTTTGATAAGTTGTCACAGGATTAAAGCCTCCATGATATGAAGCCAACATTATTCTAAAACAAAACAGAAAGCTTTGCTGGGTGTGCAGAATGGCTTTAAAATTTAGTCTTTAGTTCCACAATGTGTGCTGTTGGATGCAACAGACCTTTCCACCAAATAATGGGGGGTTTTTTTACATTTTAATCAAAACCATTCAACTGTAAAGTTTTCCAATCAAAGCATTTTACTTTTTATAATTGGCAAAACAAGCCCACAGTTCACAATGGAAATGGTAGGTCAGTTTAGAATAGGACCAAGGTTACTGTTGAACTGAAGTGAAATTCATAGAGGTTTGGATTTGGTAATCCCCAAGATCGTTATTTCCAAAATGACAAGTTTCAATGGCACTACTACTTTCCCAGTTCTAAGATTCTTAACTTTTTCTACACTTTAAGGAAGCCCCCCCCCACACACACACACACACTTTGTGTTTTTACCAGAGAACTGTCAGGAAAGTAAGTTGGAATCTGGAAAAAGCAATAAATACAGGTCACAAAGCATAACAAAGCATCTATTTGGGACAATTAAGTAAGGGATCACCTGCCTCTCTAGAACCATTATTCAGAACAGCTGTTTCATTTGGGGTACGGTATGTAATTTTTCAGAGTGGCTTGATTGTAAAAATTACCTGAAAGAATCTTCAGAAAGACTCATGAAGAGGTGACTGTGGGATCTCCCTGCACTGAAACTTTGAAAAGCTCTGAATTAGCTATTTTGTGAGCCAAAACACAGGTAGAAAAAGTCTTCTGCTGAAAGCAGAGGTGCAGTTACTTTTTGTACCTTTTCTTCATTTTGAATCATCTTGGACCATTCTTGAATAAGATTTAGAGAATGCCCTAAACTAAGCAGTTTCTTAATATATAAGTAGTTATGCCAACAGACCTGGGAAACCAGGGGATGGGTGAATTAATGAGATAGCTCCTTTATTACTAATGTTGTTTCATCTATTATTCTTATATTATCTATTTTTATGGTTTTAATGTTTTTAATAATAGTTTTAGATGTTTTATATAATGGATTTAGATATTTTTACTTTTGTTGTACACAATCCAGAGTTACTTGGCTGTGAAATGGGTGGCTATATAGATTAGTTAAATAAAACAGACACACGCAAACACACACGGAGGGAGGGAGAGGGAGAGGGGGAGAGAGAGAGAGAGAGATTGTGGCTAGTTCCTGACTATTGTATGTCCTTCATAGCATCACTGAGCCACCATTAAACTGATTTAAACCCTGTCCTTATTACCAGTCCTTTGACACAGCAATGGTTGGATGACTCACAGGGGGTTTTAAGTTGGTTGACCCAATTACCTCTTTTCCTAGTCTCAAAGTCATTACAAAACAAAGAAATTGTTGTTTTACACAAGGGTTTTAGCAGTGGCAGCCTGCAACCGCATCACTGACTCACAAACAAGCAAGTACAAATTGCTCTATTAACCCTAGGATAGTCCCAAAGGAATTTTTCCAAAAGGCAACTGGACTTTCTTGGAATTTTTTTTTTAAATATTTCGCTTCTCATCCAAGAAACTTCTTCAGTTAGAATTGAAAAATCTTCTTGGATATGAAGCAAAACATTTTTTTCAAAGAAAAAAAAACAAGAAAACCTAGTTGCCTTTTGGAAACACACCTTTCAGACAACCATGACCTGGATGATTGAGAATCTCCATAGACATTTACCCCCAGGATATGTCCAAATTGCACTTTGGGGAGTAATTCCCCTTAGAAGATGCTATAAAGTGCTACTGGGAAATCACCTTTAATCCTACCCCTTTTAAAAGTGAAAGAGTGAAGGATACACTATTTGGTTTAACCTATGGGTGTCAAACTCACTGAGTCACGTGACATGTCACAATGTGTCGCTACTTTTTTTGCATTGCCAGACCTGGGGTGGGCACAGCCTTAGTATGATACAACCGGTCCACGGACCGGAAGTTTGACACTCCTGGTTTAACCTAACATTATCATGGGAAGTGGTACCTGGATTTCTAGACATAGCTAACAAGTGTTCATTCAGTCATTGCCTAAACATTTTTCTATAATACTGGCTGGTGCAAATGTTGGCTGTAAATCATGAATAAACCAGCAATTTCAGTGGAAAGTGTTTATTGATCCTGCTATAAGAAAAGGCACCTTGTCAGCACAATATCTTATAACTGAACGTATAGCCAGGCATTTGGCATTTTTGACAATGGAAAGTCTTGTGCCCATTAATCTCTGCCTTCTAGGGTTGACATTGTGCTTTTTTATTAATATACCCACAAATTCCAATTTATTATAACTCAATAGGCAATTAATTTGGTAAACAATGAAATACTATATTTGTTTATTCAATAGACCTTTATTTAAATTAAAGTTGGCTCAAAATCATTGTTAAAACTATTGTCTCAAATCCAGGGTAATTATAATCTTATTTAAAAGTCCAGGCAATAGTCCAGCTAGGATTTTCACATTTAAGCTCCAGATTTTCTTTCAAGATCTAGCATTATATTTTCAGGTGATAGTTGGCCATAAATCCAAATTACTTTTGCGATTTATTTTTCTCACCGCTAATCTGTCTGTGAAACGATAAAATAAAATAAATGCCATTTCCCAGGAAAATAAATATGAGATAATGTGTAACCAAAGCATTAAATGGTAAGTGTGGAGAAAAATGTTATTTTGAATAGTATGAAAATGAAAAACAGATTATGCATACATAGATTCTAATATTTTGCAAACAAAAATATAAGTATTTGGATAGTAAAACGCTATTAGAAGGATTTGAAGGACTCATTTAGGTGTTAAATTGTTTTTGTGTTTTTAAAAGACTGGAATGAAATAACATTGAGTGAATAACCTTGACCTAAGACAGCAGATTTTTTTATTCTCTCTCACTTTCTCTGTGGAAAAGCATGATAACTTTGTGAACTAATCATAGGCAGCAATGTTTGAAATACTTTTACAGACTTAGTGGAATTAGAAATGTACCTAGTAAAAACGGCCAAACTATTTTAGCATTCACTGTCTTAATCAACAATTTTCTCATTTGACATCCTTCAGATAGTCATCTGTTTCTTTGTTTGTTTAATTTTATTCTACATCTCAATCCATACAATAATTCAAGGGCCTTGCAACAATTAAAAATTCAAATTATGTAAAACAATAAAAGCAATGCTATTAAAAGCAGAGATAAAATTAAAATCACATAATGCAAACATTCATTATGTTATCCCTTTTCAGGGTAAGCAACATATTACAGAAAGGGAATATGAATTAGTAAAGCAAAGAAACTAAAGGTAGGGAATAACAAATGGAAACACACCTAAATCTAATTCATTCTAATGCCATTCAATGTATCTATCTACATTTTTATTCATGCAATATGTCCTTCATTCTATTATATCCATACATCATTTCATGTATTATTCTTTCTTCTTTAAATGTTTTATCTTTTTTTGCCAAGATTCACAATCAAAAAGAGGTCTGTCCTATATTCAGAACTTTTTATCATTCTTCTATCCTTCATTAATTTTCTCAAACTTTCATCATAAAACAACAGTCATGCTTTGGTTATTCCTTACCCATCTGAATAAATTTATCTTTAAACTACATATTGAAAGCAATAGTTTAACGAAGAGAAGGACAAGGGGGGACATGATAGCAGTATTCCAATATCTCAGGGGCTGCCATAAAGAAGAGGGAATTAAGCTATTTTCCAAAGCACCTGAAGGCAGGACAAGAAGCAACGGGTGGAAACTAATCAAGGAGAGAAGCAACCTAGAACTAAGGAGAAACTTCCTGACAGTGAGAACAATTAATCAGTGGAACAGCCTGCTCCAGAAGCAGTAAATGCTCCAACACTGGAAGTTTTTAAGAAGAGACTGGACAGCCATTTGTCCAAAATGGTGTAGGGTTTCCTGCCTGAGCAGAGGGTTGGACTAGATGACCTCCAAGGTCCCTTCCAACTTTACTACTACTAAGATTTTTTTTTCCCAAATGGATACAGTTTTCACTAGACATTGGATCATGAATGGGTACTCTTTTCCCCTCATCTGTTTATATCACCTAACAAAAAAATGTGTCCCTGTATTACATCTGTTTAGAATCTCAAAATGCATACCTGGTTTTTCCAGCGGAGGATATCATGCAGCAATTCCAAATCTGTGGAGTTTTGTTTTCATATTCATGTAGAACAATCTAGACTCTAGAGGCACCATTGTCTAACATACTTCAGCTCTTTCACTGTTAAACCTACAATTTTGCTTTCCTGCGTGTTCTTATAAACTTGGCTCCATCAGATCAGATCAAATCATTTTCACTTAGTTTATTATATAAGTTCTCCTTTCTCTTAATTTCACAAGCATACAACATATCTATTTTTCTTTTATTTCATTTTCTAATTCATACTCTTTACCATTCGTTTTTCTTATATTTCAAAACACAATCTTATTCATGCTCTGGTTGGCTCTATTAGGCTCATAATTACTGGCCTTTGGTATCTGTCATGGTTTTTGTCAATCAAGGCTTTCACAGAATGCTGTTCAGATCTGTCTGTCTGTCTATCTGTCTACTTACTTATTAAATTTATACTTTGCTTCCATCAACTATCTCTGAGTATCATATACCTTCCCAAATCTGTAATTTGGTGTTAAAAGCAAATTAGTGAACTTTAAAACTAAAACCATGCATTATAAACAACATTTTTAAAAAAAAAGAAAAAAGAAAGAATTCAACATTCAAAAGAGTAATTCAACATCTAGAGGGATAGTCAAAGCAATCCTGCTTCCAAGACTTGCTGAAATTACCAAATCTTCACTGGCTTTTTGAAAACAAGTAAAGCGGCAAATATCATTCCAAAGAAGACCAAAAGACATGTTTCAGTAGCCCCTGTAAGTGAATTTTTAATTAAAGGAACAAATAGAATGAAAGCATAGGTAAGATACTGGCTTTAGGCATACTTGTGTCACTTGCAGCCTAACAAGGAAGTAGTCTTACATTTTGGCACATTTTTCCAGTACGTCATAAGCACAACCAAAACCTGTTTTTATTCCAAAGCTGTTCACACTAGCCTAAACAAACTAGGATCTTTGCAAGTCAATAGATCTTTGCTGCCTATGTCCCACCAAATAACAACAGCACATGTATATGCCACCCTGTTCCCAGTTCCCACGGCCTCTGGGAAATACATGCAGTGTGCTAACATATGTAGGGTATATAAAATCAATTCACTGAACATAGAATAATGGAGTTGGAAGGGATTTTGGAAGTCTTTTATTCCAACTCTCTGTTTGAGCAGGAGACCCTTTATCAGTGTTTCCCAAACTTGACAATTTTAAGGCATGAGGAGTTCAACTCCCAGAATTCCACAGCCAGCAATGCTGGCTGTGGAATTCTGGGAGTTGAAGTCCACATGCCTTAAAATTGTCAAGTTTGGGAAACACTGCCCTATACCGTTTCAGACAAGTGGCTGTCCAGCCTCTTTTTGAAAGCCTTCAGTGATGGAGCACCCACAACTTCTGAAGGCAAGTTGTTCCATTAGTTCATTGCTCATATTGGTAGGAATTTTCTTTTTAGTTCTAGGTTGCTACTCTCCTTGGTTAGTTTCCCTCCATTGCTTTCTTGTCTTGCCTTTTGGTGCTTTGCAAAATAGTTTGACCCCCTGGTCTTTGTAGGAGCCCCTCAAATATTAGATCACTGCTATCATGTCTCCCCTAGTTTTTCTTTTCATTATACTAGACATACCTGATTTCTGTGATCATTCTTTGTATGTTTTAGTCTCCAGGCCCCTAAACATTCTTGTTACTTTTCTCTGCACTCTTTTCAGAGTCTCAACATCTTTTTCCATTAATTCCATTAATAGTTCCAAATTAGTTCCAAATTCCATTAATAGTTACATGTTGGTAGAAGAGAATGGCATGGAAACTGAAAGAACAGAAGCCAAAGATTCAACAGTGCTCATCATTGTTGGC
This sequence comes from Crotalus tigris, assembly GCF_016545835.1. NCBI lineage: Eukaryota > Metazoa > Chordata > Lepidosauria > Squamata > Viperidae > Crotalus > Crotalus tigris. The sequence continues at coordinate 425,936 of NW_024097047.1, read as the reverse complement.
TAGAGGCAAAGCATGCATCAGCTAGTTTATCAATTCTTGCTAGACACATTTAACATGATTCTGGTGGAACACCATAAAACACTTCAGTGTAACAATAACCAATCCTGATTATTCCAAAACCTACTTTATTCTGGCAGTGAGTAGCAGAGAGACCACCTTTAACCACTCAGTCATCTAGAGAATACTGAACTTTTGGCTTCATTCAATGGCTGTTTAGTAGAGGTTCATTAAAAGAACCAACTACTCCCTCTTCCCAGAGTGCCTGTAATTCAGTTAGTGCTTTTTGATGAAAAGTAACACTATATTTCCTCGTTACATGTCTCCTAGAGATTTTGAGTGCCAGAAAAGAATAGAGGTCTAGTCCAGAGAGAATTTTCTTTGTGTGTTTCAGTAAGCCAGAGTGACTGCACATTTGTCTGTTCTGGGGCTGCAAAAAAAAGGAGAGCCAATTTGTATGAAAGAAACAGTCTGGCAGCTTTATCATTCAATTAGCAAAATAAATAAATCAATAAATCAAACTCAATCTGCTGTACCTAGTTAAAATTGATATAGTGATATCTATAATTTTTTATTGACAATAAGACCGCACCAATGCCAGCGCCACCCCCAAATGGGAATAATATAGGAAAGAATGAGTAAGAAATTACAACCAGCAATGTGGCATTGTTCTGCTAACAGAAGCCTTTGTTAGCAATTTCTCTTGCTCCCATTCTTTTTTTTAAATAACTATAAGATTTTAAAACTAGAGAGATAAAAGCTAATAAAAACTAATAATTAAGCTAGAAAAGAGAAGGTAAAGAAAGAAAAAGAAATCAAAGTGAAAAGTGGAGAAGGAAAAAATAAAGAAGTGACTTCCTATTTCTTTTACAACAGAAACTTCTACTCTTAAGTTTACAACAAACTTTCATTTTTTCTATTATCTAGCATTTGATAATAGCATTTGCTGCTATTATCAAATATAGAAACAATTCATTGAGGTTTTTTCCAGCTGTTTGTTCCTCAGCCCCAAAAGCAATATTTCTTATTTCAATTGTAGATTAGACTTTACATTAGACTTTTAATAAGATTTTCTGAATTAATCTGAATCCAAAATATTTAGCTTTTTATGTGTCCCCCAAGCATGATAAACAGTCTTTTCTTGTTCACATTTCCAACATACATTTAAAGTACCTTTATACACTTTAGTCATTTTTTCTGGTGACAAATACCAGTGGAACATTATTTTATAAAAATTCTTTTTAACCCAATGTGAATGTCAGTCCTTTCATCTGCGTATTCTTCTACTGTTCCATGTGTATATTAAGATTTTGGCCAATTTTGTCATTCATTCTTTTATTTATTTATCTTCTGTTTCAAATTTCAGTAAACGTTTATGCATTTTACAAATAACATGTTCACCATTTGTACATAATTGTATTTCAAATTCAGTTTTACTTTGTTCAAAATCAAAAGTCCTTTTATCTACTTTAAATCTTTCTAGCTAGCATTTGTACATAGAAAATTGTTGTCATAGATATCTTTCTGGTGTCAAATCCTCTATAAATTTTATTTTGAAATCTCCCTGGAAGAACCAATATATCACTATAAGTTAACCATTTATGTTTAGTAATCATTTCTCTTCTATAATACGCTTGTGATGACAACCATAAAAGTATTTTCAGACATAACCTAGAATTATATCTATTTCATATTCTCAGAATGGCATGTCGAATAAAATGCTTTTTTAAAAGTCTTTTTCCTATCCCACTCGGATTGCCACAGCTTTATAGCAACAAAACTATTTTTTTCAAATGTATGTATTACATTGATATAGCCACCCATCTCACACTTGTGATTCTAGGTGGTTGTATATAATTTTAAAAAATCAAAATGATTTAAAACAAAAGCATGAAATGAATAACAAACCTACATTTGTTGAAAATACACTCACCAGAATTTAAGCTCAACTTATGAAAAGTGTTTACTTGTCATAGACAAGTATAGAACCATATATTACTGAGAAATCACAGATATTAAGTTTCACATATTTTGCTTACCCAATAGTTTAATAACCTTGCTGTTGTCTGAAAAACAAGAGAAATTAAACGTACTTTAATTATATTTTTGCTTTGATTGCTGTTTAGACACTGAGAAAGAGTAAGATTTTGATTTGTACTATATAAAAGAAATTTCCCTACAATTATCTCATGTAGAACCAGATATGATCCAAACATTAGACTGTACTTCATATTGATTATTTTTTATGCAACATCTGGGCACTGGGGGAACTTAAAGCTGCTCCCATGCCATGCTTGTGGTCTTTCACAGTGTCCAATCAACCACTTCAATGCTTCACACTTAGCTCTTTGGTCTGATCCATTTGACATTATCATAGCTTCATCCCATTGTTTCTGCCCACCTAGTATGTTCCAGCAAAGTAGATGCATCCCTGGTGTTATGGTTCCGGCTAATGAAACATTTCAAAGAACTTCCAAGCATTATTTTCCTAAAAGTCTTTTATTGTTACAAAATGTCGGCACAGGCACAAGGGAGGGATGCTAGGATCTAAGTTCTCTTCCTCTGAGCAGTTAAATTATCAGCATGTTCCCTCCCTAAATTAGCCATCATATCTCACATTATCCAATTAGTGTGAAGATCAAAGGTTTTCTTCCTCTTTCTTTCCCTGGCTTTACCCCCAATCCCTCTTCTGCTCTGTATTAACTCCATAATTACCAGACAATTCTACATATTGTCAAAAGCAAGAATATACAACATTTGCAGCATTGACACCTGGTCCCTTCCAATAATTATGTCATCTTGCCACAACATGCCTTCTCTCCACCCTCTGGAACAGCATTCCCCCCAGAGATAAGGATGGTGTCCTCTCTCCTGGGGTTTCAGAAAACCTGGCTTTAGTCCCAAGCCTGGGGTTGGTTTTATGGTTTCTTTAAGGACCCTTTTTTTGTTTTCTTCAATTTGTTTTTTGCTAGGTCATTTTAGTCTGGGCTGTCTGATTTAATATTTATGGTTGTTTTTAGTCCTATATGCCATCCAGAATCTCCTGGAGTTGGGTGGCCAATAAATTTATGAAAATATATGAATAAATAAAATCTGTGTTATATTACTAGGAGGTAATAAAAGGGCTACCTGAATCTGTTTGCACAACAAGCATTGTACATTCAGCATATTTTGTTTTTGGTGTGTGTGTGTGTGTGTGTGTGTGTGTGTGTGTGTGTGTGCTATCAATTACATTATTTTGAAACCAGGAATTAAATATGATGAGGAAAAAATATCCATAAATTAAAATGAGATGGGAAGTTAAGGTAGACTCTTCTTCTCACTGTTGCTTAGAACCGAACCAGAGTTGGAGAAATTCCCACCTAGGTGCAACTTTATAATTCTTTAGATAGAGATAGATAGATAGATAGATAGATAGATAGATAGATAGATAGATAGATAGATAGATAGATAGATAGATAGATAGATAGATAGATAGATAATAACACTAAAAATATGAACCCTGGGAACATTCATATCTAAAATAAAATGAACACCAAGGTATTGATTAAAACTATAAGAGTTTAATTTAAAAACGCCAAGCTTTCGCCGTCATCTGCCGGCATCATCAGGGCTGGACCGTCAGGGTGTGAGAGAGTCATTTTATAGGCAGGCCGGAGTCTGCACTCGGCTCCTCGATCTCGTCACCGGACCCAATTGGTTGAATTGTGCTCCGGTGGTTCGTTTCTTTCTGTCCTTCCTAGCTGCGTGTGTATCTTCATCTACCTTCTTTTCTTTGGATTCTGAGGCAGGTGATGTAAACCCCTTGTCTCTTCGATTGCCTCTATCCCTCAATCCATTCCCCCTTTCGGGTTCGAGTGGTAGTTTGTATTTGTCCTTTTCCTTTCTCCAATCACGCTTCACCCAGTCACTTTCTCTATGAGTATCTTTCTTTTCATCCTTAATGCCCCTCCCTCGTGTCCAACTGTCATTAGAATGGTTGTGCACAATGTTCCAGACTGGCTGGGATGGCTCAATGGATTGTTTTTCTATGGGGGTGATCTCATGGTTATAATTATCTTTGGCCCGTCGGTGAGGTGTCAGGTCTAATGATCTCTCCCCATCTTTGTCTAACGTATCTCCTTGCACGCTAATTGGGATATCTCCAATGTTCGTGATGCAGGGGTTCTGGGCTTTAATTTCTATCGCTCTCTTAGTTTTTTGCAAGTGTGTTAACATTGCGGGGGTAGTGGGAATTCTCAATCGTTGTCCCTCCTCTTCTGAATTGCATCAAGTTGGTTGGGGGGTTGGCACATCTCCTATGGTTCTCTCATTGGATTTACTATCGGGCCAGTGGTAACGAGATGGGTGGTTGGTCGCACTCCATGATCTAAGTGCTAAGTGTGCCGGACAGAGGTCAATATGCCGGTTGATAGAGCTGCCATTGGATAGCCATGCTTCCTTAAGCAGTCGGCCTCCCTTAGTACTGTCACTTGCCAAGACGTCTACTTCATTAAAATTAAAGCGGTGGCCCAATTCCGCCATATGAGTCCATATCTGGGAGTGCTGTTCGCCCCTTTTCACAGCTAGTCTGTGTTCGTGGACCCTGGTCTTCACTCGTTTGGAAGTCTCCCCAACATAGTTGCACGGACAGTCCATACATTCGATCTTATATATGGCTGCCGATCTCTCCATGTTGGGGAGCGGGTCCTTGGGGCACATAATGGCTGCCTGTAGCATTTGGCTGGGTCTATGTGCTACCTGTATATTATATGGCGCCAAAATTCTTGCCGTAGCCTCTGATACATTGCAGATGTAGGGGAGGTGTTGTCTGTGGTGTCAACTCATTAGGTGTGGGGTTACTCCGGGGTTCAGATGGTATACTAAACCGGTTGATGAATCTTGCCGGGTACCCATTGTGCTTACACACTTGGAAGAGGTGGTTTCTTTCCTCCCTCTTAGCTTTGACAGTGCTGCAATATGACTCCACCCATTTGAATAGAGTCTTAACACAACTGACTTTATGGGCTATCAGATGGTTGCTCTCAAAATGGAGGATCCTATCCATGCAAGTTGCTTTTCGGTATACCCTGGTGGTCAAAAATCCATCCAGTTGGCGTTGCACCAATACGTCTAGAAATGCTAGTGCGCCCTGATTTTCTTCTTCCATGGTGAACTGGATGCCCGGGTATACCGAATTCAAAATGCCCATAAAGTCAGTCTTGTGTTGCTTCTCGTCCACATAGCGGGCCCAAAATTTTGGTTGGTACTGGGCCATCGCTATGTGTTCCAAACGTTGGAGCACCACCTATGCAATTATACTTGAGATCGGAGACCCCATTGGTGTTCCCTTGATCTGCTCAAATATAGTGCCCTGAAAGGTGAAGTAGGTCTTTAAGCAGACTCCCACCAGTTTTATAAGGTCTTCCATCTGGAGGGAGTCCTGATGTTGTTCCTGTTCTCCTTGATTCAACCGGTCTCTTAATACTGAGATCGCAAGATTTTGCGGAATAGAGGTGAATAAGGAGACCACATCAAAAGATACCATAAGTTCGTCTTCCTCCACCCTCAGGGTTCTAATCCTATTAAGGAACTCGTCTGCCGATCTCACGCTGGTGTTACTATTATTGGCCAAGTGGCTGATGCGTACACTCAACCACTTGGCCAATTCAGAGGTGGGCGTGCCTCTAAATGCAACAATAGGACGGAGGGGGACGTTGGATTTGTGTATCTTGGGTAAGCCGTAAAATCTGGCAAGAGCTGAATTGCCAGGGCGTACCCTTCTCAACACATCTTCCCCCATCCTCCCATTGCGTTTTAGGTCATCAAGAAGCTTATTAATACGATTCCTCAAAGTGGTGGAGGGGTCTTTACTCACTGTTTTATATGCAGCACTGTCATTGAGCAATTCCAGCGCCTTGTTAATATACACCACTTTGTCCATGACAACAGTTGCCCTCCCCTTATCAGCTGGGAGTATGATAATAGTGTCATCTTTCTTAAGTTGTATCAGGGCCTCTCTTTCACTCCCAGATAATGTTTGGTAGTGTCTGTGATTCGTAATGAGGCCCGTGACTTGTTGCCTGATATGGTTCTTGGCCTCCTCCCCTGCTCCAATATGGTGTAAAGCGGGTTCTAATGCTGCTACAAAGTCAAGGGCGCCCGCATCTGTGAGATTGTAACCCACATCCCGTTGTAATAGAGCAAGTTGTGACTGGGTTAAGATTTTAGAGGACAAATTGCATACCACTCTTCCCGATGGATGGTTGTTGCTGGAGTCGCGTAGCCGGTTCTTTCTCCTTAAGAATGTCTCAGTCATATGTCGAGTTGTTTGTGCTGCAGCTTGTTGGATATGCTGATCCAGCATCCAGAAATGGTGGTTTGTTAACTCCATATTGCAAAAGTTCCGGTGGTCTTGGATCCATGCTTTTAAATTTCTTATTCGCCTATGTTGGTTGTTAATTAGCACATACAAAGTGCGCCGCTGGAATTGGCGAACTGCCTGCCGACATTCCAAGGAGTCAACCGTTGGTCTTCTTCGCAGCGAGTTTGGAACCAGGTTCTCCTTAATACAGCCGTGCAGAAATGCTAACTTGCAATAATCAGATGAAACGCGGCATGCAAGCCTCTCCCACTTCCTGGCTCTGAGCAAAACTGCTCTATCGTATATATAGTTAATAACACTAAAAATATGAACCCTGGGAATATTCATATCTAAAATAAAATGAACACCAAGGTATTGATTAAAACTATAAGAGTTTAATTTAAAAACGCCAAGCTTTTGCCCGAAAGGGGGAATGGATTGAGGGATAGAGGCAATCGAAGAGACAAGGGGTTTACATCACCTGCCTCAGAATCCAAAGAAAAGAAGGTAGATGAAGATACACACGCAGCTAGGAAGGACAGAAGGAAACGAACCACCGGAGCACAATTCAACCAATTGGGTCCGGTGACGAGATCGAGGAGCCGAGTGCAGACTCCGGCCTGCCTATAAAATGACTCTCTCACACCCTGACAGTCCAGCCCTGATGATGCCGGCAGATGACGGCGAAAGCTTGGCGTTTTTAAATTAAACTCTTATAGTTTTAATCAATACCTTGGTGTTCATTTTATTTTAGATATAGATAGATAGATAGATAGATAGATAGATAGATAGATAGATAGATAGATAGATAGATAGATAGATAGATAGATAGATAGATAGACAGACAGACAGACAGACAGACAGACAGACTTTATTGACATTTTTACTGTGGGCACAATGGCACACATTATAAATGAAATTTAGTTGCTTGCTCTCAAAGTGTACACATACATAACACACATTTAAACATACTATGTACAACATATGTATAGACCTACACCCTTTCATATAAGTAACATATAAATATTAATCACTGTCCATCTTGAATATATAATGGAAAGAGGAAGCTTTAGAGTTCACAAGGTTTAAGGGCTTTTGTCCACTTTCTACAGATGCATATTTGAATTAAATCTGGTTTTATATAAAAAAAAACAATAGATCTAGTCTCTCTCATTGAAATGTTACCAAAAACTAAGCCTCTAGTCTAAGGTAGTCATGAACATCCACATATTGACAACTAATACCTGTGATAAACTTGTACACTCTGAATCTTTCTTAAAACAAAAAAATAGCCAAAATCTCTCAGTGTCCAGTATTTTTTTGTCATCCAAAGTAATAACTGGAGTATGTCTTAGGTTTTCCTCAGCAGTTTATTGATAAATGCATCCCAATAATTTACCATACATGTACAAGCCGCAATAGCATTTTGAGAGTAGAACTAGGTAGTTTTAAGCATCGCTGCTTTCTTCTTTTCTCCAGAAAAATGCCATTTCATCTCTTGACAGGAACAATGTCTGCTCCTTGAACCAATCTTCTTGTATAGATTCAACCCTCAAACAAATAATTTTGAAATAACACTTCTTTTTCAGTCAATTTCAAATGTCTGATTCAGCTCTTTGCTCACATCTTCACTAATAACAGAGTGCTGAACTGGTAATAAGGTTGATGTGCTTAAAGTTTTTGAATCAGTTTCATCTGATGTGTATGCCCCCCCCCCCAAAAAAGAGGCTTTCTTTGCACTTATGAGTAAATCTGTTTTCAAGAGATATTGAAAGAAAGTAAGATAATTCCTAAGGTTTCTTGAATTTTGGTGAAATATGTGTGCGATATATAAGGTGCAGCTCCTTTTCAGGGGTTCTCAACCTTGGCAACTTTAAGACTTGTGGACTTCAATTCCCAGAATTCCTCAGCCAGCTTTGCTTTAGATCTATGTTCCAATATACAGAATGCTATTAACCTTAATGCAACCAAGCAAAATGCCTTTTGAATGTTGAGTCCTATTGCAAAATACAGTATTATACTCTACCAGAATTGGATAAGATTGCCATTCTAGCTTAAAGCCTGTTTACTCATGAATTTTCTTTTCCTAAAACTATAAAATAAAGCTTAATTCATCCTTTTAAAAAAAAATCTAATCAGCCCCCAAACTGTGTCCCATAGTTTGGGAAATTCCAGTTACAGCTCAACTGTTAATAGATTGAAGATCAAAAATACTTTAACAGCACAGCCTTGAGGAACTGAAAAAAAAAATAGGCAGGATTTAAATCTACTTGAATGTCTCTTCATAATGTATTGAAAAATATGTCAGAACTGAAGAAGCTTCTTGAATGAGAAGCAAAACGTCTTCAAAGAAAAACAACAAAAAGTCCAATTGCCTTTTGAAAAAACACCTTTGGGACAACCATGACTTCGATGACTGAGAATCCCTCTAGACAATCTGTTCCAGAACAAATTCTAAAATTTATTAATACATTTCTTTAATAATTATCATGTAATTCATTAAAAGGATTTTTGTTCTTAATAGATTATTTTCCATTTTACCCATCTTTCAGTTGCATTTCTAACTACATACACTTATAATTTAGAATTTTCAATTATTGAGAATGTCCCACTGCTACTGACAAATTGTCCAGTGCTGTCTACTTTAATCAGCATCAAGGCCTAAGTTCTTAGGGATAAAGCTGTTTCCCTGCTACCTGGTTCTTTTAGATCAGAGATACATTACTTTTTTTACTAGCCTCCTCCTACTCCTCCTCCTACTCCTACTCCTCTGATTAATAAGAGGCTATCAGTGACAACAAAATGTAAGTGGAGCATATTTACTTATTACCTCCCTGCCCCCACTCCAGCCCAAAGTTTGAGGAGGTAGAATTCCTGGCCTTGTTGTTCTCTAGTACAAAGTGAGGTTACAAGCACAATTTGCTTCTGGACAGATAGTCCAACCTTCACTGGAACCATATTTCAATAGCTACAACTTCAACCATACTCAAAAATGCAAGGGGTTTTGTCACTGAGAAATGGAGGTTGAATAATAGACACTGAAAACTTGCTTTTGAGCACCTTAAATGTTAAATAAAGAATCCATCTGTTTGGGATTTCAAAGCTCTTGATTGATGAAATAAAAATAAGATTGACTTATAAATTAACCATTTATTGATATAAGTTATCAGGTTGCTCACATATCTGTAATGTAGACTCACTTGTTTTTTCCTGAGACAATGTAGATTTTACAGAGATTCTTACCGGGGTAAAACTAAATAAAAGACATGATGGACATAACCTATTGAAAACGAAAGACATATCTCCATGAGAAGTTTACTACAAACTTGTGATGCTAGACAAATAAAGTATATATGTAATTTCGTCATTGTACACATTTTTCATCTTTAAATTTTTCTTTTAACATTTTGCATTGTGACACATCATAATGTTGGTTGATAAGGGTGAGCTGTATATCACCTTTAGGTTAACTTCATTTGACCTGCAGCCTAATTTCAGAATCCCTCTATAAATATTCAGTTGAATGTCTAATGAGATCTCTTTTTTTCTTTCCTGAAATCTGATGTTTCTGAGAGAGAAGAAGGTATCAGAAAGAAAGAAAGTAGACAATGCATATCCTTACTACTATGTGTTGTAGCCAGCTACTGTTTGTTTTAGAATTAACAAAGTCATAGAGAAGAAGTCTTTTGAGGGTGAATGGAGATGATGTTCTTATATTGTTCCTGGATTAGCAATATGATGCAGCCTCTGCTTTAAAATACATGTTTATCACTATGGATATCACATTCTGATGCTAAATTAGTTACACCTTATTAAATCAAATAGGCAAGAACACTGAAGTGAATAGACAGAGGAAGGGCACAACTTTGGTGAGTGATGGGTGGAATCTCACCTTTTGGCCATACATTTCAGTCCCACCATCATCCCTCTTAGGTACATTGGATTATGGGTTAGCTCCTGAACATAGGTTAGGTCAGTGGTTCTTAACCTTTTTGAATGAATTGCCCCCTTGAGCCAATGAGGAAGTTGTCATCGCCCCCCTCCCCCAACATAACCTCTCAATTACAACATAGGAAATAATTCTTCAATTTATGCAAACACTTCTTTGTTTTCTTTAAAATTGTCATCAGGACATATTGATGCAAATAATTTATTTCCAGTCTTTTTCCCATATCTCAACTGTTTGAAAAATTTTGGTGCCACTTGTCACTTTATTCCCAAACTTTGTGATACATTTATTTCATTATTATCTTATTTATTCAAGACACTTAAATGTAATGATAAGATAAGATAAGATAAGATAGGATAGGATAAGATAAGAGATAAGACAAGAAAAGACAAGACAAGACAAGACAAGACAAGACAAGATAAGATAAGATAAGATAAGATAAGATAAGATAAGATAACCTTTGTTGTCATGTTTACACTGTGGGCACAATGGAACACATCAAAAATGAAATTTAGTTGCCCGCTCTCAAAGTGAAACACATACATGACACACACCTAAACATACTATGAACAACATATGTATAGACCCACATCCCTACATATACGTAGCAATAAATATTAAATATTGTCCATCTTGAATATATAACAGAAGGAGGAAGCTTGAGAGTTCACAAGGTTAATGCTCTATGGAATGAAACTCTGAAAAGAAAAACAGTAACATTTAATGATTGAATTACAAGTGAAATTTAAGACGCAAAAAGAAATATAAAAAGGGTAGAGGCTGCTGCGCAATGTGCATGAAGATAAACGATGTGTATTCACATATGTATGGCATTCTGTACTGAAGCTAGCTGGAGGAACATTTGAAAACACAATTCAATCTACTAATAGTGAGCGATCTGATGTTTTTGTACGACAAATATGCAGCGATTCACTGTACGAAAAAGTCTCAAAAGTGTCCCCAAAACTTCTCGCTCCATCGCCCCCATATCGCCCCTCTTTTCGTTCCTTTTCCCCCGCATCGCCCCTTTTTGTTCCATCGCCCCCCTGAAAAATGAAATTGCCCCCTGGGGGGCGATATCACCGAGGTTAAGAACCACTGGGTTAGGTAATATTTCTGCTGTGTCCACCCAACAGATTAAGCTCTGGATTGCTTGTGAGGACAAATGAATTTGGAAGAGGAGGTTAATATACATGTGTATATTAACCTTGTCAACTTTAAGATATGTAGACTTCAACTCCCAGAATTTCCCAGCCGACATGAAATCCAGACATCTTAAAGTTCCCAAGGCTGAGGAACACCGGTCTAGAAAAACAAGTTTTCATGCCCCATAGTGCTCTGGAATTTGCCATGTTTACTCTTAGCTTGATGGCTTCTCCGATATTTCAGAACTTTTTCAGGAGATTGCATGCCTCAGAACATAATAAAATTGGAAGGTATCTTGGAGGTCTTCTAGTCCAACCCCCTGCTCAAGCAAACATACAAAATTGTGTTTATTCTAATTTTAAGGAGGGTATGTTGTATTTTTTAGTACCCCTACTTGAAACAATTCTTTTCTTTCTCCCTCTCCTTCTGGATTCATTTAACATTCACAGGAAAAATTCAAAGGAAATAACTCACAAAGGTAACAAATTATCTTTCTCATTATTCAGTCAACAGTTTCCTGATCATTTGTTTTAATCTGGGTTTTGTGTCCCTGACAGTATTCATCTGGATACTTTAGTAATTCTTCATTCAAGAATCTTTAGGTGTGATGGGCAGATTAAAGAATCTTTAATTATCTCACAAATGGATAATTAAAGTTTCTTGCTGCTGGACTATAATAGCTATCTATCCAATCAAAAGTGTGCAGTGAACATCTTTGAAGAAGTTCTTCAGACCAGCTGCACTATGCATCCTCCTTTGGTTCAAACCAACTTTGAAACGGTGGTCATTGGGCCTAGACTTCAAAGTCAAAGCACACGCTAAGTGAGCCGGATCATTAAAGCAAAGAGAACTAGAACACAGAAAATGAGAACAGCTACTGCTGTTTATTTGACTTTACATATTTGACACAACCATTCATCAGCCCAAATTATTTACAAGTTTCAGGCAACTTTTGTCAAGGGCAAGGAGAACAGAATCAAAGGCCCACTCCAGCCCATAAAAGCCTGGCTGCAAGCCTACTCATTATTTTATCAAAGCTCTGGCAGTCAATCAATAGGATATTATCTGTGCTGTATTGACATAAATCATAATTGGTTTCTTTTGAATGCCATGCCAAATCCCTGACAGAATGAATTACTATATTCCATATGCTACTTTCCTTTCTTTATCACTTCTCATGAAACCTTCTTCTGAATGCAATCAAATGGCAAAAGAATCACAAAGATGATCTCAAGAGAATTCAGGAATGGCTACCTATATCTTTAATCTAGCCTCCCTCCCTCTAGCAATGACTGATACCTCAGTGCATCAAAACAAACAGAAAGCTGACACATGAGATAGGAAAATAATAGTATCACTCATTTGCACTTCAGCAATTTATATGGAAAATGGACTTAACGTCTCTTCCGTGACCTATACAAATTGAATGCACCTTGGAATATAAAGTGTCAGTAGCAGCTCAATAGTGGGTTTGGGAACAATATTTAAGATGAGGTTTAGTATATATCTATCTCTATATTAATATTAAATATATAGTTATTCTTGTTAAGAGAATGAAAAGATAAAAAAGATGGTGCATACATGTATGTGTACGTCTTGCACCAATAAAGGTAATTTAAGTAGAAATAATAGCCACAAAAATATGATCTGATATTGCCTGTTTCCAAGACCAATTTATAAAATTCTGGGGATAAAAATTACTACTGTATAATTTTTCCAATAGACTTCATAGTAACAAGTCTAATTATTTATCCTCTACAGTAGTTTGTCCAATTATTAGACATTAGACATGCTCACAAAATTCTTAGACACTGAAATCAGCTCCATGCATGCCCCATCTTCAGACTGATTTAGCTGTAAAAATAATCAATTGTGCTAATCATGTTGTACTTATAGTTGCTCATCCAGGGGATTATCTACAATTAATAAAGGAATCTATGCAACAATTCAGAATGGTATTTGGGTATCAAATTAAGAAGAATAAGACATAAATGATGATTACATGGAATTTATTTGAAAAGGAATAAAACTTTGTGTTAAACCAATTAAACACTTAGGGATATACTTAACTAAAATGAATGAGGATTTATATAAAAGTAATTAACTCCACATTTGGAGGAGGATAATGATTGAGATTTAATGAAAAACATCGGTCAATCAGAATAGAGCTGGAAGGGACCTTGGAGGTCTTCTAGTCCAACCTCCTGTCCAAGCAGGAGACCCTATACCATTTCAGATAGGAGATTGTCCAATCTTTTCTTAAAAACCTCCAGTGATGAAGCACCTACAACTTCTGAAGGCAAGCTGTTCCACTGGTTAATTATCCTCACTGTTAAGAAGTTTCTCCTTAATTCCAAGTTGCTTGTCTCCTTGATTAATTTCCATCTATTGTTTCTTGTCTTGCATTCTAGTGCTTTGGAAAATAAATTGATCCCCTCTTCTTTATAGCAAATACTGAAATATCCCCCCTAGTCCTTCTTTTCTCTTAACTGGCCATATCCAATTCCTGCAGCTGTTCTTCATATGATTTTTTTTTCCTCCAGGCCCTTAATCATCTTAGTTGCTCTTTCCAAAGTCTCAGCATCTTTTAACCAAAACTGAATGCAGAATTCAAGTGTGGTTTCACTAAGGATTTATAAAGTTGTACAATACTTCACATGATTTTGATTCTATGCCTTGCTTATACAACCAAGAATTGTATTAGCTGTTTTAGCTACTGCTGCACATTGCTGGCTCATATTTAAGTGATCGTCCATTAGGACTCTCACAGTTACTGTTTTTGAGCCAGGTTTTGCCTAATCTGTACTTGTACCTTTGGTTTTTCCTGTCTAGATGTAAAACCTTACTTTTCTCCACATTAAATTTATATTGTTGGATAGGGCCCATTGTTCAAATCTGTCAAGATCTTTTTGGATCATGAGCTTGTCTTCTATTCCTGCCACTTAGTGTCATCTGCAAATTTGATGAGTTCCCCTTCTATTCCCTCATTAGAATCAAAATCATGTGAAGTATTGTACAACTTTATAAATCCTTAGTGAAACCACACTTGAATTCTGCATTCAATTTTGGTTAAAAGATGCTGAGACTTTGGAAAGAGCAACTAAGATGATTAAGGGCCTGGAGGAAAAAAAAATCATATGAAGAACAGCTGCAGGAATTGGATATGGCCAGTTAAGAGAAATGATTTATGAAGATATTGAACAGTGCTGGGCCTAAGACAGAACCTTGTGGTACCCTACTGATTACTTCCCTCCATGTAGATGTAGTACCATTAAGGACTACTCAATGAATAATTTGTCAGCCAGTTACAACTCCATCTGGTGGTGATGCTCTCTATACCACATTTTTATAGTTTACCAAGAAGTAGGTTGTGGTCTACTTTGTCTAATGCCTTGCTGAAGTCTAAGCATACTATGTCCACAGCATTTCACTATTAATTTAGTCACTTTGTCAAAGAATGAAATAAGATTGGTTTGGCATCATCTGTTTTTAACAAACCCATGATCGCTACTTGGTAACTTGGTTACATAACTCGGTTTGGAAGAATATTGACAATAAAAATGAACATAACTTCAAATCATAGCAATATCATCATTGGGAAAAAATATGCCAACATATATAACAAAATGCAAAAGACAAAAAATATTATCATATTATCATGAAGAAAGATGAACCAAAAATTGATCAATGGGGACAAAACTGCTATACACCTAGAAGACTTAACTGTTATGAAAATAAAAATGAAATCATTCAATACCCTATAATTATCCAATAGCACTTCAATCAGTATTTTCATTTCTGAGTAGAATGCTTGTATGTGTAAAGGCTATTCAATTCCATGAATTTTTTTGGAAGTAAATGGTATAGTAAATGGTATAGATATCCCTATATTTTCAAGATTTATTATAAAATAC
Organism: Crotalus tigris; assembly: GCF_016545835.1. Classification (NCBI taxonomy): domain Eukaryota; kingdom Metazoa; phylum Chordata; class Lepidosauria; order Squamata; family Viperidae; genus Crotalus; species Crotalus tigris. Next base: position 410,587 of record NW_024097047.1, on the reverse strand, counting down.
CGTCTTAGATTAAACAGGCTGATGATAAGGGTAAACTGTTCTTCAAACTCAACATTTGGTGACCACATGAATGCCGTTTTGTTAGCAACAGTTCAGACAATGTTAACTTTTGTCAAAGATACTGAAGATACCTAACTTTGTTGTTGTTGTTGTTGTTGTTGTTGTTGTTGTATTCTGTTGAAGCCCTAGAAGTTGCAAGTTGGTGCCTGGAATCAGTTTGAGTTGATTCAGGATAAACTACTGAAATTAAATCTAAGCAAAATATATGTAGTCAGGAATTTATTGTCCAGGGATAAAGTATCAAACTGTTCTGCTGTATTGACTAAAATGGGTACATTGCCAGAAAATATTCCAGGCTCAAGCATCATTATTAGATGATCATCCAGTATCTCTGGCTAGAAGTACTTTTAATTAGGTAGGCCTGGTGCCACCGTTGCTCCATTCCCCATTCATTCTTTTGTCAGATAGGGCAAAGTATACTACATGGCTCAGCCACTTGCTATCTGAACATTATGGAACATTGGGTGGAACCCCATGTTGTAATGATGGAGTAGAGTTAATTATACTCATTTTTATATTTTGAAAGCTGTTGTGAACAACTGCTTTTGAGAGGAGGAAACTGAGTAAGTTGAGTAAATAAATGAAACCACAACACAGCGATAGGGAACCAGGAGAGAAGAAACAGAACAGATGTACAATCACTGGCAGTTACTTGCTTTTAAAAGCTAGGGCAAATGCAGTGATGTGCAGTGTAACATGGCAGAACTCTGGTTAATAAGTTTGCAATTGGCACTGATGACACTCACAGTGCATTGATCAAAAAGGCACTAATTGGTATAACTGTTCAAGGAATCCTATCATTCTTTTGTATTGTTCGGATATTAACTGTGCCAACATCCCGCATCTTTGCAAATGTTAACCATTTTGTTTGCATCCATAAATACTAGAAATGTTTTCAAGCTTAGAATAGCATAGTGGCCTTCTATATTGGATGGGGGAGTTCTAATAGCCCCAAAGCTCATCAATTTAGAAATCCAATTCATAATAAATACTTGGCTTAAAACTGTCATCCACCTCCCCCACCTCAACAAAATATGTAAAATGAAATTGCAAATCTTTGCAGAGGTTTCTCCCTGGGCAAAATGCAAGAGGAATTTTGAGGAATGATAAGCATTAAAAAAATGAAATTCCTCAGACAGATTTCACATATCTCCAAGGGAGTCTGTATTTGTTATTATGTTGCCACCAAAATCCTCCTAAAGCAAAATTTAAAGCAGATTTGCAGGCTTCTGTTCTAGCAAAATATCTAACGAATTTCAAGGGGAGCTTAAAATGTTATCTAGTTTATGTTTGTGAACTGCTCTATGGTTTTTGCCACTGAGGCAAAAATAAAAGTACACAAACAAACAGAAAAATAAAGAGATATGAATGAACTTTTAGTGTGCTTTTGATTAGGACACAACATGTAAACAAAAAAAAAAAAAGTATAGCCAGTTTATTTTCTGTCAAGAAAAGGTGAAATCTTAATAACCATCACCAAAGAAACATTGCTGGTCTTAACAGCAATGTTTCTTTGGTGATGGTTATTAAGATTTCACCTTTTCTTGACAGAAAATAAACTGGCTATACTTTTTTTTTTTTTGTTTACATGTTGTGTCCTAATCAAAAGCACACTAAAAGTTCATTCATATCTCTTTATTTTTCTGTTTGTTTGTGTACTTTTATTTTTGCCTCAGTGGCAAAAACCATAGAGCAGTTCACAAACATAAACTAGAAAAATGCATACTGTCATAACCATAAAACTAGACAGTAATAGAACCGATATATTTTTAAAAGAAAAAAAAAAAGTGAAAACTGAAAGAGCTCTTAAACAATGAACACTTACAGGAAGAGTAAAAATTTCAGGTTAGAGTCCAAGCATCAAACCTTCTGTAGATAGGAAACTATTACAGAAAAGGGTTTTTTTTTTCTTCTTGGTACTTTTTATGCCATGTGGATATTGTTATCTACAAAAGAACTCTGTAGATTAGTGGAATGAGTGCCCCTTCAGCTGATGTACTGATTCTAAGTCTTTAAGGGCTTTCAGGATCAACTCAACTAAATATCGCTTTGGATACTGACACCAGCTTTATCTCTGGAGTTGAGGGGCTCAAAATGACTTAGTGAACAATCTTGCTGTTCTATACTGTCCTAACTGGAGTTTTCAGCTATTTTTAAACGTAGCCTTTTCAAACATTTTTAAATGGCTGGATCTTACTAATGCATTGATCTTTGTATAGACAGAAGCCACAAGTGACAATTTTATGTTCTGTTTTATTTTAAAGCTTTATCCTGCACTGGAACAATGGAAGTTATGTTTCCCATGTCAGTTAGTAATGGCATCCTAAAATATTTTACAAAGTTTAACCCTTAAATACACTGTGATACTCCTAGAAAAGTTCAATAATAATACTAATACTAAATATCTGGATGATTATGTGATGAACAATAATAATTGACATCATCGGCATTGACAAATCACCATCAGTCAATTGCAAAAAGCAGGTTTACTTGGAACATCTTACATCCTGGAATGACACTTTTAACAACATGAAGCAACAGCATCTGCCAATCTAGGTCCTTGGGAAGGACTTGATAAAAGTGTCAAATCCAGGCTAAATTTCTGGCTGACTATGCAACAAACCATAACAATAATAGGTGCCAATGCCACTTGGACATCAAACTGGATCAAAAAGCACTCTCAAAGGACAAAGTTAGTTTGTGGGTGTGTGAGAGAGAGAGGGGGGGAGGGTAATCTCACTTAAGGCAGAGAAATAAACAATCTATTAACAAGCAAAAGAACCACAGAATAATCAATAAATAGTCTCTATTTATTGCCTTCCATCCAGGCTAATCTCAAAGGTGTTTTCTTTCCTTCAAAAGACAGCTGGCCAGTTTTTTTCCTTGAGGAAGAAAAATGAATTGTTTCACTCCTCGTCCATAAATTCTGATGGTGGGGAAATGGAAGGATAGGTACTGACAGTTGAGATAGATGGTGGGAATGGTGGGGATGGAAGGATTGTATTTCTTTGCAGTCATCTGGTCGTTAGCATTCTCTGAGACTCTTTTCTTTCTTCAAAAAGACAACTGGACTGGCTTTTTCTTTTCTTTGATGAAGAAGAAAACATTTCACTTCACATCCAAGAAGCTTCATCAGTTCTGATGACAGGGGATTGGGAAGAGAAGTACTGACAGTTGAGGCTGGATGGTGGGGTATGGAAGGAGAGGTTTTAATAAGATGGTGAGGGATGGGGATGGAAGGATTGTATTTGTTTGCAGTTATCTGGTTGTTAGCACTCTCAGAGTTGTTGAGGCCACTCGGGTTGTTGAGGGCACAGAGAAACTCCCAAGTGGCCTCAACAGCTTTCAGAGAGTGCTAACAATCAGATGACTGCAAACAAATACAATCCTTCCATCCCCACCCTTCACCATCTTATCAGAACCTATCCTTCCATCCCTCACCATTCAGCCTCAACTGTCGTTATCTATCCTTCCAATCCCCTGCCATCAGAACTGTTGAAGTTTCTTGGATGTGAAGCAAAATGTTTTCTTCCTCTTCCTCAAGGACAAAAAACAGTCCAGTTGTTTTTTGAAGAAGAAAAGGGCACATTTGAGACAACTATGACCTGAATGACTGATAATCACCACCAATATCTAGGCTAATGTTGAATCCAAACAATAGTTCAGGACAGGCACAACGTCACCAGGATTTGATGAAAAAGAGAGACTTAGCTATCATCTGCATAGAGAGAATACTCACTTCCCTCTTCTACAGAACTTCAGAAAATGCAAAAGAGCATTCCTCAGCATCCAAAAATAGACCTTCCATCTTCTTATTATAAATCACAAAACTTTTTCCCTAATTTCAGCATAATGGGATGCTTTGGGAAATACATTATAGTACAATGGCTTGCATTTTGCATGTAATTATCAAGAAATTGGAAAATGTGTATGAATAGGTCCCCAATAAGCCAAAATATGGGTCACCCAAGTTAATACTAAGAAGGAAACCAACATCTGTGAAAATATTTTTAATAATACATCAGATCAGCACACTTGCAATCTACTCACATAATAGCAGTTATACATTTCTCTCCTACATTGCAGAAATCAAATCAGACTGATAAAAGGTCACTTAGGTAACATCAGCTTGACTGAAAAATAGAAATGTATATACACCATAATTTCAGTGATAAGCTTGTTGTAAAAGCCATCTTACTGCTGTGTTATTTAAAAATGGGTAGAGTCCTTTTGCTGTTATTGGACTAGAAAGAACCTGTTTTTCTGGTTGTAAAGAGTACTAAAGACATAGACCTGGCCATTGTCTGAATCAATAACTTACCTGGCCAAACCCAACTTCTTCCTTGCTCCAATATGAATTCTTTAAGAGCTGTATATACTTCTTCCTCTCTCCCCTTATTTTGTATCAATTATAACCCAGATATATATAACCATTGCACTGATTTCACATGCTAGTAAAGTTATGCTTACAAGCTAGACTCCAGCAGTATGTGGATCGAGAACTACCAGAAGTACAGGCAGGATTTCGAAGAGGCAGAGGAAATAGAGATCAAATTGCCAACATACGCTGGATCATGGAGAAAGCTAGGGAGTTCCAGAAAAACATCTACTTCTGCTTCATTGACTATGCAAAAGCCTTTGATTGTGTGGATCACAACAAATTGTGGCAAGTCCTTAAAGAGATGGGACTACCAGACCATCTCATTTGTCTCTTGAGAAACCTATATGTGGGTCAAGAAGCAACAGTGAGAACCGAACACGGAACCACTGATTGGTTCAAAATTGGAAAAGGAGTCCGGCAAGGCTGTATACTGTCGCCCTGCCTATTTAACTTATATGCAGGGCACATCATGAGAAAGGCAGGGCTAGATGAAACAAAAGTTGGAATTAAGATTGCCGGGAGAAATATCAACAACCTAAGATATGCAGATGATACCACTCTAATGGCAGAAAGTGAAGAGGAACTAAAGAGCCTCTTGATGCGGGTGAAGAAGGAGAGTGCAAAAGTTGGCTTGAAACTCAACATTAAGAAAACCAAAATCATGGCATCCGGCCCTCTCAATTCCTGCAAATAGATGGGGAAGAAATGGAGGTAGTGACAGATTTTATTTTTCTGGGCTCCAAGATCACCTCAGATGGGGACTGCAGACAAGAAATTAAAAGACGCTTGCTCCTGGGGAGGAAAGCTATGGCAAATCTAGACAGCATACTAAAAAGCAGAGACATAACCCTGCCAACAAAAGTGCGTATAGTCCAGGCCATGGTTTTCCCAGTTGCAATGTATGGCTGTGAAAGTTGGACCATAAGAAAGGATGAGCGCCAAAGAATTGAGGCCTTTGAACTATGGTGCTGGAGAAGACTCCTGCGAGTCCCTTGGACTGCAAGGCGTTCAAACCAGCCAGTCCTAGAAGAGATCAACCCCGACTGCTCTTTAGAAGGCCAGATCCTGAAGTTGAAACTCAAATACTTTGGTCACCTAATGAGAAGGAAGGACTCACTGGAGAAGGGCCTAATGCTGGGAAAGATTGAGGGCAATAGAAAAAGGGGACGACAGAGAATGAGATGGCTGGATGGAGTCACTGAAGCAGTAGGTGTGAACTTAAATGGACTCCAGAAAATAGTAGAGGACAAGAAGACCTGGAGGAACGTTGTCCATGGGGTCGCGATGGGTCGGACACAACTTCGCAATTAACAACAACAAATAACCCAGATGATGGAAAAAAGAAAGGACAAAAGAAAAGCAGATGTGTAAATAGGGTTAAAAATCTTCCTCAAGCTTTACATTTGCCTTAATAGGAATGTTGTTGCTTATTTATAAAGTTCTAAATAGTTTGGGAACCAAATAGCTGAAGGAATGCTTCCATCACTACCAGAATGGAGTTATATTCTCATAAAAGAGAGTATTTTTCCAGTGAGTTTGTGCCAGTTATGAAATTACCATCTTAAAGAGATAGCTTTTTTAAAAAAATCTCTTGGGTGTCTATATAAACCTGGGAACCTTGGCTTATTTTAGAAGATAAGCAGGGCTATCCTGATTGGTACTTGACCTGCTAGCTAAACAAGAGAGAGAAAAAATCCCAGAAGACACTGCTGTAATATTACCAACAAAAGTGCATAGGCACAGTCCCTGGGAATCAAGTTTAACAACTTGTTTCTTTTTAAAAATCTCATAGCTCATTGATACTGCTGTTTAACTATATTTACACCAATGATCAGCTGCTCCCTATAGGTACTAACAACTATATGTATGCTGATGATCAATCAATAGTGGCACAGGGAAAAATATTTGAGGAGGTAGAACAACATCTAACTGAAGCCCTGGTAGAGCTAGCTTGATTGATATTATGGATAATCAGTTAAGTCCAAATCCAGCAAAAACTCGGGCATATGCCTTCCATGTTAGTAATAAGCAGAAAGCTGCAGATTATATGAAAAGAGACATTATTGGACCATTGCTACAACCCTAATTATTTAGGGAGTTACTCTAGATAGGACCTTAACATATAAGTAACACTGTACTAACACTAAACTGAAGGTCAGTGGAAGAAATAACATCCTCAGGAAATTAACAAACTCTACTTGGAGTGCCAGACCAAAGGTCCTTAAGACAACAACTTTAGATCTTTGCTATTCGGCAAGTGAATATGCCTGCACATGCTGGAAAAGTAGATGTTGCCCCAAATGAAGCTAGAGGAATTATTACTGGTTTCCTAAAACTTACCCCTCTAGATAAGATCTAGCATCTAGCCAGCATTGCCCCACCTGCTGTGGGGCAATGAGAAACAGCAGCATACAGAGAGAGTCTCTAATCATCAGTAGGTAAACAACACTTTCTCTATGGCTTACCACCAGTCCATCAGAGATTAAAATCCAGGAAAAACTTCATTAGGTTGATAGAAGATTTCAAAGAATTTGAAAACAGAGTGAACCTATGGAAAGCTACTAAGAACCAACACTGGGTGGAACCAACGGAGGAGGTGGCACCTTGGTGTGGCGAAAGATAGGAAGTATGGACTGGGCACAGGTAAAACAAGATCCAGACACTCTGAACAAATGGGCTATCCAGTGACTTCTGCCCTTTGTGACTGTGGTGACATATGTATACCTATCCTTTGTGCCCTGATCAGTATATACTTGAGGACCTCATGGAAGCGTGTTAGAATGCAATTAATGTTGCTAGTTTCTGGGCAGGTTCCTGTTTAACTTGTACATATTTTAATTTTGCATTTTATATTTTAAATGCTATATAGCATACCTTATTTTAATTGTGATGCTTCTGACACAAATAAAGGAACAAAGACCACCATTATCATCACCACCACCACCATGAAATTTTGTAATTCCAAATTCATCCAGGTGAGTTTTGAATCAAGGACTGGAAGATCACATATTTAATATTAGTTTTCAAACCCTGGATCCTCAATGTTTGTTGGAATATACATCCCATCATTTCCTGCCATTAGCTATGGATTGTGGGAATACTCCAAATCACTGACCGTGTAATCATATTCAAAATTTCAAATCTTCTAGAATCTTACTATGAAAGAAATGCACTCTACTTACTGAAAAGTTTTAGCTAAGCATGCTGAAAGGTCATAAAAACTCAACATAATCCCTTAGCTCTCAAAATCTTAGGTGGAAAAAGAAGCAGTTGTAATTATAAGTACATATAAAGAATTAATTTGGCTCTAAAATTATGATTAACAAGTACATAGAAATATAATAATCTGTCTTAATGAAATCATTTGCATGAAAAAAGTTTTCAGTCCATTTGCAACTCAGTTTCTACAGACATTAGAGGAATATTTTATTACTTTCCTGACTTTGAAAAAATGTGTTTTATTAAAATTTAAAGAAAAGGCAATTAATATTAATATATTACATTTCAGATTTGACAGTACAAAAATTATAAAAGACCATTAATTTGTTATACTGAATTAAGGATTCTATAGTCTATTGAATCAAGAAGACAAGCTTTTATTGATTTGTGAAAATAAAGGCATCTAGTATTGTTCTTATCCTCAATCATTATTCTTCCCAATATCCCCTTACTTTGAGCAGCATCCAAGAACATAGAGATGTTTTCGGGAGGACACCTCAGAAAATATATTGGCTGGAAGAGCAATATAATTCCCATTATTTCTAGATTCTGCTGTAACATGTAGAGCAGGGGTGTCAAAATCGCAACGTCACATGACATGTCACGATGCATCATTACTTTTTTGCCATTGCCAGCAATGGGGTGGGTGCAGTTTCGCTATGATGCATCTGGCCCATGGGCCAGCAGTTTGTCACCTCTGATGTAGAGCAACTTCCAATACTTTGGTCCTACTGTAGAGTTCCTTTGATGTCAGCTTTCCCCAAATCAGGTACTTTGGAGAAATTTTGGGACTGCAACTGCCAAAACTCCTAGTTAGCATGGCTTTAAGTAGGACATCTAGGAATTGTACTCTCAATAAATATAGAGTGTACCTGGTTGAAGAAGTCTGGGAGTTTATTTGGTTTTCAGGTAAAGCAAGTTTGAAAAAAGTGAAAACAAAGAAGTGGTTCAAAATTGTACACCTATACCCTTATTTTGTTACGCTGACAAAAGTTGTGATTCTTTTCCTAAGCAATATTATAAAAGGTGAGAAGAAGGAGAAATGTTCACCCATACAATGAGAGATCCTTATGTGTAATCATGTTTGTGATGAAGCTTATTGTGCCTTCAAATGTGTTTTGGTGCTTACTCCTAAATTGAACTTGACATTTGAATACATTGCACCACATGAACTTCATAAGGTTGCAAAGAACTGATGATCACCATGCTCAAGAGTCAGGCAGCTATGAAACCTTCTTTTAAGTCTCTTTTCCCCTGTTGAAATATTGTAACATCAGGACCACATTAGGCAAGGCAACGTAAGGCCTTCAAACTGCAATGGGCTTTCCAGTACTGCTCAGACCCAGATCACTGCTAAGCCTGCTCTCCTTTGAAGTTTAATGCCACCCTTGTAATTCTCTAAGGCCAGGAATTCAGAGCCAAGCACTGATGAGAATGCCAAGCAATTCTGGAAGCTTTTTCTAACAGCTTTCTATCACTGGCCAATTCATGCAAAGGAGAATCATATCCATCAGCATCCTGGGAATGTTCTCTTTATGCCTTTCATTTCTTAACCCTTCTAAGCAATAGTAACTACTTCTAAAGTCCTGTTCAAGTTGCTGTAAGAAGAGAAAAGTAAAAAGACTTCGAGATGGATAAAATTCAGAGTTCTTGTAAATGTTTTTCTTCTAAATTAATGCCCTCCAAATATGCTGAACTATAATTTCCATCATCACTTTCCACTATGGCCTTAATGGAAATTATAGTCTAATACCAGGCAAAAGAAAGGAAGGTTCATGGTTCTGCTAGTTAGACATTGCCCAAACTGAAGAAAGCATGGAACAAGACCTAGGAGGAGACAAATCCAGGCTTAGATGTGTTCCTTTCCTTTTCTTGATTGCTGCCTATTGCTCTTGGGATCATATTTTCATGGTGGCAACACATTGCTAGAAATCAGAATTGCTGGCTACTTTTATTGCCTTTTCTGGACCAATTAATCTCATTCCCGTATCCTTTGCACTCCTCATATTTGTCAATATCAACAAATAGAAAAGGATAAAATCAAGCTAAATTGGTCCATAGAAATGTCTTTTGCGTGCTTATTTATTATTCCTTATTATCAGATTTCAAACAAAATGTCAACAAAGCTGACAACCCTAGTTTGAGACCCAAGTGTGACTGGGTGAGCTCCTATCTTGCCCCAGTTCATGCCCACCTAGCAGTTCAAAAGCATGCAAATGTAAGTAAATAAATGGCACCACATTATGCGTGCTTTGGAGTATAGTCCTGCTGGCCATATGACCATGGAAATGTCTTCGGACAATGCAAATGTTTCTTCGGCTAAGAAACAAAGCACTCTAGAGTCAGACACGACTAGACAAGGAAACCTTTACCTTTATATAATATATAATTTATATAGGTATAATTAGTTAAACATGATTTGTTCTCAAATATCACAGTGATATTAATATGAGTTACTGGGCCAAGAAATATGATACCCAAAAAGTATATTAAAAAAGATAAAAGGACAAGGACAAGGAAGGGAAAGATCAGAATGAGCAATTGACCTCTATTGCATCAGAAAGATATATGTGGTTTCCAAGTTAGGAGAGTTTGCAGCTCTATAACACTTGCTAAGAAATAAAATCCATTCAAGTTTCTACGGTATCAATTATAAGCTGGCTCCATCCATTTCTGTTATTTTACATTCTAAAACACACAAAAATAAATATTGCATTTATTTTCTGATGAAGTTGTCATAATTTAGATCTTCTATTAATATTGTATAAATATTGTAGGCCCAATGTTTTTATATTGAATTTGCAAAATATACATTTGCATACATTTTTGGAATTAAGAACTGCACTCTAAATTTGCATAAGAATAATTGCATTTGGATTCAAGATTAATCCCAAACTTGCAAATGTGACAAGGCAAAATCTACATAAGAGCTCATTTCATATTCTAGAACTGGGAGGGGGGGGTCTAGTGTGAAATAAAATATACTAATACCTTGTTTATTTGTTTTCCATATGCTCAGCACAGTACATATAGTCTTAAAAATTTCCAGAAGCATTAATATGTCTAACTATGGCGGCACCAACTTATTTGCCAAAAGCTCACTGCAGTTCGCTAGGCAAAGGACCAGCAGGACAGCATGATATACAATATCACCATGAAATATTCATCTTGTAATTGTGGAAGAGTTCAAACATATTAGAAAAGCCACACGTGTGATGATGATCAATACCAAAGCAAGTAGAGATTCTGATCTAAACAGTTGCTTAGATCAGACCCGGTTCACTTTAAAGCACAAAGCAAACACAATTCCTTAACATCCCTCCTATATTTGCAGGGATGCAGTATCTCCACCTTAATGTTTTCTCTGGTTTCTCGTTAATTACCACATGTTCTTCGTGTCCTACTCACTGGAATGTCTTGCTTAATGCAAAACCCCACGTTGTACAGATGACATTTTTGCATAGTGATGCAACCTTCAAATCAAACCCAGCTTGTTTTAATAAAAATGTCATTTGCCATTGCTAAGTCATTTAGGTAAATCAAGATAAAATGAAGTGATTTAAATTATATACTGCATTTATATTACATTTTTATTCATGACTAGTATATTTTGGAGTTAGCAGCAAATGAATTTCACTTTCTGCAGTTTATCTTCCTATATTCAAAAGCACATTCCAAGATAGCTTTTTTTTAATCAGCCAAAGTAAACATACATTTTGCCTGTTATAACAGGAGGCACACACCTAAAATGTTCACATATTCATTCGAACACTGCCCCACACCCAGACCTTAAAATCCTGTAATTTCCTGCCACTGAAGGAGTACATATGTTGAAATATTATAGTTGACAGTCTGATGATTAAAACCACTCTGTTGAAAACACATGCAGATTCCTGCTTTACAAACAAATATTTTGGTAATCCCCTTCATTCCTTGAAAATATTAGGTGGGAAAAGGCAGGGCTTACATTTTATATATATTAGCTGGAAGGCTAATGTTACTCTGAAGAGCAGTCTCCTTTGCATATAAAAAATAATTTCTGCTTCTTTTTCACACTGAATATGTCTCATGTAAAGTTCTGAGGGTGCCAACTGAGTGTGATTTTTAAGTTCTGGAAAGAGGTATTTTACAATCATTTTTAATTTGCTGAAGAGAGAGTTTAACACGTTTTGCTTTAACACGAAGTAATAAAACAATAGAATAAGAAAAAAGTCACAGCATATTATTCCATCTTTAAGAAACTTTCACTGGAAAGCAGAAAAGAAAGAAGAAAAGAAAGATAAGAAAAAGATAAAATACTGTAGACTATAGATATAAGGGTCAATTTTTCCATAATCCTACATTAAAAGGTTTATAACTAAAAGAAAGCAAATTAAAAGTTAGGGCTTGGCTCCCTCCCTCCCTTCCTCCCTCCCTCACTCCCTTCCTTCCCTCCTTCCTTCCTTCCTTCCTTCTTCCTTCCTTCTTCCTTCCTTCCTTCCTTCCTTCCTTCCTTCTTTCCTTCCTTCCTTCCTTCCTTCCACAAAGGCTTACACTTTACCCAGTTACAGCCACTAGCAAAAGGCAACTTGAGGTGAAGCCCCTGGCAATATTACTCACAATTAATTGTCTGATGGGAAGAAAATGAGCTATATTGATACACACAGGCCTCCATGGGAAAGGCAAATGAGGACATATGAATGATGATGTAACCAGCAAATGACATGACCTACATACAGTACTTCCATCAAGTATTTTTCACAGTGAAAAACAGCTCCATGTTTACTCCAGAAGGGGGGGGGGGGACTGGCAGCTTTCTAATCTTGACCCATTCAAATGGTTTAGCCCCCTGTCTTTCCTCTAAATGAGGAATAGTCCAAAGGGCAGATGTTGCTTTGATCTCCACCCTTCCCCCTCTTTTCTGTTAGTGCTTTCAGGTCAATTTTGACTCCTGGTAGCTTCCTGGACAAGTCCCTGCGGTTTTCTTGCCAAGATTTTCAGAAGTGGTTTGCCCTTGTTTTCTTCCCAGGGCTGAAAGAGACTGACTGGTCCAAGGTCATCCAGCTGGCTTCCTGCCTAAAGTGGGATTAGAACTCACGCTCTCCGGGTTTCTTAGCCTAATGCAGTGTTTCTCAACCTTGACAATTTTAAGGCATGTGGACTTCAACTCCCAGAATTCCACAGCCAGCAATGCTGGCTGTGGAATTCTGGGAGTTGAAGTCCACATGCCTTAAAATTGTCAAGGTTGAGAAACACTGGCCTAATGCCTTAACCACCACGCCAAGCTCTTTTGACCCCACATTAGCTCTATAAAATTTTATTCAAATTATGTTAAGTCTGCCTAAGATTTTACTGCTAACAACCAAAGAATGCATGCTCAGTTGTAAGAAATGATAGCACTCCATGGAGCACGTAGATCACCTTGAAATATATGTGTTTGCATGTAATGTCCAGCCTCTCATCAGCTATTGCAAAATGGATAGCAGTTGTTTTCATAAAAAATTGTATCTGATTCCCTTTTCATCAGTTTCAGCACTAAACAAATAAAGTTAATCTTTACCAGATATTACCCATCAGTTATGGGATCATTTATTTTATAGTAAGAGAAAAAAATTCTCCCATAATGTAAGTTCCTATCATTTTGGGAGTGGAAAATAATAATAATAATAATAATAATAATAATAACAACAACAACAATAATAATAATATTAGCAGCAGCAACTGCAATACAATGAGAGCTACACAATCAGTAATCAGTACAAAAGGCACCTTGTGATAATATAGGGCTACAAGATCTGGGTTAAAAAAATAGATGACCATTAAAAGGCTACAAAAAGAAAACTCAATGAAGTGGGCCAAAAATGATATGACCAATGATCATGGATGCTCACTTCAGATTAAATGAATACCAGCACACCATGAATAACCTCAAGGAAAATCTGAGATAATACAATGACCCCAGAGCACACAAAAATGCTGACAAACCACCATCAAGACTATATACCGAAGACAAACTGGATAAAGTCAAACAAAACTCCAAATGCTAAACCCCAGAAGCAAAGATGTACTTGAAACTAATTGGGTTATCAATCTGTACAATCATCCATTATCCACCGCAGAACACAATTTATTTATAAATGTATTTAAAACATTTATATAGCCACCAACCTTATAACAAACTCTGGGCAGCTCCTATCCTACAGAAAGGCTTCTTCTATAACATAGCTAGTACTAAACAATTAAAATCCTTTGTAGCCTTACAAGAACTTAAAAACTCAGGACTTGCCACAGAGATCCAAGAAAACACAAGGCACATCACAGACCAGAAGAACATAGAATCAAAACTAACTCAAGCAGAGGACAAAACAAAGTTCAAAAACCTGAAGAAAGACCAAGCCATCGTCATCCTACCAGTAGACAAAGGCCAAATCACGATTATCATGGACAGATCACAATTCATATAAAAAGCAAAATAATTACAGAGAGACAAAGAAACCTACATCCCAAATAAACACCAACCCAATACAGAAACTAGATGACCTGGTCAGGAAAATCTTTAATGACCAAACTAAGAAAGGTAAATCACAAAAGAACAGTAGGAAAAGCAGTGTAGCCATCTTCTCATGCTTCTATGTATGCCTTCAAAAAAAATTGAAGATCTAATAATGGAGAAAATGAGACTATAGTTTCATTTAATATCATATCACTATGTTCCTCCATAGAAACAGAACTAATGAAAGTCAAACAACATCCAGATAAGAAGGGATTAACACCAAACAAACAATTCTAGGTTTTTAAGTAACTGTACCCAGCTTCCTTATGCAGGTCTTTGACCACAATAAAAAAATGATACTCTAATCAACTACAGCTCAGATAAACAATCAAGCAGTAAACAACAGCTTAATCGAGAAACTACCAAGAGAAACAATACATCCACCAATACTAGCAGGGCAAATTGCTGTATATAAACCCTATAATCACTGAAGATATTACCTAGTCTGGTAACAAAACATCTGCAGACAAACAACCAAACTCAGAGACCACCAAGGATTCCATTTGTAACTCTCTGAGCTACCGTACATATATTCTCTTTTATTAGAAAACACTTTGTTCCCATTTACTGCTCAGCCAGTTTTTTGAAGACCAGTTTGCTAGATTTAATAAGGATCAGTTTTCAATAACATGTCTTACAAAATTCAAAATGGAAAAAGCTGCTTTTAAAAGTCAGCCACAGTTCCCATCCTATTTCTGAAGCAAGATCTCTTCAAATTTTAAAACATTTAAGAACAGAAGTAGCTGGCAAGAAAACTGTTTTAGACAGTATCTTCCCTGAGTTTTCCATGAATAATTCACAGCAAACTATGTTGTAGGAAATCTCTATGTGCGTTCATGTATATCTTTGAAGAAGCCTTTAAACTTCTAAGGTTTTCTGACATGGGCAATGAATTATTTTGTTTGCATTCCTTTAATATTATAATATTTGGTAACTTGGAAAATTCAAATCTGCTGTTTAAAAATTAACTTCCTTCATATTCATTTGTACGCTGAATTAAGAAATTTACCAAGTTATGTCATTCCATCTCATAACTGTTTTTTTTTAACTCTGACTAGGATTTTCCTTCATTTTAAGGGCATATGTATATCTCATCAACTTATTATTGTAATATTTTTCTTCTCTGATATAAACATTGTATTTATACATCTCAGGAATTAGGTTAAATCAGATCTTAACTTAAAACCTTTACGAGCTAGTTAATATTAATATAGTCATTTGTAAGACTATCAAAATACAACAGATGAACTTTGGAAGTTTATACACATTTCATCCTGTTTTAATTTGAGACATCATATAAAACATCTGCCTTGACTTCCAATCCATTAAAAACCTGCTAAAATAACACAAAGAAAACTTCATACTTCCATCACATGGAGGAAAAAGACTTGTTTTCTTCTTTTCATCTGTGTGGTATTTTTTTTAAAAAAAAAATGGGTTTCAGTTTTAAGAATGAGAATCTTGCTCTAATCTTGTATTCCTTTGTAAAAATTCAGCCCTAGGTTTCTCATGGCCCCATTTACAGATGAAAGGGTCAAAATAATACAGTATTTCAGTAATTAAAACAATCACATAGGTGAAGCTTTTTCATTCAAGCCAATATCACAAATCAGTTAAAATGCAGTTTTCCAAAATAGATCAAAAACAACAGGGTGGTAGAGCAGGATACAGAAAAATATTACACCCCTATCCCACATCCATTAAGTGGCAGCAAATACAATCAAACCAGCCACTTGATCAGCTCCATGTCAACATGGGTTCCCCAGACCCACTGACAGAACCACATCTTCAGAGCCTTCCAGAAAAGTATAAAGGTGGGAGCTAATCTTATCTCCAGGTCATATTCTATGGAGAGAGAAAGCCACCACAGAGATGGGCCTTTTTTTTTTTTTTTTTGGTCCCATTAGATGTACTTGTCTGATAGATGGGACCTGCAACACAACCTGCCTTCCTGCTCTGGTGGATATATTAATAAGATACATTAAGAAACAGAAAAAGGGGAGGCCTGGACATTTCAGACAGCCCACCTCCACATTCTGTTAACCACAGCTAGTTAGCTTCACTAACTATTTTAGAAGACATAACTTCATAATGACACCTTCATCTCCTCCCATATCTGCTATAGAAACAGGCCGAAGTCAAAGAAAAATATACAATTCTATCTTTCACCTTTTTTCTAACAAGTAATTACCATCTTAAACTTTTTTCCAACCTCTTTGCCTCATTTTTAATCCCCAAATCATCAATTTGTTTTTCTCTTCTTTCAGCAAAAAGTCCATATAAGGTTTCTAGTAGTTGTTCCATCTTCTTCCAACACTAGTTCTGCCTTGTGATTGATCAACAGCATTTTCATAATGATGCTGCTGATTAATTGGGAAGGGGCTAGAATCTATCCAGCTTCTGCTGGCTGTTTTAAGCTCCTTCTGCTGAAGACATACCTCCAGTCACTGTGTATTGCCCTCCCAAATCATATTGGTTTAGGTTGGTGGAGAGATGGTTTTTGCAATACATACTCTTCCTGCTATCAGTTTTTGCCAGCCAGGAAACTCTACTAGTTGCTGAATTGAAGTGCCCCATGTTCAAACTGCAGAATCTGCTCGTCAAACAACCTCATTCCTAAACCAAACTAGTTCCATTGTATTGGCCTGCTTTTCTGAAGAATCAGGAACTGGAAGCATATTTGTTAATGTGGTCATGATGAAGACTTTAGACCAGTGTTTCTCAACCTTGGCATGAATTCTGGGAATTGAACAAGAAATCTGGGAGTTGAAGTCCATGCAACAAATTTGCCAAGTTTGAGAAATACTGCCTTAGATCCTTAAAAATTCTCTGGGCATCTTATTTTGTCCATTTTTGAATACCAGAATGTGGGCATGTACCATCTTTCTCATACGGGATAGAACTACTGAAATCCCAGGGTTTAGACAGAAAGATTTAACTGAGAACATTACTAGGAATTACACTCAAGTTATTTAAGCTAGTGAGCCAGTTACGTATATTGGTTCTTCTCTTTCACTAGGTAGTTTACTTGTGTTCATCACTGAAGTGCCTTAAAAGTGAAGTATTTTGAAGGCCTTACTTCAATGAAAGTTTTAAAAAATTGCTCCTTCGGCATGATGATCCTTTGTTGAATGGCACTGTTGCTTGAAATGACTGTAAACATCCTGCATGTTTATGACTCTCTTTAAAGAATGTTTCAGCCATTTTAGAGCATAGACAAATGAGCTCTTGGGCTATCCAAAAAGCGTTCCATACAATCACAAAAGAAAAGGGAGAAGACGAAATTAACTATTCAATTTATATAAATGCAACTTAGATAAAATAAATGCAGAAGTATACAATGAATACAGCACACATTTTCTTGCATCGTTGTTTCTCTGGTACCGTTTGATAAATGAACACATAATGGTATGTTTATTATAAAGATAATTACTGAATTTATCTCTAAACCTTAGTGAAATGATAAAGGTTTCCACTTGGGGGCAGATAGTGCTTTTAAAAAAAAACCTATAGCAATATTAAGGATTATAAAGACTATAGCTGAAGTTTTTATTAATAAAATTGTTGTTCCTATCTGAGAGTCAATAAAGAAACTGACAGTCTCCCAAAGGAATGATTGGGTGTATGAGCCCTCAGCAATGAATGGAAAGCTATGCATTAAGTACAGATTATCTTATGTTAAAGAGCTAGTTTGATATAGCAGTTAAGACATCAGACTAGAAACTGGGAAACTGAGTTCTAGGCAGAAAACCAACTGGGTGACTTTAGGCCTGTCATTCTTTCTCAGCTCTAGGAAACAAGCAATGGCAAGCTACTTTTGTATCTTACCTAGAAAACTGCAGGAACCAGTCCAGGCAGTCATCAGGAGTCAATACTGACTAGAAGGCACCAAAATAACAAACAATGTTATCTTGTCGCTAGCATTTGAATTTTTTTCCCCAAGAAACTGCTATAGCTATAGTTCATGAACTGGAAAGTTTTTAGCAATCAACCACCTTGCAATTTTTAACTTTTGGTATAAAGTTCTGGATGTTCCTTGCCTCCCCCAATTCAAATATTAGAATGGATGCTGAACTTAAGGAAAGAGCAGTACAGAACCCTTATTATATGATTCTGGTCATCATCATCTGGTGTAACTGTAGAGCTATGGATCCTGGAGTTTTATAAAAAAAAAAGAATACAAAGTCCTTCCTCTCTATTTACTGTTACTCTAGCACAAATTTATAGTCACTTTCCAGAAGCTGTTGTACTCCAATTTCCAGCAGCCTCACAAGGATGGAAGTTGTAATCCCATAACACCTGAAGTGATATCAAGTTGTCATCCCTGCTCTGAATAGTATGATTAGTAAATATTTTCCTAACCTGTGTACCTGGATGTATCTTCTGACTCTACACAACTTATAATTAAGAAAGAAGAGGAAAGTCAGAGGGGAAAAAAAATCCCATTGACATACCGCTAAGATTTTGCCATGTTTCTGTATTATCAGAGATATTATAAACAAATTGACAAATAACTGGAGACAGCTCTGTTGGCTTTCTAGGACAGTGGTTCTCAACCTTTTTAATGCCGCGACCCCCAACTGGTTGTAAGTCAAGGACTACTCAACCGGTTGTAAGTCGAGGACTACTCAACCGGTCATAAGTCGAGGATTACTCAACTGGTGCAGCACCATTTGCAGAATGGGACTTTTGGTGGGCTCAGCAGGGCAGAGACAGCCTGGACAATTCCTATTGGCTTTGAAAGCCAATAGAATTAGACTCTATTCAAGAGAGTCTATTCTATTGGCTTTCAAAAGCCAATAGAATAAAAGGGAGTAGCACAGCTAAGGAAAAGGGGGGAAAATGGCAGACAGCCTTGTCTGGTGACTCCCGTGAAATGGTCGTTCAACCCCAAATGGGGTCCCGACCCACAGGTTGAGAATCACTGTTCTAGGAGGATGCATTGAGGATCTTTACATGTTCATTCAAGTATAGAGCAGCTACAGATAAGGAAAAAAAGTAACATTTACCATATTGCTCTCTTCACAAGCCTGAAGGCTTGATTCTATGAATGAAAAGGCTAAATAACGCTCCTTCTCCAAAGAAATCTCAATAATAATCCTTCCACAATGACACTTATAAATAGAAGGAATCATCTAACTCTTTCAGAAAGTTCAGCTCTCTGGAGAAAAAAAAGTTGAAAAAGAAACACAAACTTACTTGGGAATTATAATCATGTTATGGAAAATATTGGTTACTCATAGAAGAAAACTGATGTTATATCTTCCTACTCCAACCAGGAAAGATTTCAACTTCCTCAGGACACTTATCATTAATTGATCTTTTTTTTTTCTTGCACCATTCTTATTTGTCCTTCTACATTAGTAGAGGACCTATAACAAAGATTAGCTGAAATATGAAAATCCGTTGAAGCCCTAAAACTGCATTGTGTTATATCATTGGTCCAAAATTAAGTGCCCACAGATACATAAAAGCATCTGCAAAGTAAGTAGCAAATTCATTACAGCAAGCAAAACATGATTCATTTAAGGCAAGACAGCTTAAATTAATTAGGATACTCACTATCCTGAAGAGTTCCTCTGGGACAGACTGTGCAGATGTTATGACAGAAGATAAAAGAGATTTATATCTCAGTTGCCAGAGCCTCTACAATTAGTCTACTTTGCACTAGTCATATACCACTAGCCCTCGAATTGCCTGACTCCATGGTTGTCCATCTTAGTTTGTAGGTGAAAGGAGACTGGCAACTAGAAAGCTGTAAAAGATGAGCCCACCTCTTACCACCATAGCCTTTAACTCTGGTTATTTATTTATTTATTTATTTATTTATTTATTTATGAAGGTTATATAGTCATGCAATTCACATAAATGCAATTCTGGGTGGCATACATCAATATAAGACACAAATTCAAGAACAATTGAACTATAGCAGCACCAATTAATAGAAGAACAGGAAACCTCAATGTCCACTATACCACTCATGGTAGAAACTTTATCATCCAGGCCAAATATTTGGGGGGAAATGCCTTGGTAAAAGCTGTGATGATCTAGGTCAGTTGTATGCTGGAGGAAGTAGGGGGCTTATTCCAGAGGGTATGTGTTATATCAGAAATGGCAAAGCTTCTAGTTCCTATCAGATGACACTGTTTCAAGGAAGAGACCTGAAGCATGCCTACATGATTATAGTACGTGGGACGAACTTGTTCTTTTTGTAAATATAAAAATGATGTCCTATTTCATAACTCTTTGAAAAGGTAAGCACTACTGAAACAGAAGGCACTCTGCAACTATATAAATAGTAAAAATGTAGGTCACATCATTCTAAAAATAACATAAACTCTTCCACTTCTACTGTTGTAGCTTCAAATCAGCAGCCCCAACCTGATACCTTCCAGACTTGTTAAGTAAAACTTCCATAATTCTGGGCATCACTGGCTATGCTGGCTGAGGTTAAAAGAATTTAATATAAAGTAGCTCAAGGACACCAGATTGGCAAATTAGTGCACTATTAACTTACACTGCCCCCCTGGCTGAATAGCAAATGTCGACTAACTCAACCTATTTCCTGTGACAATCTACAGTACATTTTTTTTATCTATCCATTTTAATAATTACGTTCACCCTGTTCTATTTTTCTTAAACTTGCTAGACATAAACATTTTTTCTTTCCAATATGCTTACATCACATTCTCAAAACTGCTTGTTGAGCCTAAAGAGTGCAGTAATCTAAATTTGGTCCAGAACTGATTCATGAAATACATGGTGCTCTTAGTAAACATATCCAAAGTCATGATTCAGTGTATTGTTCCTCTCACTCTTTCTCAATGTCCAGTTTTCAAAACTGCATGCTACTGCTGTATATTGCATTGAAATACCCTCTTCTTCTGTGTACATTTAGTCATAGTCTTCCACCCTAGAATTAATTTACCTTTATTTCTTGAGTGCAGTGTCCATCTTTACCTATTCTTGAACCCAAGAAAAACCGCTATCAACCACGTTCAGTTTTTTTGCCATCCACTATCTCTTGCCAACATTAAATATTGACCTTGATTTTTTTTCACTTTCTATGTTTACATCTATAATTAACTGTTCTAAATCATCTTTAATTTCAGCTAGAAAATTTGTCTCATCCATATATCTCATGTTTTTGAAGTTTTATCCTTCAATATTGATTTAAACTATTATCTCTTCCAGTTCTGTCATTCAGATAATATATTCACTCCCCCCCCCCCATGCTGAGCTGCTCTGTTTCTTCAAACTCAATTCTCTGTAGTTTCTTGTTCATTATAAAGGTTGCTCAGAAGAATAATCAGGTATTCATTAGACTTAATATAGTCCACATTTTGGCAAGATATACACAAAGAACATGCTGAAGTTAGTAAGTTTTAAGTTTTCTTGCTCAGTCTCTATATTATCTGTACTTATTATTCATCTTATATTAGCTATTTGATCTTGTGCCCCTTTGCCAATTCTGGGGGCATTTCTTTCTGTATGTACCGTTGTATTCTTCTTTATGAGATGTTAAGCAAAATTGGCAAGATGAATCAATCCAAGGATTTAGTAATTTTCACTCAATCTTGCATGTTTCTTCTGCCAACATTTGCCACTCTCAAAGCAATGCACATAGACTTGTTCCATATATGTTGACACACAGCTGTAAGCACTTTAGCTACAGCTTTAAAGAGTTAGCTATGCATGTTGCTTTCCCATTTGATAGATGGTAACTTTCTACTGTAATTAGTTCCTAAATATATTCTTTATATCCAAGTGTTTATAATATTTTATAACCTCATTTATGTTCCAGTATAAACTTTCATCTTTCCTTTGCCTTTATTAATATTCTCCCATAATTATTATTTAGCGGTGCTACCTTAGCTGTACATTTTACTTTGCCCAATTTTTTAAAACACATCTCTCATTTTCTTATCAGTTTCTTATAATTATTATTCAGATAGTAAATAATTATTTTATCTATCTATTTATTATTATTATTATTATTATTATTATTATTATTATTGACATGATAGCAGTGTTCCAATATCTCAGGGGCTGCCACAAAGAAGAGGGAGACAAGCTATTTTCCAAAACACCTGAAGGCGGTACAAGAAGCAATGGATGGAAACTAACCAAAGAGAGAGGCGACCTAGAACTAAGGAGAAACTTCCTGCCAGTTAGAACAATTAACCAGTGGAACAACCTGTCTCCAGAAGCGGTGAATGCTCCAACACTGGAAGTTTTTAAGAAGAAACTGGACAGCCATTTGTCCAAAATGGTATAGGGTTACCTGCCTATACCTGCCTCTTCCAACTTTATTATTATTATGGATCATCGCACAGTCAGCCAGATATTCAGACTGGATTTGGCATTTTGTCTATTTATCAAGTCCTTACCAAGGACCTGGGATAGGCAGATGTGGATGTTTGACATTATTGCAGATATCGTCGCAGGATGGAAACAGTTCCTAGTAAGGCTGCCTTTTGCAATTGACTAATGGCGAATTTGTCAATGCCAATGGTGTTCAAGTGGTACTCCAGTTGTTTTGGGATTACACCCAAGGCGCCTATTACTATTGGTACTACTCTTGCTTGCTTTTGCCACAGTCTTTCTATTTCTATTTGTAGGTCTTTGTATTTTGTTATCTTCTCCAGTTCTTTCTCGTCTATTCTGCTGTCTCCAGGCAGTGCCACGTCCACTATCCAGACTTTTTTGTCTTTCTTATCGACAATTTTTAAGTCTGGGGTGTTGTTGTTGTTGTTGTTGTTGTTATGTTGATATATATATTTGTATCCTTGTTGCTGGATGCTGAGAGTCTGCATTCAGTCATTAGATATTTATTGGGTTGCCCTAGGCTTTCACCCTCTGTCTTTCCCTGAATACTACTTGAGCTCTTTTTTCTCTGAAAATTTTGGGGATGCCTGACTGAATTTTGCATTTCCATCTTCTGTTTCCTATTTGATTTGATTTGATTGTATGTCAGATGGTGTACAAATGTAGAGTTTGCCCTTCTTTAGTTTGAAGCACATATTAGCAGTAACAAAATGTTTTTACAAAATTAATTTGTCTCATGCATTATTTTATTTACTCGATCAATATAAAATAAGATAACCTTTGATGCCACTTTTTTCTGTGAACCCATTGGCACATATTAAAAAATGAAATTCTGATGGCCGTTCTCAAAAGAATACACACACACACACACACACACACACACACACACAAATAATGTGTATATATATATATATATATATATATATATATATATATATATATATACATACATACATACATACATATACATATATACATATGTTGGATCATGGTGAAAGCTAGGGAATTCCAGAAAAACATCTACTTCTGCTTCATTAGACTATGCTAAAGCCTTTGATTGTGTGGATCACAACAAATTGTGGCAAGTTCTTAAAGAGATGGGAGTACCAGACCATTTTATTTGTCTCTTGAGAAATCTATATGCGGGTCAAGAAGCAACAGTGGGAACTGGACACGGAACCACTGATTGGTTCAAAATTGGGAGAGGAGTCCGGCAAGGCTGTATACTGTTGCCCTGCCTATTTAATTTATATGCAGAACACATCATGAGAAAGGCAGGGCTAGATGAATCAAAAGTTGGAATTAAGATTGCCGGGAGAAATATCAACAACCAAAGATATGCTGTTGATACCAATCTAATGGCAGAAAGTGAAGAGGAACTAAAGAACCTCTTGATACAGGTGAAGAAGGAGAGTGCAAAAGTTGGCTTGAAACTCAACATTAAGAAAACCAAAATCATGGCATCCAGCCCTCTCAATTCCTAGCAAATAGATGGGGAAGAAATGGAAGTAGTGACAGATTTTATTTTCCTGGGCTCCAAGATCATCACAGATGGGGACTGCAGCCAAGAAATTAAAAGACGCTTGCTCCTGGGGAGGAAAGCTATGGCATATCTAGACAGCATACTAAAAAGCAGAGACATCACCCTGCCAACAAAAGTGCGTATAGTCAAGACCATGGTTTTCCCAGTTGAAATGTATGGATATGAAAGTTGGACCATAAGAAAAGCTGAGCGACAAAGAATTGAGGCCTTTGAACTATGGTGCTGGAAAAGACTCCTGCAAGTCCCCTGGATTGCAAGGCGTTCAAACCGCTCAGTCCTAGAAGCGATAAACCCCGACTGCTCTTTAGAAGGCCAGATCCTGAAGTTGAAACTCAAATATTTTGGCCACCTAATGAGAAGGAAGGACTCACTGGAGAAGGGCCTAATGCTGGGAAAGATTGAGGGCAATAGAAGAAAGGGGCGACAGAGAATGAGGTGGATGTATGGAGTCACTGAAGCAGTAGGCGTGACAGGAAGACCTGGAGGAACGTTGTCCATGGGGTTGCGATGGGTCGGACATGACTTAGCAATTAACAACAATGACATACATATATACTGTATATAATTAATCACAGACCATTTAGAATACATAGAGGAAAAAAGAGTCTTGAGAATTAACAAGGTTGATACTGTATTGTATAAAGCAGCGGTTCTCAACCTATGGGTCACGACCCCATTTGGAGTCGAACGACCCTTTTACGGGGGTCGCCAAACAACGCGATCCACCATTTTCCCCCCTCAGGGGGCGCCACCGCGCATGCGCACCACGCATGGGGCGGTACCGTGCATGCGCACCACGTGTGGGGGGGTGCCACACATGCGCGGCACGCCACGTATGTGCGGCGTGTCCATGTGACGGGGGTCACCGTTACACAAAAGTTGAGAACCGCTGGTATAAAGCTACTACAGAATTTAATTGTTCTACTTCGGATATTGTGAAGCCTCCTTCCAGAAAGTACGGTAACAAAGAAAACTAGTAATGGAGAGGATGTGTGGCATGCCAGACAATACTGCAGACCCTGGTCAAGATTTGCTTATATGCTATATATTAACTTCACTCCTCACCTTTTGACCTAACCAGCATCATTCTCAGAGTCATTAAAGCTACTTAATTCTCCCATCATACCGAGCAGAACATTCCCTGGAAAAGTCAGATTGAGGAATTGATAGAAGGAAATCAACTTCCAATCATCTTTTCTGAGATCCTCACCACTCTCTGTACAGTCTTCCTGTCTGAAACAACAGTACCTCCAAACCACACCGTAATGCAATAACCAAACAGTAGTATAATAAATATAATATAATATTCCCATGATTCTAGGTTCTTTTATTTATCCAACTGTTCCAAATTGTACTATGTTCTTTCTAAATATAGCATTAAGTACATCCTGAAATTTCTCTAGAGTTTTTTTTAGAACCTTCCACCAATATAGCTTTAGGAAGGGCATGTTGGGTATCAACTTATTCTGGTAGAAAAAACTCTACAATTTGCTGGAATATAAATGACCTTAAATAAAATCTGACTCTCACCTATCATTATATCCTTTCATGCCCTGATTAAAGTAATGCAGTCCAATCTACCAAAGTTCACCTATTCCTAAAACTATTCAGGGAGAGAACCAATCTAGAGCTAAGGAGAAATTTCCTGACAGTTAGAACAAGTAATCAGGGGAATGGCTTGCCTTCCAATGTTGTGAGTGCTCCTTCACTAGAAGTTTTTAAGAAGAGATTGGACAGCCATTTGTCTGAAATGGTATAGGGTCTCCTGCTTGAGTAGGGGGCTGGACTAAAAGACTTCCAAGATCCTTTCCAACTCTATTATTCTTAGGAAACCTCATCATTTTCGCTTTCCACTCCAATGTCACTTAAATGTTTCAGCTTTGTTGTCAGCAGTAAAGATATGGTTATCTTGTTCCAGTTTGATTTTAAATTCTTTCTCCTAGATTGTTTGGCTTCTTGCAAACCTACAGAATTCTATTTGCTCTGATTGCTGTTACTGTAGAGAGTAGGGAAAATATATTTTATGTCTACCAGAAATAGAAAATATGCAGGAGAGGGTTGGGCACACATCACCCTAATTCACATGAGAATAAGAAAGAGAGGAAGTATAGGACAATCAGACTTAACAAGATTCTTTTAATATAGCTACACTCAGTAAAGCTAGTTTTAGCCTTCCTGTGACATTGATTTCTGTCTATGTAATGAAAATGATAGTTACTGTTAACTTCACTTTCGACCTAACCAGTATTATTCTCAGAGTCATTAAAGCTACTTAATTCTCCCATCATACCAAGCAGATCATTCTCTGAAAAGGTTAAATTGAGGAAAACTGTTCTAAATGAAGACTAGGGCATAACCTGTCCCCCTGCAAACCATGCTCTCTTCCCGGTCATCTTTTAATTCATATTGCTGTATTTTCATTATTTTTGTTGTTTCATTGTTTTATTATTGTTATTATTATTTTTATCATTTTATGTTCTATTGTATGTTCTCTGTATAAGCTATACAGAGTAGCCCCACAGTGACATGGGCAGCAAATAAATTTAATAATAATTAAAAATTAAAAAGAAACAGACCCTCCATTTTCTGCAGACTAGAACAAGGCACTGACATATCCCAAAAGGAAGAATTGTATGGAGTGTACTTTCAATTGACTTTAAAAATTAATAGAAGTCTTTGGAATACTGTTTACTGCATGAAATGAATATTTCTAATAAAAATATGTGACACATTTTGTTGCCCTTCTCTCATACTCTTGCCAAGTGAACATTTCCTTTACAATGACTTTTGGAATCCACCATCAAATTTTTAAACACATATAAAGCTTTTTGGCAGTTGCTCTACATAATTAAAAATAAAGCCAACTACTGCGAAAATTGGCAATATTTCAGAACATTCATATTGTTTTTGCACATTTTCTACATTCCGGAAAAAAAATATTTATAATGAGATTTCCTTTCATGTAAGAAAGGTATGTGAGTATCAGAGGGAACATTCCTATTTTATATTTATGTAATATATTAATATTTGTAAGCCTTCAAGTTATAACAAACAAAGCCCTAGCATTTAAATTGGCAAAGATTTGATCCAGCTTTCAAAGATTCCAGTTTTAGATGTAAGTTTAGAATAAAAGCAGGATCTTTACAAAATAAGCTCAACTACTGCTGGGATCAAAAATCTAGAAAAATCCTGCATTTTTTTCCCCATTAGTTGTCATTCAAGTTGGTGACCAAAAATTTATCTAAAGGTTTTTTTCCCCTAAAATTTAACTTTTAAGCAAAACTGTCAAGTGTGGAGTATGATGGTCATTCATTTATGTTAAAAGAGGCCAGGAGAAAGATGTGGGTACAATTTGTCTTTCATTGTGTAAACTTTCAACTGAGAGCTCTGCAGTCTTTGACCTTTGACAGTAATGGTACTACTATCCCATTTAAGGGAGAACCCTATTCTTAAAAAATGATTAGAGAATGGCTAGCTGTCTAGAGAAATTCAGAGAAATCAACCATCCAGTTTATCTGATCTTGGGTGGAAATGTGACCAAAGCCCAAGGGAGTATAGGAAGGGGCTTTAGGTTTGCTACAGAGTCTTCATCACCACCCTCAACCCCATGAGATCACTCTTATTTGTGGTCATATAATCACAAAGCAGATTTATCCATTCAGTTTAAAATATATCATACAGTGAATTAATGATTAAATATTGATATTTTGCATGGACTTATGATTTCCCATACCAACAAATAGAAAATAACCCTTTTCGCTGTTCTTTGTGATGAGGGAGCTTTCCTTTTTTTTTTCTTTGTCATCAGCCATTTGTGTCTCTCCTTAATGACATAGAAAAGTGGAGGCATTAGTAGCTGACTGATCCCATGCAGTCTGAAAAGTTCCCTTTCCATCTGGCCAATTTCTCTGGCATCAGTAAAAGAAAAGATCTGAGGGTTTGCAACCTTGTGAGATTTTTCACCATAAGCACATATTATTGTGGGGGATGTCAAGAATGTATGTGCTCTCTTTGTCACACATTCCACAAAAAGGGAGCATGTACTTTGTTAGAAACAAGTGTCACCAAACTATAAGCCATCAACCCAAACATTTCTGCATGTTTAAATATTTCATTTGAAGATAAAAGTTAGGTGTCTTTCAATTGAAGAGAGAGATTTGGCATTTTTATACAATACTTCATAGCAGACATGTCAATCCTGGAGGAATCATAAATGTTCATGCCATCTGTTTTAATATCTATTTTAATAAATGTAATCTAACCTGACCTTCGATGTTAGTTCTTTAGTAAAGCTCATCAATCTGCGCATCTGGCATAAGAACATCAATGTGTACCTGAGAAGTTTTCTTTAAAAAAACCATAATTGCTCCAAGAAGTTGGGGTAACCCTAAATATAAGCCTTGTAACAAATAAAGAATCATAATAACTTTTTTATTTTACTGATGTCACAGCATAGATTTCAGTCAGCAGTAGCCATAGAATTTGCCATGTATTGAATGTCAGAATCATCACAGCAATGTCACACAAAAATACATGTTAAAAGTTATTCCAATTCTGGTCAGGTCTTAAATTGTTCCCTTTTCTCCATTTGCTACTTGCTACTGTGATGTACAAGGAATACTCTCTAAATGTAAGTTCTCTGCAAGGCAGTTTGGCTTTGTCTTTGTAATATATTGGCCACAACTGTTTTAAATCACTTGCTTAATGTCTGACCTACATTGCTGTATTGTTTAACAGTTGCTGTTACTGAAAGCCAGATTGGCTGTCTCCAAGCTAATAATGAGGTTTGGGGTGGGAAACTGTTACTTTAAACCAGCGGTTCTCAACCTGTGGGTTGGGACCCCATTTGGGGTCGAACAACCATTTCACAGGGGTCGCCAAACAACGCAGTCCGCCATTTTTTTCCCCTTTTCCTTAGCTGTGCTACTCCCTTTTATTCTATTGGCTTTTGAAAGCCAATAGAATAGACTCTCTTGAATAGAGTCTAATTCTATTGGCTTTCAAAAGCCAATAGGAATTGTCCAGGCTGTCTCTGCCCTGCTGAGCCCGCCAAAAGTCCCATTCTGCAAACGGTGCTGCACCAGTTGAGTAGTCCTCGACTTATGACCGGTTGAGTAGTCCTCGACTTACGACCGGTTGGGGGTCACGGCATTAAAAAGGTTGAGAACCACTGCTTTAAACCTATTGGTTGCCACCTAGTGGCTAACTGTATAAATAGCTGTGCAGCAGCCTTTAGGGCTGTTTCTGTTCTGAGTTAATAAACTTGTTTTCTGTTTCAATACTCTGCCTCATTCAATGCCTAAAGAACCGAAGGTATAACAGTCTTTGTGAGGCAGCATATGATTCTTCTATTAAATGTGTGAAAGCAAAGTACACATTCTTGATGACTGGAGAAATATAATTTTTCTCAGTGCAGTGCCCTGAATCACCCCAGATCCAGTTGTGAGGAGACATTTCTGCCTAGGCACTGTTCGTGTTTTGAAAAGCCTTTTCCCACCAATGGAAAGGTCTCAAAGTAAAGCAACATAGAACTTTTTTTGCTTTTATTACTTATTTATTAATAAAGTTACATTCCACTTTTATTTGTTCCACTCAAGGCAGTATATGTAATAATCCTGTATTTTATTTTCCCCACAACAGTTCTGTGAGAAAGGGTGAAGTGGGCTGAGAGAGAATAACTGGCCCAGATTATGTAGTTGGTAGTTGGATTAAATTTACAGTCTCCAGGTTTCCAGTCCAGCACTTAAACCCTTACACCTAACAATGCTTTTAATAATGCAGGACATTCTTGCAAAACAAAATTGAAGGTAAATTGGCAGAATAATGATTCTGAGCCCAAAGAATAGTGGCTAGCCAATAAAGAGAAATCTATTAGCTAGGATATTATAGAACCTGCCCTGCAAGACAGATTATATGGTTTTAAAGGTTACAAGGTTCAAAGACAAGCATAACCAATGCATCTCTTTCACTGATTAAATGTATGTTACCACCCTATATGGAAAAGTTTTACCTGATCATATATGTTCTGTGATGTGATGTGATGTGAAATATGATATGAGATATCAGTTGATACAATTTATTCTGTGAAATCTGAAGTGAGAAAGGTCACATTTCCAGACATGTTTCTTTTGAAAGGAAAGAACTTTATTCTGATCCTGAATTGCCAGCTGAACCAAGCTGGAGGAAGCATAAACAGAAAAGTATACAAGCAAAGTCAATGAACAGAGTTATAGATGCAGTCATCCTTGTGAGCAGGAAGATTTGTAAAGCCCTTGGGTTCAATTCTTGGCTGGAACACTAACTCTTCACAAGTCCTTAGATAGCCCTGCTTAAACTGCTTCTTATTTTTCTGTCAGATTTCAAAATCTATGCCTGACTTTTAGATTTTTTTTTTTACTGATGATTGGGTACAGAGCCAGCAAGCTTAAGATTGGTACTAAGACTCTTTGGGATGAAAGGATAATATATAGATTTGGACTCTAGAATAGCTCAGACAGAACCAAAAAAAGTCATGTCCAGATGTGCTAGAGAAGAAGTCTCTTGTTTTAAAACTGTGGGTGCTCAAGAAATTAACATGAAGGAAACTATTACAACAGGAGTCTTAAAAATGCTCTAAATTTCTCATCTCATGTAAAACTTATGTAAGAGTTTTGGAGCCAGTAGGAAATGTCTGGGGCCCTTCCATTAAATTTCCTTCAGTCCTCTTCCTCTTACAATGGCATTGCTTCATTACAGACAATGCTCTTTCCAAATAATTTGTAAAATGGTAGGAACTCTTTTCATGTTATTGCCAATACCCACCAGAAGATTCTATCATTTTAATGGTCTTGGGCTTTTTTATAATTCAGATATTTTAATATTTTATAGTACTTTGTAGCCTCATAACAGATTTTTTTTAAATGATGTTCTTTGTGGAGGCTGCAGTGATTAGAATGCTATCTCTATCTTAGTGATAGATATTAATGACAGCTGGTGTCTGATATAATTTCTGAAACATTTCTATTCAGCAGAGTTGTGAGTAGAAGAACTGGGCAGATAAACCAACTGAAGGAATCTTAGAACTTCTGTTTCTCTTGTCCTGCCTTTCTGTTTTCTTCAAGTGGGGGCAAATCCAATCATTATGTGAACTGAAACTCTGTTATCCTTCAAGTTTTACAGCTGTGCTCCACAGAACTGGACTGATCAGGAAAAAAAATCACATCTAGAAATATGTATATTGATGAAAGGCATATTTTTGGGGAAGTTTATACAGTTTTCAGATGGAAGTAGGATGGAATACATTTAGAATTGGAATCATAAGAAACCATAATTGATAAATTCAGGTATTGTTAACTCTCTCATTTGCTCATACAGAGTGTTGCTTTCATAGGCTTGCATATGCATGGAGAATAAAGTTTCAGTTCTTTTCTCTCCTGTGTGCTGCTGTGTCTGAAATCCTGTTTCAGTAAAAGTAGAATTAGCCAATCTATACTTAACTTTGCGTTTGGTATAGACCAAACTTTTTTAAAAAAAATTATTGGTAGATTTTTACCTTTTAAATATTTCCAGAGGTTCTGAGCTCAAAATCATTTTCCATTTGTTTAGAGTAGAAGTCCCCAACCTTTTGGGCACCAGGGACCGGTTCCGTGGAGAGAGGTTTTTCTGCAGACCAGAGGGTGTGTGGTTTTGCATGCTGCCTGCATCCCACAGATTGGGCTTTGCTTGTTTGTGCGGACCAGTTGCTGGCATGCCATGGCCTGGTACTGGTCTACAGACTGGGGTTAGGGACCCCTGGTTTAGAGGGTGCAAAGCCAATTTGGTGTAGTGGTTAAGGTGTTGGCCTAGAAACAGGGAGACGGTGATACCAATATGCAATAGGGAGAAAATGACAGTTGGAAGTTTAATGAACATCTGTTTCTTAGCCAAAGTTTTTGAAAAGGCCTAAAAGGCAGATTTCTGAAGAATTGAGTGGTATTCTACATACCTATTTATCATATTATGGCATTTCGGATTGTGCTCATCACTTCCTAGACTCCAGAGTCACAGCAGGAATTATTTCAAATTAGTTTTAGTTTGTGTTTTTTAATTATCCTTTATACATCAATATTGTTAAAGGGAGTATGATGCAAATCAGCTAAAACACCAAACACTGCAGAACTATAAAACAGAATATTTACAAATTCCAGTGCATTTTTTTAGAACAAGATCAGGTAATTCAAACATTTGGACAGAGAAACATTTGGAAGCATCTCCAAAAATAAATATTTAAGAGAGTATTAGATTGATTCATAATAATACCATCACAACCAAATGGAGCAGTTTTATGCTAATGTATAGTCCCACCAAAGATATCATCAGCATAATAAAGCTAGATTGCAGTTTTAATTTTAACCTAAACATTTGTCTTGCTTATTAAACAATTGCTTTAAACTGTTGCTGATAGCAGTTTACTTAAATAACAATAACACATTTTGTAATGCAATCAGGTTTTTATTTTAAGAATTATACAAAAAGATTCGATTTTAAAAGGAATATAAAACATACAATTATAAAAAAATAAAGTAAATATTCTTCTGATCAGAGACCAAAAGAAGAAAAACAAATTTTGGAAGCACTTTTTCATCACTTTATCAAGGACATGATCTTTCATCCACAAGCTTTGAAAAATAATTGTACATACAAATAATAATTACTATTATTCCCTTAATTTTTCCCATCTGCTTGGTAAAAATGAGTTAGTAAATTAACTACATTCCTTCTTTAAAAAAAATCAATCTTACAGCATACCATAAATGCCTATAGTCCTGATTCATACCAAGAGAGGTTATAAAAATGGACTGAATGCCTATCAATAAAATTCCATGAGATTTAAGAGGATGAAGATATAATGGCACCCCTTTTGTTCTTTACTGCTTTAGAATCTTTTTTGTTCCCCGCCCATCAAAAAAAACAGTCATTCCTCCTTACCTTATCTTCCACACATTCCAAAGTTACTCAGCCACAATGAGATGCTAGTTCAGCCAATTCAAATGGCAACTGAAATCATGTCTTCAAACTTGAAGAGAGATCTATGAAGTACATTTCATATCTGTAGCCCAGCAGATACAAAAGCATGAAAACAGCAGTTTGGTTCCAGATCGATCCCTACAGTCCTCATTACTATATAAAAATCTCTCTAAATTTTAGCTTAAATTCCTCAGATACTGATTCTCATCCATGAACCAGGAACTCTAATTACTGCTTGCTCTTTGAGCCCAATCCAAGGGGTTGGCTACGATATATTACAGCTTAGATTATTGCATGATTGCCAACTCTATCACTTTTAGATCTTCAATGAAACACTTTTTAGAAGTCTCACTACGGTGACATTTAATAGAGTCAGCTAACTCTATTTTTTTTTTATGGTAGGATCTATGCAATGAAATTACTTGCTTTCGAGTTGAGTCTGGTCTCCGACTTTTTTCATTTGGAAATTTTTAGTGATTTTCGTTGTTGGAATGAATTTTTATTGTGGCGTCTACAGCCAGAAAATAGAATTAGAAAAAAAAAAATCTGAAAGAATCTTGTAAAATTTCTTCAGACTAATACATTTTATTAGAAGCATAAGCTTCTAATAATATATAATATGCATATACCGTAAATGCCGGCGTATAAGGCGACTTCCATGAGCGCTGAAATCGGTGCCAAAGACGGAGGTCGTCTTATACGCCGAGTCGTCTTATACGCTGGAAATACTGGTAGTTTCCGGCGTATAAGACGACGTTCTAGGAATACGGCCCAGCTATAAAGACAGGGGTCGTCTTATACGCCGGGTCGCCTTGTACGTCGGCATTTACGGTATATTCTAGAGGAAAGAAGGACTGAGGGGGGCATGATAGCAGTATTCCACTTTTTGAAAGGCTGCCACAAAGAGGAAGAGGTCAACTTATTTTCTAAAGCACCAGAGGACAGAATAAGAAACAATGGATGGAAACTAATAAAGGAGAGAATCAACCTGGAATTAAGGAGAAACTTCCTAACAGTGAGGGCAATTAACCAGTGGAACAGCTTGGTCTCAGAAGTTGTGTGTGCTTCATCACTGGAGGTTTTTAAGAAGAGACTGTTCAGCCACTTGCCTAGAAGACCTCCAAGGTCCCTTTCAGCTCTGTTCTGATTGATTGATTGATTGATTGATTGATTGATTGATGGGGTGAGATGGGAGGAAGGAAAGAAAAGACAAAGTAATTATCTAGATCAGGGGTGTCAAACTGCTGGCCCATGGGCCAGTTTCATCATACCGAAGCCATGCCCACTCCATTGCTGGCAATGCAAAAAGAGTCACGATACACTGCGATATGTCACATGACGTGGCGAGTTTGACTTTGTGATCTAGATACTGGTTATGTGTACAATAAATTACAAGTACCTTATGAATTGAGAACTGTAATGTGTTAAAAACTCATTATGCTTGTTGAGGCTTTTTTCCGTCTCACACATGTAGATCTACATAGCTGCACATAAGTATTCACATACTTATTCAGTGGATCCTTCTCTTCCTGTGATTAGAAAGCAAGTATCACATTTCACTTTTACCTTAATTTAACTTCAACCAATACTGTACAAAAACCAAATTATAGAAGGCAGCTTTCTAACCAAGCTGAAAACAAATTAACAGCTTAATCAATTCCATATAGAATGAGATTAGAGCATGTGCATAGGGGGCTTTCATAAAAACGAGGCAGAAAATCTAAAGCTGCTTCCCAGACCATAACCCATATTTCTGCCCAAAATGTTGAAAGCATTTTTCAAAAGTTTCTGTCATTTTTCATTGCTAATTATAGTTTCCTAATTCTTGCTGGCACGCTGATATTTTTCATTTCCTGGTTAATAGCCTACATGATGAAATGCCACCTGCATTCTTAGTAGATAGAAAAGCAAGATTTAGTATTTGACAATTATTTTCTGAAGTGGGGATGGGGGATCATTATTCTTCAAAAGAACAAAAAACAAAATAAAAACAAAGTTCATAGTCTGTTCTATTGCATTCCTTTATCCCTTCAATCTGTTCAATTTAGCCCACTCCCATGCATTTGCATCATGCTATTTTTAATTAAAGAGAGGGAAACGTCAAGGAAATCACAACTCTTTACAAAACATCGAAATCCACTTTGAATAATTAATTTTTAAAATTACTTAAAATATATGGAGCCCATGAGAAGATTAAAGCTTCATGTGAGATAGATAAACTCATAGTTATGCAATTGTACTGGCTGTTGCAGAAGCTTAAAGCTTGTTATTGGATTATAAAATTATCAGTGCCACATAGCCGAGTTTGTCAAAGTGGCAGTTTACACATTTATCATGTCTAGGTAAAGAGGTGTAACTAATGTCACTGGGAGGAACTAGCATTTCTTGTGGCTTTGACAGGTCCACCTGTTTCAAGCTATCATCAAGCTGTCCTCTGTTCAAATGAATGGGGAATTTCTGCTAGGTAAAGGAACCAAAATGATGCATGATAGGTTTAATCTCCTCTCAGGTAAAACACTCGATTTGATTAGTTGTTGAAACAACAACAATATAAACAAAGTCACATTGGTAGAATTCCCTTTCCAGTAAGGTGGCAAACTCTTTAAATGTCACAAATGCATGCATGGAAGAATGTGGAATTGTTAAAATAAAACAACATACAGTGTGGGACATTACCTTCTCTTACTATGGAAGAAAAGAAACAGGGGATTGAATATGCTTTACCATCATTGTGTGGCATTTTTACAGAGATGATAACATAAATTTTATCTCCAGATTATGATCTAGATCTATAAATAAAGAGATCCTTCTGGTTTAGCAGAGGCTGTTGTGGGCAGATAGAATATTTTTGTAACTTTGCCTGCAACTCTCTGTACCCATGGGTATAAACATTTATTTGTTTAACACATGTCTAGGCCAAACAACTCCAAAACAACTCTGAGTGGCTTCTCAGGTTAAAAGAAACAACGTTATATAAAAGCAAAAGCCATTTGAGGGAACAACAGATGATACTTCCACCACTAATCACAATGTAAAGGGTACAGTATGGGCAAAAAGGCACATATTGCCCCAAGACAACCCCCCCCCAGTCATGGGTTGAGCTAAACTGTGTCATCAGAGTGCTGCAAGTGTGATTTCAACAAATGAAAACATTTCCTGACATTCAGACTCCTAAGGCTATGGCAATACCTGATTTCTTGTCTTCTCTCAACCCAAATAAGCTGTAGTAAGAACCAGCCAAATCACCAGGGGGCAGCAGAGAGTAGGAAGAGAGAGGGATCTCTCTCTCTCTCTCTCTCTCTCTCTCTCTCTCTCTCTCTCTCTCTCTCTCTCTCTCTCTCTCTCTCTCTCTCTCCCTTGCCCCATTCATCAAAGTATGAACAGGTCAACCTGTTTGGTTTTTTTTTTAGTTAGTTCTAAAAATTAAGCTTCCTGGGCTGTGGTCTGTAGTGTTACTGAAGATTAAAAACTGGTGGTACATCTGGTGTGAGCCAGGCTATGAATTGCTCAATGAATTGTGAGTAACAAAAGAATGTCTGTATTACCATAGGAATGACCTTGGGAGACAAGGGGAAGAGCCACAGCCAGGACAAGGTCAGATAAGAGGCAGCTTAGTCCCTAAGCAAAGAAGGGAGCCTCCCTAATTTCTTGAGCTGTCAAGGTGAAGGACAAGAAATGTACTTGGAGACTTGCAAGATACTGTTAATGGAATCTTACAATAAAGGACACTTAGTTCATTCAGCTGAAGTACCTTGTAAGGCTGCCATCAATCTTTAAAATGTAAGAGTGCATCTCTTTCCTTTACAACCCATAAAACTCAGAAGGGTCCATTCTGAGATACTCACCATGCCCAAATTCCTTCTGGGGCTAAACTATTTGACTATTCCCCTGGTCTTGCTTCTTTCCCCTGTCCCTCATATACATTATGGAATATTTACAACTTAGGACTTTGGATAAGACTGCAAAGTAGCAGCTAGGAACATGGAGAGCACCTTTCTACTTGAAAACAAACCTACATATAAGTGTCTTCATGTAATGACATGCAAAATGGGCAATGTTTATTGCAGCTTTTGCTGCTCAGCCAATGAGATGAATACTCTTCTCCCAAACACTTCAAGAGATGAAGATGTTAATGAAGCAAATTGGGAAAAATTCTGGAAAAGTTTAACAGGGGCCAACATTCCAGCTCGTACTGTGACAGCTATCTGGTCTATTGTAGCTAGTGAAGATGAAGGAACATTTATTCCAGTTTTTTAGAAGGCAAACAGAAACAAATTTTAAAAAGGCTAGAATAGCACTTCTGGCCATCTTATCATTCATTCAATATCTACTTTGTCAGTTTGTTGCTTCCTGTGGCCATCTTGCAGAAGTTGTAGCCAATATGTTCATTCGGATAACATCCATTCAACAACATGTGGTGTAGTAGAGGTATCCTAGATTTCATTCAGATGTTATATCTCTCAATTCTTCCTGCAATGATGAAATAACTAGAACTCAGTTTCTATGGTTTCATTTCACCTTTATATAAAGGGGTTTGGGACATCTATTATTTTGATTGCATTCTGATCTCTTCCCATATTTAAGAAATAAGTTTAGACCCATATTTGAACCTTCTCTTCTTCCAGCATTTCAAGAACTCTGTGGGAAAGAATAAATCATCAAAACTTTCCTCCCTTCACTAGGAGCTGTAGCCCTGGGGTAGAATTCCATTCATAAGATCTCAAGATACATACTATAAATTTTAAAGTGTGCACCTGAGACTACTTTTGCCCTTATAGCTCAATCTAGGCACTGTCCACATGAACATTGTTAAGTATTATGAGAAATGAATTATTAGATACAACATTATATATATATGCTTATTGTATTGATTGAACACTACAAACGATTCCCCTGAAGAAATGCAATAACTTGTTAGTCCAAGAAAGTGTAACCTTAAATAACCCTGTGCCTGCCTAAAAAGGTCTGTTTTTACAAGTCACTGCCTACATTGGATTATGGGGTGTTTTTTTTCAGTAGAAGTTTCCAAAAATAAGCTTTGGAATCATGAAAATATTTTAACTTGCTACTCAATGTCTCATAACATTCCTTAGCAGCTTTCTACATATTTCAGGCATTTCCTCATAGTTTTATAATTGCCATACTTCCTGTAAATTTTGAAGTTCCAGAAATAAACAGGAAGGGTGACAGGATTCTAAGGAAAGAATTTCCCTGCTACTTAAACACTCCCCCCCCCCCCACATACACATACACACTTCTTCTGACAAGCTGCTTGGTTTATTACCAAAGCCACAAGTTTAGGGATGTGGAGAAAAACAGTGGGAAATACAGTCTTCCTCTTTCACTAAATAAATCAAGGATAAAGAATAAAATGGCATACTGTGATGCCCTTATCCAACTGAATTACAGGTTCTTTTCAAATAGTCAGTGAAAAGTCCAGATTATTCCAAAGTTTATCTGTTAAAAGTACAGAATTTATTTATTTAGAAATGTTCTATGGCTGCCCACTCAATCTCAGTGACTCTGGACAGCTTCAAAAAAAAAAAATAGAATGGCCTATTCATTGGTAGTTGAGACTGTTTGGAATATATGATTATTTCTTGAAAGCATGTATCTTTCTACTGTGATTATATCAACTTGTACATGCAAATTTTCAATCTCAATGTTTTCAAAAGGGCTTCTTTTTCAAGGTCAACACTTTAGGTGTCTATTTGCACTGGACTGAGTTGCCTGTAAATACTACAGTATGATGAACCAAACTCAACCCAAGAAATTAGATATTTAGGCTATATTCTGTGGTATCACAGTATTTTTCTGGTGCCTAAAAGTGGTTGTTCTTTCAACATAAAGGGCAGATGATGATTCTAAAATGCAATAAATGTCACAAACAGGTCTCCTCTTCCTCCTCTTGTATTGGCATCACTAGATTTCTTTGAAAAAATGCCTTTAGTAGATTTCTCTTTAAATAGATTCACCTAGTATGCTGTGAGATGGTATAATTCCTGCCCCAGGTCAAATTATATACAGTCACCAACCTTATAAAAGATAAATAAAGGGAACTCCTTTTTCTTTAGGAATGATCATGACAGAGGTTTTGATGATGATTTCTGATGACAGAACGTTTCTGAGTAATATTAGGATGCTTACCCTTGTTCACAGGACTGCCACTTCTGAAATCTCTTCTCATTAGCCTTCCTGTTGAGAGTTTGAAGTCCAATATCTCTAGATCAATGACTTGGGAATGGAAGAAGGAGGGAATATTATATTCATGATAGCCTGACTTACAGACTTGTAGACTCATGAAGCCTCCAGTTCAGAGAGTTCTATATAGAGTTCAAATGAACATGGATAGGACAGGCCTTGATATTTCATACTGGAAGATCTAAATCCTGAGTAGGCAGGCCTGTCATGAAGTATTCATAATTTTAGTCAGTGCTTTTTTTCTAAAAACAAAAAATGGTGCTGGAACTCACATACATCATACAACCCACCTTGCCTACCCTACAAGGTTCCATCCAAAAAAGGTGCCGGAACTCCGTTCTGGGCGTTCTATGAGAAAAAAAGCCCTGATTTTAGTCTTCCCCTTTTGAGACAGATGAATTATAGAAGGTATATTCTTGAGTACAAGGGCTAAGGACTGAGCCTTATGAAAACAACTTCCACAACTTACTTTTCAGTAGACTTTGAATCTCCTTCTCCTCTCTACCCAAAACCTCTTGTCAGGAAAACATTGGGAATTGCTGACAGAGAGATATATTCTGAATTGGACAAATTGTTCTGACAGATGAACTGAGACTAAAAAACAATGACTACTTCCTTCTCTCTCCATCTCCACTGCATCTTTCTCAGTATACATCTCCCTTGCCACACCATAAGTAACATCCAAATTGTAATCAAAATCACAAGGCAAGAATCATCTTGAGCTTATGAGATGTGAACCCAGGAATTGGCTAATACCCAGGAATTGGCTAATACCCATATAACAACATGAATGAATAATGACTTGCAAGTCTCTCTGAAATAATTATGCTTGGAACAAAAGGAAATTATTCTTAGAAAAAATGGAGAAATACTTGATAGAAAAGCATCTGAAGATAACTTGCACTGGGGATCAAATATAAACTTCTCAGTTGCAGTTTAAGGAGAAAATTCCACACATACCCAAATGCAGATGGTGGTCTATCTTCTGAAAGCAAATCTATATTTCAATTTTTTGCAGCTTGTACTTTTGTCTTATCTATTGCAATAGTAAATTAACTGTACAGGAGCTGAATGAACACACTTTCTTGCATAATTTAATAAAAGGGCTAAATAAATCTGAAGAGATTAGCTTTTTTATTTGCCTATGGGAAAATGACAACATTAATAGTGTGTTTTCCAGACCAATAGTTTTTCTGTATTTACTTTTATTCAGTTGTGTGAGATGTTTTGTTATCCTGTTGGATTTTCCCGCTTCCCTATGGATTGCCTCTCTTCCACTCCATTCACCACATCACAAGTAATTATCAACTGCCACTATATCTTTCAGAATTTTTTTAAAAACAGAAATGGTTTAGTTTGTTGATCATCTACCACTTTGACATATCTTATTCACATAGATAAATTTACCTCTGAGAATTGATATAATCTTAACTATATAAAATAAATCTATTCTAAAGCGCCACTGTTCTATTAATCTATACGCAAACATACTGTACATAAAAAAAATTGCTTGTCAGGTCCCTACTTATTTTTATTAAATGGTCCAAAATGGAAAACATTACACAATAGCATAGAAGCTTGGCCAGACTTTGGGCAATAACTTCATTGCCCTTAGCTTTTCTCAAAAGATAAAGTATATTAGATGTCCTCTCAGAGAGAAATGGAGTTTAAGCTTAAAATAGAAAATGCATATCATTAGTAAAACAGTGGACTCTTTTTTAGTATTTAGCAGATAAAACAATAGTGAAGACTTATACAAGACATTTCATTATCTTTCTCACCAAATTCATATATATACTGAAAAAGAATGTGTAGCAAACTTTCTTGCCAAGTTTATCAGTGGAGTTCTGTTAGAACGCTTACAATTCTGAAATGTTTTCTAGAAACATTTCTAGAATGGTAGAGACATTGATCAAATTTTCCAGGATGTTATTTTTAGACCATAATAAATGTTGACATAGGGCTAGATAGGTAAACAGTTCAGGCTTGATCATGATTTATTATTTGAAAATAATCATAAAATCACCAGAATTGCTGGTGGGCATGAGGTGGTACACGAAGAACCATCAATACAGCCAAGCTTCAGAGAACAACATCTAAATGACAGGTGAAATGGGATGGGAAAATGAGGAATATCCCAGATGTGAAAAACAAGAAGGACTGAGGCAAGGCTTGTTTCTTGACAAAGCTAAAAAGACCAGGAGATCATCTCTTAGGCTGGGAAACCAGCACTTTGAAACTCTTAGCCCAGTGATAAATCAGTCCTTCCAAGGCCAAGGCTGAAAGTGAGATATATTAAGCTCTTTCAGCACTGCAGAAAAACATTAAATTGATGCTAAGATGTCTTATCAGCCACAGACCTTATCACAACTATCTCCACAATCGATCTGCTGCCAAAAAAGACAACCAGGGAGTGGAACTGTCAAGAAATCATGTAAAAAGCCATTGATATGTATAGAGCTGTGTGCCATTGAAAGATGCCTGTTCTCAGGCATCACATTCTGCAACCTTTCATCAACCCTACTTTGAATGAGGATGACAAGGCACCAGGACTCTGTCACCCACATCTGCACTTGTCAAGAATGTGGGAACTTCCATTCCAAAACCCATTTTACCAGATTTCTCTCCAACTTCATCTCCCCAGCATTTAGATGGATGTTGCTCTGATTTATCAAGTTTTATATATCTCCTTTCACTAAAATTAACTCCAAAAGGTGAAAGATTTTTTCCTTAGGAGTTACATTCTGGTTTTGAAAAAGATCCCCCAGAAAAAATAAAAACAATCTTGAAAATAATTCTCTGTCGTTTCAGCTTAAAATTGAGCCATGACTCTCCGTACATGTTGTATCAGCACTGATTTCATGGAAAGCCTATCTGTTGGGAAATATCCCTTTTAAAAAGTTCTTGTTTCAGCAGGTCTAATAAATTTGTCTATTTCCATTTTATGATTTGGATTAACTAGAAGAACATTTACATGTATATTTATGTTCCAAGTAAGGTTGTCACTGATCTGGCTGAAAACACATTAATCTTGATTTTAATTATCGAAGTCAAACAAAGAATCCTTTCTTTCAGTTATAACTGTGTGCGGCTGAAATCTGCAGCTGCCTGATATCTCACAGGACTGCCCTATCGGAAGCTGTTCAGCTTCCCCAAAAACATACAATGGAGTTTACTTTATTTTTTTCTGAAAGTCCCAACCATTCAAGAAACCAATACATATCTCAACCATAACGAACAGTCTGTTTATGCAACCCCTAGTGGCTCCTCAGCTGCCATTTGCAAGTTCTTTTTCTTGGATCCATATGGATAGTAAAGAAAGCAAACATAGATTTTCAAATCTCAAAATCTCTCTCTCTCCTCCTTTTTCTCTTTTTCTCTCCTCTCCCTCTTTTCTTCTCTTTCCGCATCCCTTATTTTAAACAAATAAATCTTGGTGGTTCACAATAAAAAAAATGATAAATGCGGAATAAATACAAAGAAACCTAACAAAAAGTAAAATGAAAAATGAAAAAGTTGAGGCACCTTCACACATTATCCTCAAACAAAAAGTTACCTATAGGCAGGGCTTTTTTTGTCATAGAATGCCCAGAACAGAGTTCCATCCTTGTAGGGTAGGCAAGGCGGGTTGTATGACGTGTGTGAGTTCCGGCACCTTTTCTTTTTACAAAAAAAGCACTGCCTATAGGTAAATATCTCAAACATTTTCTGAGATTGCACTCATCTGTAGAACACACCATATACAGTTCTTAGAAGAAGAATAAATAGGATGATGAATTTGATATTTTCTTCTCTCAGTTGACCTCCTGTGACTGGGTAGTATTGAAATGAGCTACTTTTGATTTAGGCAGAAGAAATTAAACATTGTTTTGTTAGTATAAGGAATGATTATCTCCAGGGCTGGATAGTATTCTTATAAGATGCTTTGGCTTCTAAACATTTTTTCAGAACATGTTTAAATCTGCTCATCATGAAGTTTATAGTACTGACATTCCTGAATCAAACAGAGGCCTTTTTTGTAATTAAAGGTAGATATTAAAATATGATTGGAGGATTCTAGAAGGTATTAGTAAGGGTAATACAGCTTGCTCAAGCAGGATTTCTTCATTATAGACAAGGTCTGACAATTTAAGACTAGTAATAATTCCCAAACTTATCACAGAGTTAAGGTGGATCCAGTTGTAATGATTTAATTGAATTCAGAGAAAGCCTTTGATAAAATCTATTGGCACAGCCTTTGTTTTATTCTCTCATAGAAATGTTTAAATGACTACATAATTTACTATTTTTCAAAAACGTGAAGA
Source organism: Crotalus tigris (assembly GCF_016545835.1). Lineage (NCBI taxonomy): Eukaryota > Metazoa > Chordata > Lepidosauria > Squamata > Viperidae > Crotalus > Crotalus tigris. The sequence goes on along the minus strand of NW_024097047.1, from coordinate 367,034 downwards.
TAAATTGGACTATATGTGAACTTTTTTATCAGAAAGAGGGAATACAGTTGAGTTGTCTTCAAGCTATTTTTTGTTTGTGTAACTGATTTGAGTTTGGAATTTAATTAGTGTTTGATTAGACATAAGTGATTCATAACCTAGTTAATCATATAGATGAGATATAAGGCCATTCATATAGATGATAAATACACCATATTCTTCTGTACAGATATGTGGATGTTTACTGATAAAATTGAGTCTGGCATATCACTATCTCTAGATTTGAAAGAGTCTTTTCTAAACATGATTAATTAACCAGAATCTAAGCTTAAGCCACATTACAAAAATTACTTTTTTCTGAACAGCTTCTACTCATAGGAAATAATTTATCTTGAAATGAAAATATATTGGGAGGTACTAAGAATGTTGAGAAAACCCATGCAGTATATTGATTAAATCTTGGATTGACACTGAGAAAATCCTAGTTTTAATTTATTCCTAGTCATGAAACCTTTCTGGATTACTTATTCTTTGGGCAGTTATTCTCTCTTATTCTCTCTCACTTCAGTCAAAGGTTGTTGTTATGGGGGAAATAGGAAAATGAATCACCTTGACTTCTTGTAGAAACTCTAATAACCAAACATATATGGTATATCAGATGATTAAACTGAATTTTAAACATTTTAGAAAAAATATCTACAGTATTAGCTACAGCATTGTACAACAATAGCTAGGTCCCCTTATAGTATTCATGCTAACTGTATCTACAAGGGAACCCACATTTTGGGAAAAAATAGAAATTGTTTGAGTGGAGAACCTGGGGGGCATGTAGAGTGTGTATTTTAGGCAATTAGATCATGTTGTAGCATAAATGTGAAAAGGTGAAATTTATTTGATAGTCCTTCAGTGTCTCAGAATCTTCTATAGCACTAGAGGATTTAACTTATTCTTTACAAAATAATAAGCCAGTAATAGCCATTTATGAATGATAGTTGGAACACACTATAAATAAACGTTCAAGAGCATGTTCCAAAGGAATATGGAACCAGCATGTCTTCCATACAAATGCCAGTGAAAATCCATTTTGACATCTATATCATGGTTGGGTAACCTACAGTTAAATAAACTGACTTAAATGATAATAATGTGATGGAATAACAAGTATATATATGTATGACTACTTTGATTAGTACTTGAGTTAGATATACTATTTCAAAAATCTCCCTTTTACCCTTCACTGTCTCCTTCTTTTCTCATTTCTTTTCCTTTCCTTTGTTTAGGACTTTTTGTATTAACAAAGAGTATACTGTTCCCTTAGTAGCAATTGCAATAAATTATTTCTTGGATGTAAACTCCAGATCAATAGATGACACATGAAGCTCATATCTTAATAGATGACACATGAAGCTCATATCTTCCATCTTGCAATATCATCACTTTATCCAACTTGGAATTTAAGCCATATTATTAACTGAATAGTATTTTCCCAGTAACTTTTTCAAATGCTGTCAGCCTTGGAACACATGAAGTAATAACACACGGATGAGCTAGCACCTTTTAGCACATGCAAAGGTCTTCTACTCCATAGACTGGCAAGCTGCAAATCATTCTGCATGACGTCAGAGGAATTTGGGCCATAACTTCAGGGACATTGGAGCCACACTTAAGCAATGAAAGATTTAAATGCAACTGTCTTAACTCATGGATGTACTCTCATCTTTATATCTTTGAACTTTTCCTCCTTTCCAAACAAACCGTTTGGGAATTTGGAATGAAGTGAGAAGCATTTCTCTCTCTCTCTCTCTCTCTCTCTCTCTCTCTCTCTCTCTCTCTCTCTCTCTCTCTCTCTCTCTCCTGGAAGTTCATGCCAACCAAAACTAATTGCATGATAACAACTGTCAGTTGCATCGAAACTCAAAGCTTGGGATTGAATTATACCCTTGAGGAAGGAGTTTCTTTCTAGATGCCAACACGCACACCCATATACACTGCTTACTTTCCGACAGTGAGGCTGCAAGCCCAGGAATATCTGCTTCTACCCTAGGCAGTAAGGTCTAATCTGGATTTCTCCAGGCAAGTGATCTGATGCCTAAAAGGGCCTTTGTTGCCTAATTTCCTAGTGAAATTGGGAAGATATACCTTTCTTTAGACTCCACTGGTCAGGCTTGTCCCCTTTCCAACTGGACTTTGAGCATGAGTGAGTGAGTGCATTGGCAAGAATAGAAGCTTCATTCTTGGGAAAGGAAGTATTTTTTTGTTAAAAGGAAAGATGTAATTATCACTGATTAATTAGATTTTTTATGTGTTGAAGTCTATTAAGGAAGAAAAAGATGCCATTTAAACTTCATTCATTTAATATGCTCCTACCAGTATTTTCTGTGCAAGAAAATGTTCTTATTAATTCACTGTGTTTTTTTAAAAAACAAACAAACATATATACAGGAGGTTTTTGTTTTCAGTTTGGTCTAAAACTTTTCAGATTGTTTAAGAACCATAGCCCCTCACTCAATCTTGCTAATAGATTCATCGTTTTTTTATTGTTAACTGTTGTTTTCCAGTAATGTCCAGTAGGACATTCTCTGGTGCAACATTAGCAACATTTACAGGGGGAAACTGTTTCAGAAGTGCACTTCTGGTAATAAATTAGAGTGTTACATTGCTTTGTATTCGATTAAGGTACTCTTCTGATATCTTAATTGTAAGGGACTTTGACAGTTTTATTTGCCCAGTTCAGCACTGTTAGCAGCAAGACAAATTTTGCATATCCCCGTGGCACCCAGTCGTCAGACTGAATGCTTTAGAAATTGTTTTATAGAAGAAGCTTTATACCTGATTCCCCAAGAAAATGCCATCCAGATCACAACATTATTCCTTCCATATTTTTGAAAAAAACTTGGTTTTCAATATTTCCTTTGATTTTTATTAAAGCACATTTGACTTTGATCAAATGCACATCCTGATCCCAGTGGGCCCATCACTTGTGAAACACCTTGTAATCATCAATTTCATCCTTTTCAGACAAGAACCTGAGCGGTTTATCATAATCAGCTTGCTCACGTGTACCTAGCTATTCTAAAAGTTGGTGGCTTAGAAGCCTTTTCAGATTAGCTCACATTGATTCATAGATCCAGGAAATTGGAAACCAAATTACAGGTGGTCCTCAACTTACTACCACAACTGAGCCCAAAATTTCTGTTGTTAAGCAAGATAATTAAGTGAGTTTTGCTCTATTTTACAACATCTCTTGCCACAGGTGTTAAGGGAATCATTGCAGATGTTAAGTTAGTAATACAGTTGTAAAGTAAATCTGGCTTCCCCATTGACTTTGCTTGTCATAATGTTGCAAAAGGCAATCATACAACCCTGGGACATTGCAACCATCATAAATACGAATCAGTTGCCAAGAATCCAAATATTGATCGCATGACCATGGGGATGCTGCAACAGCCGGACGGGTGAAAAAAAAGTCAAGTCACTTTTTTCAATGATGTAACTTAGAATGGTCACTAAATGAACTGTGGTAAGTTATTGCTTTATTAGTTGACTGGTTGATTTGGGAGGGAGGGAGGGAGGGAGGGAGGGAGGGAGGGAGGGAGGAAGGAAGGAAGGAAGGAAGGAAGGAAGGAAGGAAGGAAGGAAGGAAGGAAGGAAGAAAGGAAGGAAGGAAGGAAGGAAGGAAAAAAACTCCAAACGTTGGGTCATATTTTAAAATCATGTTTTCATCTTTAAACAATTATAACTGTTCCTCCGAACACTATTACTACATTAAACCAAACAGTCACCATAGTAGGACAATATTCAGCTTATTGTCTGAACATTATTATTAATAATTCTCTTTAAATTAATTGTCCTAAAATCCTGTATATTTGTAATCACCCAAAATACATTTCAATGCTGACAGAAATTTAAGATGCTGCTAATACATATGGAAGGAATTGTGAAATCAAAATATATTGTAATTTAATAAACTGCTGTTCCTAGTTTTAGACAATCCACATCCCTTTTGAATAACTCAAAAGGCTCAAAAACATGACTGTTGATTTGGCATTTTAAAAGCTTTAATATTTCTATTAGCATATGATTTTTAAAAATGGGATATGCTGAAACATTCATTTATAATGAGAATAAGGGTGAAATATATCTATTTATGCTGGAAATGCAGTGGTATTTTGATTAAAAAACAAACTATTGTTATATTATCCGAGGATACATGCAATAACTTCACAATTCACTTGGATCCCATAGACAAACATAATATAAAAGAATATGATCTATGTTAAACCTAAAAGTTAGGAAAGTTAAAACTATTATCACTGTATGAAAACTGTAATCTAGTAAAGAAGATGTAGGGGTTTATTCTTGCCATTGAAACAAAAATATCTAACTAAGTGAAAGGCAATGATGTGCATGGGTTCAAATCTGAAGTAGGAAAAGTATTTGGGGTTTGAGGTGAGTGCACTAGCTATACTTATTAGCAGCTCTGTGATTCAAGGAAAATACACATTTGGGTTCCATTGCACTATATCAAAGGCCTTTTATATGAGCCTAAGACTGCCAATTCCTGTTCTTTAAATTGATACCAAAAATATTAAAGAATAACCTAATGTTATCTGAGATGTCTCATATGTGTATGAAACCACATGTGAAGTTCCTGTTGATATGATCTAGATCAGTGGTGGCGAACCTATGGCACGGGTGCCAGAGGCGGCACTCAGAGCCCTCTCTCTGGGCATGCGCATCATCGCCCCAGTCCTAGCCCTTCAGCTGGGTTTTATAAAACCTTTTCGCTTTAGGCCTCTGCCGCCATGTGCAAAAAAAAAAAAGGTTCAATCAGTCAATTTCAACTTCTTGCAGGAAAACAAAAGCTCTTGCAAAGTTGGAATTGATTGATTGAACTTTTTAGTCCCACCCAGTCTGCTGTTACCACTGCAGCCATGCCCACCCAATTGGCCACACCCAGCCAATGGGCCACACCCACCCAGCAAGCACTCGACAATGCATAAGTGGGTGTTGGGTTGTAGTTTGGGCACTGCGTCTCTGAAAGATTCGCCATCACTGATCTAGATGGCAGAATTGCTTTTAAACTATTAATATCAACATTTATCAGGGAAATCAGACAATGTCTTCTCCAACAGCAGGATGTTTACCAGCCTTCAAAATTAATTATATAACCCTCATTAAAAGAACCTGGAAAAACTTTATTCCAAACAGCATCACCATAACCTGTTAAAAACAATTAATTGTACAACTCAAAATGATAGGCATCAAAAGTGGGAGCCTTCTCTGCTTTCCTACATAATTTTCAGAAGAGCTTTGTTAGTAAAGGTAAATCTAGGGAAGTGCCATTGAACAAATTTCTGAGTAAGAAAGCTCTTCTCCCTTAAGACTGAGTAGCTTCGTCATTCTCTTGGGAGCAATATTTGGCTTTGAGGAAAGAAACAAGGAATCTCAGCTCTCCTTTCCCTCTCCCCCCAACCCAAATGATTATCAAATCTTCCAAGATGCCGGAAGGATTGCTAGACACAATGAATAATTAGACACAATGAACAATTAGACATTAGCCCCATTTTCTTTCAAAGCTAATCTTTTTCTAAAACCCTGTTGACATTGTTCTTTGAAAGGCATTTTTGCTTTTGAAGGGTAATCCTTTTTTTTAAGCCTAACACCCCATTTGTGATTTCTTTGCTGTTGTGGATTCTTAATAAAATGCATGTGATACCGTAAGCACATATTGTGTGCCAATTTGTGGTTGTGAGGTTTATTATCTGCTGATATGCCTCAGATGACCTAGCTTTCTCCAGATGGATTACAAGCAGTGGTGGGAGTCAGCCAATATGCACCAGTTTGGCAGAACCGGTAGCTCATTTTTTGTTGCCCAGGCCCAGAATGGACTTCCAGAAGCAGCATCCACACAGAGAACTGGTTGTTCACATATTTGAATCCCACCACTGGTTACCAGATACTGGGTTTTAGGTATGTTTGTGTTCTTCTGTTAACGAAAAAAGGAAACCATCTCCTTCTTTTGGCCTTACACTTACAATTCTAGTTAGGGGAAGAAAATACAGCTGCAAAAACTGCTGCATCAGGCTATCCAGACTGAGTGAGTCAGAAGATTATGTTGCATGTTTCTGAAAATTGCATATAACAAGAAGCAAGTAAATTTTTCAAAGAGCTTACATCTGTAAAAGCTTTCACTGGGGAACTGTATGTAATAAATGACATTAGGAAAGGTTTGGAGGGAATTTACATGAGCATTATTTACATTAGGGGAAGCTGCACACAAAACTTTCATCCATTAAGGAGAAATGTGAAAACAGATGGATAGAGATCTAACATTGTGACGGAGTCTAATATTGTCTTACTAATATAGTAACAAAAGAAATTAGATTTATACTGATCCACAAATCCCTAAATTAGATTTGAGCTTCAAGGTTTTGATAAATACAAAAGATTTTGTTGTTCTGGGGGGAATTATAATGCTCAGTGTGAGTCACAGAACACATTAAACAACCCGTATGAATAGATACAGCAGTATTCCAAGCAGACAAGTGTTCTTTATAATGTGTATCACAACTTTACCACATCTAGCCCTGGAACTGTCTCTGCCTATTTGTTTGCTTGTCAGCATCTCTACTGAGAAGTTGGACAGATTTCAGCTGCAGCAAGACCATACTTAACATTTAAGGAAAGAAAGAGTTGCAGTAGTATCAGAGCAGTGTTATATACCGTACATGGACAGAGATACAATTTTCTCCCCCCACCACCCAAAAAGTATTAGATTTTGTGATTGTTTGTATAAAAGTGCCCTAAACCAGCTTATGCTGCAATTTTATTGTGTCGGAATAAAAGGAAACAGCAACACTGATTTTTCCACAATTGAATCTGAGAACTACCGTAAAGATATTATGTGGTTAGGGTGAACAAATCATTTTTAAAACCCTCACAGAATACTTATAGTTACAACTTTCCTATCCTTTACATATTTGTTCAAAAAGTTGTAGGCCTCACCCACTCAAAATGTTTCATTATTTCAGACATGTGATGCGACACCCCAAAAAATACAGCATATTCCATTTAATCCTCCAGGGAAAGATTGAAGGCAAACGAGGTCCAGGCAGAAGAAGAACGTCATGGCTTCAAAATCTAAGGGACTGGTTTGGACAAAACTCAGCAGCACTTTTTCGTGTGGCTGCTGATAAAAACATGATTGCCAACATGATCGTCAACGTCCGATAACGGATATGGCACAAGAAGAAGAAGATTGGTTATGATTCTTGGTTACATTTATTAAATTTCATTATAGATTTCATTATTCATTTTATTTTGTTGTTTCCAACCCCAGATATAAAATTTAGATAGCAGAAGTTATAATTCTGACAACTTTACTAATATTTGCCAGATTCAGATGAAAATTTGCTGTATCCATTAAGGTACTGTGCAATAATTCCACAAAGTTAGCCTGGGTTGATTTTCCATTTTATGACCTTTTGCTTTAATCCAGAAAAGTTTTATTTTTTATTATGTGGCAAGCTACTTGTTGATATCTATAGCTTTAAATATATTTGTTGTGTTATAAACAGATCACTATTTTGAACCCACAGCCTTAAAATGACCATATAGGGCCATTCAAATAGCCTCTAGGATGACAAAGAATTATGGTATGTTTTCAATTCTTAATGTCTAAAAAGATTAGGCTGCAACCAAGAGAGTGGTAGTATCATGACATGTCTTTTCTATATATATCCTCCCATCAGTTCTCTGCAATATATTCACTTTTGCCAATGCCACATATAGGGTACAATCCCCAGCAATAAAATACAAATTAGTTTCTTTTTATTCAGAGAAATGTATTGTACACTGTACCATAGACAGCTTCCTTCAAAATAGAATCAACCATCCCTTTCATTCAATTCATGCTTTGCCACAGAAAATGCTGTTAGAAATTTTTACCAACTATCTAAACTGCAAAATCTAGAGTAGCAAAACAAGATTTTCTTCAATGGAAATCGTTACTGTTGATCTCTCTTTTCAGTAAAGCACTTATACATTTTAGTACTGAGTACATGGCTAAGCTCACATTGATAATAAAATGATACATTCTATGAGGTAGCTTTTAAGAAAAAGAAGCACATTACTCAATGCTAATTCAAAACTATTAAAATAGTTTCCCTGTTTCCCTCTATGTCCTTATATACATTTCTCTATGATCGTATTCTGCAGAGCTTTGAAAAATAAGCAAAGCTAACAAAAGGAGTCTGGTCTAATATGACGAATCCCTTCTTATATTAAAGGCTTAGATTAGGCTTCTGAGAATGGGGTCAAAGATAAGGTCACTGCCCTGTTTTATTCCTCCCTTCCCAGAGAACATAGAATGTGTTTTAATCTGTAATGGTGTGTGGGAAATGCCTTGGGAGATGAAGCAAAGAGATGATGCCTAGGAATGGTTAAATAAGAGAAGGCATAGCCTGAAGGTGGATAGTGGGCAAAGCAGGACACTCAGAAGGAAACCTCCCTAGTTTCTCAGACTATAGAAGAGACAGCAGGGGATTTGTACTTTAAAACTTGCAAGATTCTGTTAATGTAGCCTTTGCAACAGAGTAGAATTGGTTTTTTACAAAATCATACTACATTTGTCATGGTATGACCATAGTTAATGACCCCAGTCAACATTTGGTTTAATAACATTATGTGATACTGCAATTCACGTCCATGTTAATTTACAGTACTGTCAGCAGCTATCTTGGCCAGCTGGCTGCTGGAGCCCATTTTTTCCCTGATCTCTTTTAGCTAAGGGCTTCAGGGAGCAATCCATCACACAAAAGCATTTCTAAAGATATTCCTTTTAGAGGTAAAATGAGCAGTTTTGTTTTTCTCTTCATTTTAGGGAACAGAGGGTTTTTGCTTTACCTGGTCAACCAGGCCAATGCCAAGTTTGTGTGTGAAGAAAACAACAGCATTCTGCATTAATAAATAGCAAACTAATCAGAAAAAGGGCAGAGGACTCAAAAAGCCAGTTCAGTCAACATGGAAGTTCCAGTTTGATTGTTTTTCCTATGCCCATTAGGCACTCATGCTATAACTTAGGCACAGGGCATCTTCTGTCTAAATATAACACTGAATCAGCTTGCCAATTTTTCTCTGGGCCCATTGAACGTCTTTCTGTCTATTCATATTACAAAGCCAATCTGCTCATCTACTGCCCAAACATAAAAGATTGCATCTGTGCCAAGGATCTGTCCTTATCTCTCAGTCAAGTACACAGTTGACAATGGAGATGACAAGATTTATTAAAACTTCCTAATAATGTGCTGCCTTTTAGTTGCATGATTTTGACTCTTGAGTACTCTCTAAAGTTATATTAGACCTTTTTTGCCTTATCTTCCAAAGGTATCTAGTTCTGGTTATGTATTTATATAATATATATAAGCCATACCTGGATAAGCCATAGGACTCAGATTTCTGGTTTTAGTTTAGCCATGACGCAGAATCCTCATGAAGCCCTCACAAAGTCCTTCATCATCCCCAGCCAACAATAGAGGTGCTTAAATTTTCCAGTTTCAAAATTGTGTTTTCCACCTGCTCACAACTGTTTTGGTTGGGAAGATGATATGAAGCTTCCTCAAAAGTGTGTTTGAGGACATCATCAGGATATGCATTCTTCCCAGTTCCTTTGGTCTTCACAGGAGCATTCCCCTCTATGGTCATTTCAGTTTGAGTTATAGAAGAGAAATGGCTTCTCCAAAATCTGCCTGCATAATACTTGGCCAACTATTTCCAAAACATCGGTTAGATCTTTTATTTTTATGTATTAATTTTTTGTGCCACCCCCTCTCCCCTGTAAGGTGATTCTAAGGGGATTTAGAGCTAAACCTTACCCAGATTCCTTATATAGCTAGTTAAGTACTCCTTTGAATAAGAGATAGGCCTATATTTATAAAGGCTAGTGCAGGCGTGAGGATTGTACCGAGGCTAGTGCCAGTGTGAGGGTTGCACTGAGGCTAGCACCGGTGCGAAGGTCACGTTGAGGCTAGCACCAAGGCTAGCACAGGTGCGAGGGTCACAGCAAGGGTCACACTGAGGCTAGCACTGGCACGAGAGTCACACCAAGGGTTGCGCTGAGGTTAGCACCAGTGCGAGAGTCACCCCAAGGGTCATCCCAAGGCTAGCGCCGGCGCGAGGGGGTAAGCGCACACACACACATGCATGCACTGGCCAGCCACTCACGTGTCCCAGTGGACAAGAAGCCACGGCCTGGTAGTGAGCCGTGGCCCATAGGTTGGGGATCTCTGCATTACTGCTTTTATGCTGCTTTTCCCAATTATTGTACTTTTTATTGCTTTACTATCTTATGTGGTGCCATTTTTCCAATCTATGCACCATTTTGCATATTCAGTGGGATACCTGTAGGTGCTGCAAATCACAAGCTGAAGCTTCATCACTTGCTGCCATCATTGCCATTCACTTGCATCAAACCACAGAATAATTGGAGAAATCCAATAATACATACAGCAGTAGATACATGCTGCTATCAATGAAAGTAGGTACTGAACGGCATAGTCAGAAATAGAACAGAAGAGAGAAGTGCAAGGGAACCCTCCTGATATTCCTGGCCCCTTATCTGTGTTTGCCATCTGTTGCTTGGGGTGTTACTAAATATGGGTCTAGTGCTCTTCTGAAAGAGGTCTAAACTCATGCCCTACATAAGGAGTGGCATGAGGTGAGACTGGAGAGTTGTCCATGCTTCTGATCTGTTACTCAGGCTATTTGAAAAGGGAATAAGCCTCTATCCAGGCACATTTCCCCAAACTTGCTTCCCCACATATCAAGAAGAAAAATGAAGCTGCTGGAATCCACCAATATTTTTTTTTTAATTTGTCTGGCATTAAAGCTGTAGGATTTCTCTGAAGCTAGGGTGGCATAGGACTCAAGAGTCAGGGCAGTACAATTTTATGGTGGCATACTGTTCTGGCAATTCAAAGATGGGAGAATATTATGGTAAAGTGACCATGGCCATGAGCTAGGAGAAGATAAATTATGGCAGTGTTACATAGTAACCCAGATTTTATACCCATTTGAAGAAGATGGAGCAGGATAATATATGGCAGAAATTGCAGGAATTGTTACCCACTCTCCTGGGGTTTTAGAAAGTGTTTTAATCAGGATGGTAAGGTGAGTTGAAATTGAGTCTAATAGCAATTGTTAATCTTGGAAAGTTTGAGAAAGTTAGACCTGGACATGAAAGGGAGAGCTATTGGAGAAATCCAGTACTCTAGGCTAAACAGGAGAATAAAATCTAGTTCCAAAAAGAAGAAATGGCAAATCACTTTTGTCCTTCTGCTCAAAAATTAAAATCCTACAAAATCACTTCCAATAAGCCAGTAGCAGCTGAGCTCCTTTAAAAAGAAGCTTTAGCTTAATTAAGTAAACAAAAAGTCTACAGCTCCAGGAGCAAACATGCAGTTCAACTGAATGTGAGCAATATCAAGCAATATAAAGTGAAAATAATGCAACTGTTATATGACGAAAGAAGTGTCTGATCATCATTATGAAAGTACATTGAGCTATCATTCTGGTCAAGTGTGCATATTTTTTCCCATTCCTATTTCTCTAAAAGGCACCCTTCCCACTGCCCAAATGGCTCTGTATTCCTTTCAAGATGACCAAGATGAAGAAAAGACTGGTAGTTTAGGATCAAGCCCCTCTGCTTTGCATGCAAATTAATCCCTTCTCCTCCAAATAGGGATGCCTAAGTCTGTCTAGCCCTTTCCGAGTTAAGTAAATCTGGTTCAGTATAAGACAGCTTCCCACATTTCTCTTTTAGAGCAGTGTTTCTCAGCCTTGGCAACTTGAAGATGTATGGACTTCAACTCTGAGAATTCTTGGCTGAGGATATTTTTCTGATAAGTCATGTGAAGTTGTTAAATGCATGAAAGAGATGCTATCCAATATATTCTTAAGATGCTACACAATGTCTCTCTCAACAAAGCAAATATATAAGAAAAATGGGAGGCATGTTGCACCAGTTACACTTTACAATACAGATTAAAACCACATTAAAAATACCGCTTCCATCCCAGGCTTGGGAAAGTTCCTGGAGAGGCACATATGCAAAACAGTTAGCTGTGCTTGTGGTTAAGGGGTGGCTTGATAGATGCAAATCTCTTATTTTCCCTTTCAGTTTTGTTTATTTAAAGTAGGCAAACAATAAGCACATGCACAAAAAACTTAACAAGTATTCTGTGAGACAGTTAATGTATTTAGATTTGTGGAAAAAAATGATTGGAAAGGTTGTTTTGCTTTGTTTAGGATTTTTTGGGGTGGGTGGGCAGAGAAACAGAGTCAGAGGCCTATTGCTCTCTTCAGCACATTCAATTCAACCAGACAAGCAGACTATAACCTCTTATGAACTTTGGCTCCAGTGAACACAAGAGAATTACAGCAGAGTGGCTGAATTCCCATTATTGAAATTCCATTTTTCCACTGGCAACTACTGGTGACCAATTAGCCCTGCTAAAATAGAAAAGAAGCAGAGACATTTATTCAATGCTAAGTACAGGTCTACTGAGAAACAAGTCCTATCAAGTTAATAACATATATTGTATCATAAATTGATATAGGACTGAAATTCATAGTCCTGGTTCATCTATTAAATGGCAATTTAAAAATGGGATTATTTTACTTCTAGATTGTTTCAGTTTCTTAGGCAGCCCTTTTCCAAATAAGAGTCTATCCTCAGCCATGGATGGTACAGTAGGTGATCTAATCTAATCTAATCAATAAATGTGTATCAAGAGTTTTGCAGCATCCAAAGCATTGGATTCACCCTGTTGTGGCAAAAGCATGCAGAGATCCATGTAGTTAGATCTTAACATGAAGGGACCTTATGGGAAACCAGAGTTCAAAACAACTGGAGCACAACTGGTTGGAAAAGACTTCTAACCAGTTGTGCAAAATGGTGTTTCAGTAGCTATGTTTAATTGAAGCATTAGCTGAGCTATATTTTGATGATTTGTATGGCTCTGGGTATTTGCTGCACAATGTTTAAAAATGAAAATCATAGAAGACAACACTCCATTTTGCTTTCAACGTCTTACATAAATGTCTATAATGATTTTCTGCTTTCTTTATTCAAGAATCCATAAACAAGGTAACTGTTTTCCTTATAAAATAAGATTGTTTCTTAAACAGCATTAGAACAAAACCTCGCTGCTTCCATTGCAAAAAAAAAAAAAAACAACTCTGCAACTTTCCAAAGCTGTATCTACCTTCCAAGAAAGGTACAGATTTAAATGAATCAATTGCCATTCAAAATTACTCTTTAAAAAAGTGGATGATGAGTTCTAAAGCAATGCTAATATAATTCCATGATATGGTGTACATTTGATTTTCAAACAGAAATTAGAGCAAGTTATTCTTTATGTGGTTGCTATTTATCTTTAGAACTATAAAGGAGAAGGAATGTATCCAATACATGAATCAATTAACTAAAATCAACCAATAATAATTAGATTAACAGCCATATTCTATTTTCTGAAACCCAACAGTTATTTAAAAGGGGCTGTTAAGCATTTTATTTCCATAAAGTTAATAAAGGCAAGATCCACATTTATAAGAGTACATATCAAAAGAGGGTTTGAATAATGAAGTAAAACATTTTACTCCTTTTTGCAACACAGACTCACAGAGCAGCCAGAACCCCAGAGGAAAAGGTTATTAAGAAAGTAGAAGAAAACAAGGGAAGTTACTGTGCCATTCAATTCATTATTTAAAAAAAAACCTCAATTTTTTTTTATAATGACTAGGTAGAATAGAAGCAGTTTGGAAAGAGAAAAATCTCAAGCAGATAGTCCGTGAGCCCTCATGACTCCGTTTCACACTTATTAATTTAGAATATTATTAATTGCCATTTGTAGTACCATTGATATTGGTATTATAAAAATATTTGCTCATTTTTTTGGATTCTAAGTGACTATTCATATTATTCTGTCAAATTGTAGCCAGATGCAAATCGCATAAGATAACTGGTCTGAATCCAGCCATGTCCAGGTAATATGGTGGGCCAGGAACTCCCAGAATTGCTTCACACTAAGAATTCTGAGAATTCCACTCTTTGAACGTCTGACTGACACGTGGTAAGGAACCACCCTGGAGATAACAATTCTGTGTTACCATCAATAATTCAGTAGCCTTGTATTAATAGCAAGGGAAGAGGTTAGGAGGGTTAACTGCACACAGATGGAATACTACCATACAGTTTTAATTTTAGCAGTGAGATCGACTGTAGCAGTGGGGTTGACTTGGCTTGATCTTCTCTTCATTCTGCTTTTATGATACTGTGAACTGGAACAAGATAAACTGTGTTGCAAGCTAACAGTGCACCATGAAACAAACCACCCACAGTGAAATTAAATATTAATATGAATAACAATTAATGCTATATTGATTGTGTTAATTATCTAATTAAGCCCAAAGCTCTCTGTCTGAGCGCTTTTCCATTAAGCTGACATTGCTGTGCAATTTTCAATTAGACAGAAAATTAAACGTGGATGACCCATCAAGTGCACTGTAGCGGTTATCAAAGAAGTACGGGAAAATACAACATTGATTGTGCAGAATTTAGAATTTTATCTGTAAATATTTTTGAAGGTATGTAAAAGAACAGAGGAGTTGATATTAAGGGATGCAGGAAGAGCAGTTGAGAATTTGGTAGCAAGAATCTGCCATACTACAGACTTAAATAGAATTTAGGCAGAAATATAATCTTAGAGAAGACCTATAACACATGCTTTTTCTATCTTTAAATAGAAATGTTCCACTGAATTCTATGGAGAATAAGAGAATGACAGAAAATAAGTGAGAATGACATGAGAAATGAGGTCAAAAGAGAAGAAAACTTGATAACATTACAAAATGCCCAAAATGGTGATGGCCATCTATTTTAACCATTTTTAGAACCCTTGCATAGCACTGTACAGCTTTTCCAACTGTTCATATTTTCAAGTCTGTCCAAGAGAAGACAGTCCATTAAGTTGCGCGATGTTCAAGAAGGGCATTGGTACCAAGAAGTACTTAATTTAAAAGAAAAGTGCATATATTTTCATATAACTTGACTTCAAGTGAAATTTTGACTCCTGCCTAGACTAATGTCTGCAATTCCCTTGGTAAAATTTTTGCCTTTGCCTGCTTCTTAGGGCTGAGAGAAAAAGTCTGGCCCTAAGTTACTGGCTTCATGCCTAACACAATACTAGAACTCAGAGTCTTGTAGTTTCTAGCTTGATGCTTTAAGCACTGCATCAAAGCAGTTCACTTTCAACAACAAATTAATTGATTATGTGTCATTAAGTCATCTTTGACTCCCAGTGACCTCATAGATACATACACACACACACACACACACACACACATACACACACACACACTATATAGACAGATATCTCTATAAATGAATAGATAGATAACTACATGTAAAACAATAATTTTGACAGCATTATGACCTCTGCAAAGGAAGTTCTGCTGGCATGCATTTTGACATTTTGGTACCCCCAACTTCATGGTGGCCACTACAAGCTATTGTTGCTACCCACAATGTCCACACAAAGACAATAAAGGATGGACCCAAACAGACTAGAGGAATATTCCTTTTTTTCCTATTAAAAGTAATCTTTATCCATTTATGTTTAGAAATACTTTTAAGCAGATTAAAAAAAAACCACATCAGTCATCTCATAACTATTAAAGATTAAATGTTACAAGTGGAAGAATACAGATCTTTGAATCCTTTCCCATATCTCAAAATCCTGTCCATTTGCAATGGTCCATTTGTAATTTTCTTGATGGATTCAGTATGCTGGTGATCCCATATTAGTATTCGATTATCCTGTAATTTTTGTGGATTCATTAGAATTACTTCTTCTAGAAGATTTAGAAAAGAAAAACCTATATCTCAATCTAGTGGATATTGTTAGTCAGATGAAATGGAATATGTGGATGATCTTGGGGGAGAAGGGAAAGAGCCAGTGCTTAAGAAATGGTCGAGAGAGAGGGAGGAGCCCCCAACTGCTTAACAGCCAGAGAAAGAAAGTTAGGAAGCACCCACCCTAATTATTCAGACAGTTAAAAATGGTGGCAGAAGGTTTGTACCTTCAGACTTGCAAGATTCTGTTAATGTACCCTTGCAATAAAATAGATTTAGCTCATCTTGTCGGGTTTCCTCCATATAACTAACAATTTTTTCCTTCTGGTTTCTGGGAGATATATCCAAGTCACTTTTAGGGTGAATTGGACTTTGTTCTATGTGATAATATGACTTGTTTAAGCTAGCTGAGACTGACAGCTAATGGCAGAAGATAAGTCTAGAATTTCTGTTTAAGAAAATGACTTCTCTGAATGCCAAAGAGGGCAGAAGACTTGAATGACCTCTGCCAGGTGAAGGCCCATTACTCGCCAAGCTATTATGATTGTTAGACTCTATTCAAGTGTCAGACTTTATTATATGCACAAGAGGCTTCAAAAGTGCTGGGCCATTCCCTTTTCAGAATACTCTTCTTTCCTGACTCAGGATTCACCTGCCCTCCATCAAGTATGCAATATGCAGTCTACAGGTTGTGATTGCCTAGGGTGAGGAATTAGATTACATGCTGCAAGATAATTACCAGCAGGACAAGTTCACCAAGAGCATTACCTTTGCTGATAGTTTCAGATTGAGAACTGTCTTCCACGAAGATACATAGCATTATTTTATGTAGCACAACATAAATCCAGGAGAACCACTTTAACTCCATTGGTGTATTAAGCTAATTTCCTGCACAAGATTGTATGCTTTGCAAATACTAGCTGCATTTGCAACTTAAAGTGGGGGTCAGATTGCTAGTTGAAAAATATAACTGTGGATACTAATCACCACTTTAGCATTTGACAAGATAAGACAATGTGTAATAAATATGAGAGCAAATTAGGAATGGTGTGGACACCACATAGCAAACTTCTACAAATCTCAAATTAATTCATATTTGAGATTAAAAGACAGCATTAGATTCATGTCTGTGATTCAGGCAAGCTGTAATTGGGAAAGGTGTTTGATCCACAGGCTATAATGAAAAATATCAAAATGAAAACAGTTGGTTTTTTTTTATTTTGAGGGGAAGAACTGGATGAAATTAACAGCAACTGAGGGCTATTTAGAGAACATTAACTTTGCCACTTTTCAGCCATATACCTCCAAGGCTTCCCCACAATACATTTTAAAACCTGAATTTTTTTTAAAGACACAGATAGAAGAGATGGAGAAAAAAACCTGCACAGTCATTTCAAATTGTTCTGTTATCGAGAATTATGCCAAACCAATTTGGATCATATTCTAATCTATTGTAATATAAAAAATCTTGCAAACTGTTTATAAATAACCTGCTAACTTGCTTTTTTGAACTTGACCAACTGGATGCACTTGAGAAGCAGAACTGTGCCAGTTTGGGCAATCTGTGGGAATCTGGAGGAATTTGATATCATTTTGCAGGTGCTTTCATAAATGCCTGACAAGGTGATGGCATGGGCAAGGTGATGGCATGGGCAATTATCAAAAGGAAATCTATAAAGTTTCTCCCTGGTACTCCCTTTAGGATGCTCAGTAATAATCACCAATTTCACCAGGTCTTTATCTTCCTAATATATGGCAGGATTTCCCAGCATTAGATTGAAAATGCCACCATTTTCTAAGACAGATTGGATTTTGTCTTAGAAAGGCGCATTAAAAAATAAAGTTTATACTGAAGATCAATATCATTTAATTTAATTTAATTTAAGGAAACTTAAACAAAGAATTCACAAGCATGAAATAATCTACAATATTCTAAATACATTCCCATAACATCTTGAGATGAAGAAGGCAGATATTCTTCAGAGCTCTGATTATCTTTCCAAGAAAAGTTCATCTATAGGTTTCTGCATGTCCAGTTTCTCACAAAATCACAAGATCAGATCAAATAAAAAAAGACCATGTCCAGCAGGGACATGCGCTATTGTTCTAAAAATACAATGCTAAAATATCTTAGATACTTTCCAAGTGCGATTTTTATGAAATGGGATGGATACATCTATATAAGGATGTCCACTTGCTTGAACCTACGTGCACCAGGAAGGTTGCATATACAGTATGAAAATCTTTCTGGCTTCCTTTAAACCACATTTATTTGACTCATCATATATTTTCATGGAACTGAATACCTATATGGATGTGGACTGGATGACGGTGGACTATTTACAGTGATAATTGTTCATGTGCCAAATTTGTTTCCCATGTAGACTTTGTACTAACCAGGCATGAGCTGCATCATTTCTGATATATGTATTCTCAACAAGGTATTTAATTACTTTGAAAATGTGCACACATTTATTATGAGTAGCATTTTTGTGTTCAAATTGTGGGACTAAAGATTAAGACAAAATGGAAGCATTCATTCCTTCTATACACTCAGTCATTTTGCAAAGTGTAACAGCACTTGACTCACAAAAGTGCTTAATGCTATTTATTCACTATAAGTATTTATTGCGGAGTGAGGGATTTAGCTCTCACTATTTCACTAATCTAAGGGGATTATTCTAAATATGTTTTAATTTCTGACATGTACGAACGGATGATCATATATAAATAATTACAGTTTCTTAAGGAAGAGGAGAAAATATGGCTAAATAAATCCTGCTGGATCTGGCCCTGGCTGAGATTCTTTCTCAGGGACCTTGAACTTGTTCAGATTTTGTGACAGTTACTCACTGTGGAATGTGGAGAATTTCTCCCACATTGCTTCTAAATTCAAGGGAACCAGAACACAGATGGTATACAAGCAATCAATAAAGTGGCTGAAATAAATACTGTGTTGCACTGTTTTTTTTTTCTTTCCTTTTATCATTTTTAATGTATTTAGCAGAAAATAAACTGTTCTACGGTTTCTATTTCTGGAAGGAGATTCAGTCTAGTCAATAACGCAATGATTCCTAGGTGATTTCCCTATCCCCATACATACTAACCAAGAAGTAACTCCGCACAGCTTCTCAAATCAGCTAGGTACTGCTATCTGCTTTTAAACAAAATGTTCCTATACTTTTTTTTTTTTTTTTTTTGCAAAAGGGTAAGATCATTAAAAGAGTTTGACTACTGTAGCTGGTTGTGCATCTTCTCCCATTAGCAGACCGAGGTCATATAAAATGCTCAGAATTTCTGACCAGACAACTCAAAGGGCATAAAATAATCTTTCAATGTCAGATGATGTCCTGAGGAATATCTAAGCCATTCAGCATTTTGTTTGTTGAGAATTAGGGCTCTGCAGCACTTCAGACTTTTGGAGGGAAGGGGAGGGGTGTGACATTTCTACAACAAGTCCAAGCATTTTTTTAAAAAAAAAATCAAATCCAAAGCACTGCACAGCTATACTAGCAATGATTTATGCACATGAAGAATCTCAGCTGCTAGTCATTTGAAATAAAACTCTCTCTTATCCCAAAACCTTTGGGCTAATGTCATAGGTAATCAATTGTCAACCCAGTCTGGCTGTCTCCTTCCTTTTACCCCATCAATGGATATGAATATTCTAGAACTGCAAGGAATTTTGATATTTTTTTGCCATAGATCAAAGGACCCCTGTCACCACAGAAATTGATATATGTAATACAAGGACCAAATCAAGCAATGCTTTACTTTCAGCTACTTAGCTAAGGTTGCTGCTAGGTTCTACAGAGGTTCCCAGTTGGGATGAATTTTTTATTGCTAATAACCATGTTTAATCCCGATAATTATCAAGTTGGAAGTCCATCTCAATCTTGCTGAAATCAATGAACACTTTCGTGATCTGTATTATTTTCATATTTATTTTGTCTCGGATTACACACAATGCAGGGTATAATAATTGTATTGCCCAGACCTATGCCACATGTATCTTGTAATAACACTGTTGCTGCTGTTCAATACTATGCATTAATTAGACAAGAGTGCTTGAACTCAGATCTCCATCTTAAACAGAAGGAGCACTGCTTCGTTGTTTATTTCAGACATGGAATTTTTCTTTGAAAGAGCATTAGAAACCAGCTAACAATAAAAAAGGAAATATAAATGTGATTCATGAACATAAATCTTAGAAAAAGGAAATCATGAAGCGTTCTCTGGTCACGTATGGAATTCCCCCAAGATATGCATGTATTTCCAAGTGTAGATAATTGGGAGATCATTCTGGATACATTTATAAAAGCTTTTTTAATGCAAAGCTCTTTGGATTTAAAATACACTTTGCTTATCCAGTCCCAGATCTATGGCTAATGATTAGTATATTCAATTTGCTTTTTTTTTAAAAAAAAAAGGTAACCTTTGAGGAGGTCTTAATGTGTTTTGATATGTAATGTGTATTTAAGCTTATGTACTTCTATGCTTGGCATTTATTAGTTGCATGCTCGATTGATTTTCATCACATTAAGGAAACTCACCATCTGGATTTGGGTGTGTTTCTCTTGTTTTAACAGTTACCACCCTTCCAGTTTAATTCTTTCCTGTTTTGGCTAGGCAATTCTTTCATGCCTCACTATAAGAAGAGCTTGTTTATTCCACCTTACTTTGCTAAATTCCTCTGAACAAGCCAAAGATCTGATCAGTGTTCTGTGTCTCGCCTTCCTTTTGGTCAGTAGCCAGTTCTACCAGGCCTGACATGTTCCCGTCTCTCTTCTAATTTCTCCAAGGTTTTGGGACCAATTACACAGAGAGACACACACTTAAATATATTTCTGGTTTCAGTGGACCTGAATGCTGTAACTGAGCAGATTTCCAACATCCTTAAAGAAATGCAACTTTCCAACCCAGACTTCCAGCATGTGTTGGGAGTCCAATTCTGATCTCTCTCTCTCTCTCTCTCTCTCTCTCTCTCTCTCTCTCACACACACACACACACACACACACACACACACACACAGAGAGAGAGAGAGAGAGAGAGAGAGAGAGAGAGAGAGAGAGAGGGAGGGAGGGAGGGAGGGAGGGAGGGAGGGAGAGATAGAGAGAAGTCTGGATAATGGCTGCATTGGCTGGAATTGTTAATCCTGAGAGAGGGAACTAGATTGGGAAAGACTGATCTAATATAGCTGGCAGTTCCTTGCTTGTTGCACACACCATGTTCCTATTTTCTAAATCATGCAAGGATGGATAATCCATTTCCTAGAGCCACAGGTAGACTGAGCCTGATATCACACAACACTTGGCCTCTGATTTGACCTCTGTTATATGCTATTAAACCCCTCTCTCCTTAAGATAGAAAGAAGGGGAGAAGGAGGGAGGGAAGGAAAGAGAGTGAGAGAGAACCCTGATGTATTGGAAAATTAAAGAGAATTGATGGATCTGTACATATGCTTCCTTCTTCAGCTATATGAGTCATTTACCAATTATTCTGGAGATAATATAGCCCCATCTCATCTCTACCATGTAAAGTGAGCTTACATTACTGGAAATAGGTCATATATCTTACCAACAGGTCAGTGTCATATCTGCTTTCTTATTTTTATTATTCTATTTTATTCTAATTTAGGCACCATGTTAGAACAATTAACCAATTGAACAAACTGCCTCCAGAAGCAGTGAATGCTCTAACACTGGAAGTTTTTAAGAAGAGACTGGACAGCCATTTGTCCAAAATGGTGTAGGGTTTCCTGCCTGAGCATTATTATTATTAATATTATTATTATTATTATTATTATTATTATTATCATTATTATTAAGTTTGGACAGCTTTCTTGGCTGAGAACAACAGGCAGCTCAAAGAGATTATTTTGGATTGGTGAAGTTGTGTTTAGGAGGATTCATTTGAGTACCCTTTATGTGTGAAAGGGAGTCAAGATAAAAAAACTACAAAATCCATATCATATATAAGAAGCTGTACATACAGGCTGATATGGAAGTGCAGCTTGGAAGAGGAACACCAAGCACCATAGTCAACAGCAATTAGAACATCCAGCATTCCCCCTTGAATATATGGGTAGGTGGGTTTAATTTGGAGACAAGAAGCTTGAAACCCATTAACTGAGCAGAGTATCCTCTCAAAGGTGCCTAGCTTCTAATTATAATCCAGTTATTTCAAGACATAAATGGAGGCAATTGTGTACAATTCTGCCCCACTTGACATCCTATTTACTGGGGTTGTGCAGATCTTTAATTCAGCCATTGGCTTCAAAGTGGGTTTGACTGACTCTCCAAATCAGCTTGACTTTCTGAATGAAATTGGAAAGCCAAATCAACCCCTGATACAATTCAACTTCTGACCTGATCTTCTCTCAACAGTTCAGAAGAATGTGGGCCTTTTGAATCAGTTCAGATCAACCCAATTCCACCAAAGTGTCGGAAAGATGGAGGGTGCAGTGTTATGACTGGTCTTGTGTTTTTCCTGGGGTACAAGATGCAGGGCTTCAGTTTCAAAGCCGTGCCTGCCATCTGGCAGATGTTGACCTCTCTACAAGTGCCACTGGATCCCACACTTCTTTGATCACACCCTGATTTGATTTAAATACCTGTTTCCATTGCCACTGCTGAAGGGCTCCTTTAGAATCGTCAAGATGCAAAATGTTACAGAAATAATTGCAGGCAAGAGGTCTCCAAAAGGGTTATTGGAAGCACATTAATAAATTCAGCCCAGTAAATAAGAACATGCTGTGCTTTTATACGGCATTGGATCCTTACAAAGTGGAACAGCATGACTTTCCATACACAAAGAGAGCAGAAAAGAATCATGCATCTAACCACTATATCCATCTTAGTATATTATATTGTCACCTGTAACTAGCATTTCGATAATATCATGTAATATTCTGATAAATACTCTGATACATTATTAATGCTGCATGCTGTCACTATAATGTCAGCCCATTAATTTTTTTTCAACGTTCCAATGGGTGGCTAAATTATTCTAAGTCTAATGTTCTAATGTATTCATATCTCTCTGCTGACTTGCTGAACAGATTTAGAAAATCTTTTCCTCTCTGTAATTTTCACTTTAAAAGCTGCAGTGTCCAATGAATTATTGTTCCGTTGAGATGAGATCTACTATCCGCAGAAAAACCACCATTTTTGTCTATAGCTCAAATCTAAACAGTTTTTCATTATTTGTACATGTCTATCCTGGGGACTAATGTAATACGCTATTAACATAATATGCCATGAATAGGAACAAATTGTTTTATATACATAAAAAGCACCATTTGAAAACACAGCCACTTTATCAACAAACCACGGCTATTTTATGGCTCTAAATAGATTTTGTCAATTATTGTCCTGAATGGACTATGAGAATTTGTGTAAGTTACTCTATTAGTGCAATTTATGGAAATTGTACCATGCAAATTGATTGTAAATTAAATCCTTTATTTTTTATTCTCCTGTGTTTCAGCTTGGATTAGTTAAGTGCCTGTATTCTACACTTAGCAATGCTTTGTGAATTTTTAAAGGGACACTCATTTTCATTGGTGAACTTCTGATTTACATCACTAACTGGAGAATCTTGCTCCTGGCCACTCATACCTTATTAATTATTCTTAAGGAAACAAATTTCAAGGCAAAACTCATAGAATGATTGAGATACCATATATTTTTATATCTCATCCAGCCCTGGGCTCAGATATTAACATTAAATGTACAGCACTTGACTTTGGCAGCTAAGGCCTATAATAAATACTGTATTATTGAAGGATATTCTTTAGTGTTCCAGCCATCCATAATTTCTTCCATTTCATTTCCCCAAGTTTTACACACACACATGTGCACACACTCTGTACTATTAAAGTTCTAAGAATATAAACAAGCTTACTCTTTGTTTGGCAAAGGAATGAAGGTTTTCATGAAGTTTCCCTTAATATTTTCGTTAAAAAGCATTCAGACATGCTTCTGAAAATATCTGGGTCATTCAAAGTCTGTTGATACTTCCTTCTTATGTATGGATGGTGCTAGCATAGCTACCTAAGTATCAGAAGCATCCATGCATGGTAAACAATATTAAAATGGCAGGCACAACTGGGAAATCAAATCCTTAGTCTTTTTCAGTATGTATCCCATATACTACATGCATATATACAAAAGAGTAGAGCTTTGATCACCTGGTCACACACAGCCATTTTGATGTAATTAACACACACACTTCCATGAATGTCCAGGCTAAAAAAACTGAAGCTGGAGTATTATTATACTGTTGGTAACCACAGACCTTGGATTATATGTGCGCCCCCCAATACTTTTTCTATGGCTCATAGACCTCAATGATCTTTATTACTGAAAACTAACAACATTATTTCTCACCATTTTGAAGTAAGAAAAAATGAAAACTGTAGGGCATGTCCTAAAATGCATCAAAACCTCCCCAAATTCTGCTTGAAAATGTTGCCTCACCTATTTGTGTGATGTGTCCACACCCACTTTATGGCTCTCAGCCCCATATGCCAGTCATATGCCAATTACTGAATACAGCTGCCAAACATTTATAAATGTAGATGCAGGAGGTGACCAGACTGAGCCCAAGGGAGGAGTCTTCAGAGAGATCTAAGTCCAGCCCTCCTTGAATTCCATTAGCTCCTATCCACCACTTGACTGTTAGTAAGTCAGATTCTTGTTTAGAGATAGCATGGAATAAATTTGTACTCAGCTGAATAACCCTGATTCCTGATTTCTTGTGATTGGCAATATAATTGATATTGAGTATGGCACCATAATGTTTTGCATTTCTCCATTTTAGTTTCATAAGTTTCCATCCCAAATAAAAGGTAGGCAAAGAAATATTGCAATCTCCAGACTGATTCACAGACATAATTAAAGATAGTGCAGTTCAAAAAATAATTCTTGAATGAAAAAGAAAAAAATATTTTCACACAGACGCAAAATACATATTTTTCACAGCCTTTAGTTACTGCTAACAGCTTTCCAAACTGAATACCATCTGTGGAATCTTGCCCTCAGCCATCATCTTTTGCTCCTCCAAAATTAAACCTTTTTTGGCATATGCAAGAGATGAAAAAGAACCACTTGTTAGTTAAGGTTTATTACAGTCAGAGATGACAAACATAAAATTAATAAACATGCCCCCAAATGAGAAAATACATATTCAACAGAAAATTCAAAATCAGTGGAAAAAGTAATCAAAATTCACAAAAAAATGGTAAGCAGATGAAGTTTTTCCACCCCCACTGGAAAGAATAACATGGATTTCGGGAGGCTAACATGAATTTGGGGAGCCAGAAATTTTAAACTCTGTACAGCATGAGCAATAAAGCCAAATTTAGCTATTTTTCAAAAGATTTTTTACACATCTGTCGATCAAACCAAGTATAATCTTTGTTTGTCACTTGACCAGCCAGACCAGCATGGGGGAGACTATTGGAATTGAGTGTCATCCATCTCCCCTTCATACGATGTTAATTGTATGAAGAAAGATTATTGGCTGTACTAGGCAATACTTCCAGATTAAACCTGAGGCTGAAAGGCATTGATTTTCTTGGCAGTCGCTTGTCTTTCATTGAGATGAAGAAAGGATATTTGATTCCAGCAGGGCTAGTAAAGCCTCCATGCCTTTTCTATTGGCCCTTCAGCCACCTTTTTTCAAAAGTCTACAGTGGGTAGGAGGGGATCATTATTTGAATAAAACCAAAAGAAAACAGGAAGTACATTTGTCTTGACCAATGCAATTTATGGAAAAGCAGCAGATGGAAAAGCAGGTACAAGGCTGCCTGCATAAATTCAAGAGGAAGAATAAATAGAGATCCTCTGATGCTGAACATAAAAATTCAAATTTTCATGTACTATGCATGTATGAGGATTATTTATTCTTCCTCACTTAAGGAAAGAAAGCTTTACAAATCAGACATTAAAAGGCTTAAATAAGTTTCTTGCAGGTGAATTAGTGCCAATAAAGGACAATATTTGTAGCTCAGGGTTAAAATGAGGAGTCCTTGATGCTCTCTGAGCTTGGTTATTTTCTTGCAGATGCTTCATTACCCAAACTAGGTAACATCACCAGTGTTAAAAGCTCAAAACCATTTGGAGTTGTTGGATTTATGCATGGCCAATAAGAGTTTATTTTGCTTCAATAATTATCTGTGAAATTTTTTTTGGAGAAGGAGCTTACTTTCTACACCCCGAGAAGAATAGAAGAGTTTTGGAAATGGCGTTGCAAAGGGATGCAGAAATTGCAGCAGAAAATCATAAATGCATTTGAAGAATTATCTGAACTTTTATTGTTAGGCAAGAGGCCTTGCCTGCTGAAGTTAACCTTTTTTTCAAAAATCTAATCATTGCTGCTCTCATTTTTTTTTTCATTCTCTGCCTAGTTACATCTTCCCCTTGCCTCAATCCTTTGTTTATTTTCTAGTCTCCCTCATGCTACTATCAATTACTTTTTCATCTGCTTTTCATCTTTTTCACTGTTTCTGCTAAAATAGGTGAGAGAGGTGTGTAGGCATGTATACTGTTGTTTTGTGTGTGAGAGTGATTTTCCTGTGAAAGAGAGAATTTTGATGTACGCAGATAGGATCAATTAATTTAAAATTGGATTCCTTATTGGTCAGACAATTAATTGTAATCAACAATAGCAATAACACTTAGACTTATATACCTGTCTTTTTTACCTGTCTTTTTAATGGCATAGCTCTCAATTTGAATTGACCATCTCAGTATTGCTTCCCCTTGCTTCTTATGCTTGATTGTTGTAGCAGGTTTGATTATTGTAGCAAAAATATTGAAAAAAATCAGACTACATAGGGATTATTGGATCCATATTTAAGAGACTTTAAAAAGTCATTTGCTTCATGATCAAGAAATATAACCCCACAAATTTTTAAAATTATGCTGATGGAAAATGAGGCATTATAGATAGATGCCCCTGACATTAGTAGAGGGGTTACTTTCTTTTCAAAGAATCTGCTGTGTAGCACTAGCTTTTTCCAAGACTTGGTATAGTACAGAAGCTTAGGGAAATTAGGATGGAAAATGCTTATTTTCACTTTTTCAGAATTATTTTCCATAGAATTAGTTTGTAGGATTTAGCATGGAATCAGTTGATGCCCTGCTCTCTGCTTGAAATGACAGAGATAAATTAGAAACAACTCCCATTTCTAAAAGGAAAAAAACCACGTAATTGTACATTAACAAGAATATGAAACATACTGAAAGTTAATATAAAATTTTTCTTTATATTAAGTCTGTTGATAACTTAATATAAATGTCATGGATCTTCAGGAACACCTTAAAATTTATTTGGATTTGAATTCCAAAAGTTCTTTGACAGTATATGGAAGCAGGAATACAGCTCCTGTTTGCAACACTATAAAGCAGGGATCTCCAACCTATGGGCCTCAGCCTGGTACTGGGCTGTGGGCTCTAGGCCAGCGGGCCACAGAAATGGCTTGCCATGCCCCCCACTTGCGCTAGCACCCATGGCCCTATTTGCGCATGTGTGCAGGGGGAAATGGGAATGCTAGCACAGGGAGCGTGCACGCCCCATTTGTAATGCATGAATGGGCTGCTACCGCAGGGGGGTGTGCGGCCCATTTACACATGTGTGAACGGGCACTAGCCACCATGGGGGGGGTGGCTGTTCGCGTATGCGCATGGCACCACTGCATGCCACATGCATGAATGCGGCCGCTAGTACTGCACCAGTGGGCATGGCCCCATTTGCATGCATTTGGAAGCTGCTCTCCCCTCCAGGCTGCAAGCCTGGAAAGGTTGGAGAACTCTGCTATAAAGCACATGCATCCTTTCATAGAATGACATGATGACCCCAGAAAAATGCACAACTAATTTTGGATCATACAATACCTCAGATTTGATCTCCAGAAGGTGTTTCAATATTTCTGCAATAGCTAGTGATCAAATCTGAAGTACTATACATAGCAAAACCCAAAGAAATATTCCCCTAAGCCTTCCAAAGTCTAAAGAGCATTGCTTTATTAACAGGATATATTCCAGATTTTCTATCAAATGTTATTCCAGTCCACAAATGAGTT
Source organism: Crotalus tigris (assembly GCF_016545835.1). Taxonomy (NCBI): domain Eukaryota; kingdom Metazoa; phylum Chordata; class Lepidosauria; order Squamata; family Viperidae; genus Crotalus; species Crotalus tigris. Next base: position 339,053 of record NW_024097047.1, on the reverse strand, counting down.
GGAACTGATCCTTCCACTTTGTTTTTGCATTTCACTGACTGAGCCTACACTGGTATCAATGTCTCCCAGTTTTCAATAAAATTCTGAGAATTGCACTTCCTGATAGGAGGAGACTTTCAGCAGACACTTACTGTTTACCTGAACCAAGTGGGGAAAATACCTGCCCTTCAAGTATTGTCTAGTTCCAATTAATTGGTCCTGCTGCCAACATGACCCTTTCCCCACATAACTCATTTTAATGACCTCAGCAAGTGTACGTACCAAGCTAGAAGAAGAAATATTTTTAATTCTCATTTTTAACAAGTATATTTCTTATTTATTTGTTCCTTGCACCTAATGCAAACAGAAAACCTGACTTTATAAATAAGGCTTCTCTATAGCAATGTGATATCAAATCCCTATGTTTGCCTTCATATCTGTTATATTAGATAAAATTAATTATGACTCTTCAGCATGTAGCTGACTTGGTTCTTAAAAAAGCTAAGCAGATTCAGACCTGATTAGTACTTAGTACTTGGATGGGAAGTAATAAGGAAATCCCAGTGGTGTAGACCAGACTGTGATTATATTATTAAAAATCCCAAAAAAGGGAATGACAAACACCATCCATAGTTTTGCCAAGAAAACAACATCATGGACACACCCATAGAATCATCAAGTATCAAGCACAATTCAAGGGAGTCATTAATTAATTAATTCTAATTTTATAATTAATTCTATAAAAAAATCTCTCCCAGAGGTCTTAGGCAGTGTATAAAATAGCAGTAGCAATAGCACTTAGACTTATACAAAACTTCACAGTGCTTTACATCCCTCTCTAAGTGATTTACAGTGTCAGCATATTGCCCCCAACAATCTGGGTTCTCATTTTACCAACCTCGGAAGGATGGAAGGCTGAGTCAGCCTTGAGCTGGTGAGAATTGAACTGCCAAACTGCTGGCAACTGGCAGTCAGCAGAAGTAACCTGTGATATTAATTTCTAACCACTGCGCCACCATGGCATAACAATGTAATAGAAGGAACAATAAAAAATAAATAAGCAGTAATAAGAACAAATGACGGTGGTGCTAATTTTCCATTAGCTAGTTAATTACTGAAAATCACCAGGGGAAAAACAGATTTTTTTCACTATTATGCAGAAGGCTATAACAGTAGGGCCTATTTTTATTCTTTCAAAGAGTAGCTACCAATAATGTGCCTCCTCCTATTATACTTCCTGATAGGAGACTTTCAACAGACACTCACTCTTTACCTGAATCAAGTGGGCAAAATTTACTTGGGATAGGTTTCTAAGACTTCCAGAACATTGAATTGAACTCAAAAATATATTGGCAATCAATGCAGCTTCTGTAATAGCCACACTATGTAACAATGCCATGGTTGTATTGGGATGATCTTCAAACATGTTCATTTCATATGTACTGTATGCTTTGTTACTAATAATGCATACTCCTTCATATGTTCCAAACATATTGTAATTTAAGAATGCTGGAAAGGAAAAAGAAAAAGAGGATGAGCAGCAGCAAGATGGGTGGATTCAATTATAGTGGTGATGGATGTACCATTGGAAGATCTAAACAATAACTGGAAGACAGATCATTCTGTAGAAAATCTATCTATATATCTTTTTAAGAAACACCGCCAACTTGATGATAGATGATGATCATCAGTCAGTTTATTAGGCCACCTACAGAGATAGATAAGTGTGTTGGATAGAAATGCCTTTGAAAAGTTTAGGAGATTTGGCAGCTATCCCCATTTTGAACAAGTCGACCTCGCTAAATTACATTCTATTTGTATCTGGGGCTACCTTTCTGAAGTTTGTAGTGGAGCCAGGCAACTGAAGCAGACAACATCACTTATGTTCCACTGGTTGCCAACTCATACTTGGGCACCATTTGAAGGAGTATTCATTGCCACATACTCCAGAATGGCTTGAGATCAGTTTCATTGCTTGTAGCTATACAAAGTGACTCAGTTATTGAACTGAATTCTGAAAGTCACTAGCAAAGTCTCCCCAGCAAACAATTCCATCTGAATAAGACCAGTTGATAAGTAAATAAAGAAGCAATATCTTCTCCTTGCTGTTTATCAATTCCCACTTTGAGTCACTGACTGAACAGACTGTCTCATCATGTCCCTGGCACTCAGCTTCACTCAAAATAACAACTCCAACCTTCTGGAAGAAGCAACTTTCAGGAGCCAGGATGTTCCTTAAAGGAAACCATTGAATGTTGATAACCCATACAAACTGTGAAACAATCTACAGCTTGGCAGGGAGGAGAGATAACAAGGAAACAATTAAAAATAAGACATGTTGAACTGTGAAAATGGGGCTGGAACCATGGCCTTGGTCAGCATCCAAAGAGCTGTTTTGGCAAACGCAGAGATTTACTGTTGCCCAGCCCAGTGCAAATTTGGGGGAATTTATTTTTCTTTGACAGCTCACTAACCTGACATAAAATATGTTGTTTTGAAATCCCCTTTGGTTTCAAAAATGTTTCCAAGTTGAGAAATATAGGAAAAGATTTCTAAACTAGCGGGGGGGGGGGAAATGCCAGGATTCTTTGGATCTTGATCCAATTATTTGGGCTGGGCTAACACACACCAGCAATTTCATTGTTTAGTTTGAAGACTATGAAATTGAGAATGTCGTTGATTTCTAGGAAGTTGAGTACAACTGCTGCTGGTTGGCATCATGCTCCAGATGTCTGGGACAACATTTTCTTCTTGTCATAAATTGCCAATATAAATCCTGCTACCACTTTCATTGGGCTCCAGAAATCATCCTATTTTTATGTTTTAGTAGTTATGAAGTATGTGTCACCATTAAGCCAGATAAGGTGGCAGTAGGGAACATAGTGAGCCAACTCACTCTCTCTCTCTCTCTCTCTCTCTCTCTCTCTCTCTCTCTCTCGCTCTCTCTCCAATTATATATTTATATATATAAATTTTCATATATTAAACATAGAACTTGAAAAGCTTCAAAATTACCTCCACTTTCTGACTGTGCAGAAAAAAAAAACACAAAGTACTGGATTGCCATTGGATCCAACTCAGGGGCTCCAATCTTGAAAAATTGAACTATTTTCTTGCAGATGTATTTCCAACTGTCAGCAATCAAATTGCTATGTTTGCTCTGTTGTCATTTAAACTCAGAAAGAAATATTTAAGTTCTTAGCTGTAGCATTGCCTTTATTTTGCTGTAATCTTTTTATATCTAATATTCCTTTTATTACTTTGTTTTGCAATATTTTACTGTTATTTTACTGTGTTTTATGGTTATGACCTGTGTTACAACAATACATGACTTGCTTACTTACTTACTTATTAATATTCCCTCACTCTGTCCTTCTGGCATTTATGTGAGAATATATTTAACCCTGAACAATAAATCTAAAGCATTTTTTTAAAAAAGTTTTTTTAAAACCTGCATAGCAAATAATCACTTGTAATCTCTTCTGTTGGAGGAAGTCTTTCAACAATTGCCCTTTCATCTTGCAAGTACATGAGATTAAAGGAAGAGAGAGAAAGAGAGAGAATATTAGTCAATAATGAAATTAAAATGAAGAATATACTTGCTCTGCGTGTTCATGTGAAAATTTTATTTGGCAGGAAAAAAAATATTGCCACCATTAAATTTCTTTTCTGGTACAAGACAATGCATTGAAATGAACTTGGAGGTCAGCAAATTTAATTTGAATCACTGAAGCTTCAAGTTGTAAGAATGAAACTATGGTAACAAAATAAAGCCAAAAAGTCAGATTCCTGTAATTTTAGGACTTCTCCTTCTCCCGAGTTTTTTTTTTCAGAATCACCATAGTATTTGGGAACAAATGAGTCCCTTATACCTTTTTTGTAAATTTGCCATCACTTGGCAATGTTTACTAGAGGCCATCAATTCAAAAACAGCCTTATGTGCCAGGAAGTCCCTTTGATTACTCTTGTACACGCATTTATTGAGAAGAAGTGCTGTTGTATCATTTCTGAGACAATCTCCAGCCCAGGCATAAATTGTATGCTGCAGATCTACTATACCTCACATACAGGGAGAGAGGGAAAAGAGGTAAGGAATATCTATTACTTACAACTTGAACTCATCTCCCTTCCTTATAAATTAAACAAGTGTGCCACATAAAGAGTTTTGTAGTTTTGTCTCAGAAGTAGACTCCTGAAAGAAATCTTGAAAAGCTCCACAGGCGAGATCTGTCAATGGTAAGGGTTTTGAGTTAATTTCCTCACCGTGTGTTCATTTTTAACTGTGATTTTCAAAATTGAGGAAATCTAAACTAAACCTACTAACAGAGCCACATTTTTCAATTCCAGTGACAGCTACTTTTTTTTTTTAAAGAAAAACTCTATGGTGCTTCTTGATGATATAGCAGTCATTTAAAAGGACATCTGGGTGGCTGTCCTTTTCAAAGATGCTAACATAAGCCCCATCCAAAATATGTCTTTGGAAGAAATGGGGACTGAGTGAGTTTTAAGAAAACTTTTCCCTTGTTCTATTTTAAGTTGAAAGCTGGACATTAAGATTTGGTTTAATTGTAATAGCGAAACCTCACTTCCATTAATTGACCAAAACCTTCCAAAAAACCATAGTAGTCATCACTAAATATTTCTGGAAAGAATTTCATGTATACTATTATTTGTCCTACCAATAAATTTTACCTGATGTCTTCTGTGGATGAATTGCTTTGGCTGATAGCCCCATTGAATATTAGTTGGGTGATGTCCAGAGAGTCTTGTTTCTTTCCTGAATTTCTGTGTAGAATTGAGTTAGATGAACTTACGATCTTTGAATTGCTGTCATGCTGCAGCCAATAAGAAGGATTTCAAAATACAACTTGAAGGCTGAATTGCATGATAGAAAAGTGAAGCAATGAAGAGGGATTTGAAAGAATGCAAAAAATAACGCTAGAATCTCATGAAAAAGGATTCCGGAATTTGAGAGACAACATTGAAAAAGACACAACATTGAAAAAAGGTTTACTATCAGGTAAGCTATAAACATCCCACAAGTTTACCTCATGCAAAAAAAAAATGATGAGCAGCTTTTCAACTGCCATCAAGAAACATCTGCCAAAACTGTTTTTAAACAGGATGGCGGAGAATTTTTGATTGCTGCACTTCCATCCACATGTAAATCATCATACTCCAAAGCCTGTGGTGATGGTACTCTTTCAGAGTTGTGTGCGATACTTTCTGCAACTTTCCAAGTAAGCAAAAGATTTGGAATATGCCAGCAAAAAAAGTATTTCTTGACCTGGCTTCTAGGGGATAAAAAAGCACAAAGAATATGATATTTGAAGATAACAAATAAGCCCTACTTCCTGTATTCTCTAATATTTGTACTATCATGGAAAGTAAAAGTTCACAATTGCTGCTTATTATCTAAAAATAAAGCCTGAAATCAACATATGAATAACACAACAATCCTCAAAAGAATTACTTAACATTATAACCAATTATAAAGTACAACATTTAAGGTTTTTTTTTTTATTTTAAAGTAAGCCAGATTTTCAGTTTAGGAAAAGGAAGAATTGATAAATCTGTGATCTAAGTGTATCTGTGATGGCAGTCTTTTTTGAAATAGATTTTGTATATTTTTAATTATAAAATTTCTTTTCTCCACTTCCCCCCCCTTTTTTTTTTAATGCTCCACTATTCTTTTTTTCAGTTTTCCTGATTTATATTACTATGGAATCTTCTATAGTCTTTTTCATATTTTTGTTTTACCTAATTATGGGTTTTTTGCCTTTAAGGCAGTTACAGATATCCTTGACATATAACTACAACTGAGGCCAGATTCTCCATTGTTAAAGAAAGCAGTTGTTAAATTGCTAAACTTGCTAAATAAATGATGTAAGTTGAGGACTACCTGTATTTCATAAATAAAAGCATGCCTCAATTTTTTTAATATTGTGCTGCTGCTATTTTGACCTTGACTCAGGATCATGTTAGGTCATTGCAATAGAAAATGATTTGGTTTCTATAATGATTCATTATCTGCATTAAAAAGCAAAAGTCTGAGAGGTATATCTGAAAAGATAACCTTTTTAAAAAAAAAACCAGTTGAAGACACTGAACCAAGTAGCATTTTAGCAAGAAACCCATATTTGCCCTGATAAAACTGTTGGCTTACAAGGAATGAGCTAATCAGATAACACAAGTGGTTATTCAGAAATAGCAGGAGGACTACCTATAATAATTAAGAATTCTTCAAATGTTATAGTTGAATAAGAACTTCTGAATGGTTATTATTTAATTTTGGCTGTAAGCAAAGTGATAATTGGATGGCTCTAATACATTTTGTGGCCCAATCTTAAAAATACAAGCTACTTCACATAATTTCTCTGCAAATACAAATGTGAGAATTTTCATTTATAATTGTGGGCTTGGGATAAAGTTTGCAAAAAGAATCATTTACAGGATTGGAGTGTGGTCTGTTCATATATTCAAGCATTAATTTCATTATTACAACTAAACTAAATAAGAATATGGTTGTTTTTTGTCTCCTCGGGGTATATGTTCTTCCTTGGGATTATTTTTAAAGTTTCACTCTGTAAGATTTGGTAAATTCTGATACTTTTGAACAGAAGGGTCAAAGAAATCTTGGAGAAGGCAGATGAAGGAGAGCAAAGCAAGAAGTCCCTTCCAACTTCTGTAAGGGTCAAAGGATGCTGCCTGAAGGAAGAAGCAGGCAAACTGCAAGGCGACACAAAGTGCTTCAACAGCATCAATTGCACTGCTTCTCTGCCTCAACCAAGGGAATTATCCATGCAAACCCAAACCTCTTCAGGCAATTCAAAATTACTCCACACTGGCCTGTTAGGGCATGTAATGTTCAGTTAAAATAGAGCTTTTTAGGCATCTCTCTGTTTACAGAATATAAACCATTATACCTTCCATGTTCTTGTGGAAATCAAAATACCTCAAAAGAGACCAAGGATTAAGTTCTTGATTTTTTTTTTTAAAAAAAAAAAGTTCTATAGATTCTGTTATAACAATTGATCATGCTCCAAAAGTAATGGTACTAATATTTTGTAAAAAAAATGTCAAAGTGGTGCAAGATGATATTTTAATAACAACACTTACGCTTCTATACCATTCCACAATACTTTACAGCACTCTCCGGGTGGTTTACAATGTCAGCATATTGCCCTCAACAATCTGAGTCCTCATTTTACTGACCTCAAAAGGATAGAAGGCTGTCAACCTTGAGCCAGTCAGAATCGAACTCCTAGCCGTGGACAGAGTTAGCTTGTAATGCTAACTGCATTCTAGGCACTGTGCCACCACAGCTCAGTGCCTAGAATACAGTATTCTCAGTATTCTCAGTTTGTTGTTCAATAAAATAAAATAAAGATGTTCCAATATTTTCAACATATGATTAATAACATAACATATCATAATAAACATATGATTAATAAATGTGAAGATGCATTGGCAAGTATTTAAAGCTTTTGTAAAGCCATAACATGGAGCCAGTTTGGTGTAGTGGTTGAGATACCTGGGTAGAGATCAGAAGACCATGAATTCTAGTTCCACCTTAGGCAGAAAGCCAGCTGGGTGACTTTAGGTCAGTCACTCTCTCAGCCCTTGGAAGCAGGCAACGGTAAACCATTTTTCATATTTTGCCAAGAAAACTGCAGGGACCCCTCCAGGCAGTGGCCAGGAATTAATGCTGATTCAAAAGCACACAAACAAGCCATAATAGATGCCTCATGGAAGAAAAAAATAAAATAAATTTACTGTAATAAACTAAGAAAGAATTTAAATACATATATAGAAAAAAAATATACTTTGGGATTTTATATTATCTTTAGATCTGCCCTGTATCAATTGTATGTTTTGAACATGGAATACTCACTATAGTGCATTAGTCAGATATATTTCGAAAAGGGGGACAAGTTAAATAGTCATATGTTTAACTTGTCAAATGAAATAATTAAAACAACATAAAGTCATACCCATAAAAAAAACTCCAAGTGCAAGTTGCAATATGTCCATTTTTATATGCATCTTTAAAGCTCAAAGATAGAAATACCAATTGAGTAGATGGATAGTTTTTAAAGAGAATAAATCTTCGTATGATGTCTTGTATTCATTCAAAGGATTTAGCTGTGCCTCTAACAATGGAAGGAGATATTTCTTACAAGTGAATCTATATAATCTGGGAGGCCCCTGTGTCAGTAGGTTTGAATGGAAATACAGTTATCATCTTAAAACAAAATTAGTTCATACAAAAATTTAGGGACTCTACTGGGCTTCTCAACAGATATTTAAAAGCTCTGGTATTGATTTTCCTATGTTGTAGTTACAATTAAATTGAAGCTACATTTATTATTATGCTTTAATCATGTCTCCTGGCAAAATTTTATAGTTAAATATTCTTACTAAGGAATATTGTCCAAAGGAAAGATTAGACAAAATGATTCTGGGCGTTCACTTTTTAAAAATCGAGTTGGAATATTTTTTATATAGACATAATTATTACATATTTATATTGTATTTGATTTAGATGCTTTTGATTTTTTTGGGAATGTTAGTTTATGGTATTGGATTCATTGTGCCTTGTTTTGTTTTATTTGCATTCACATGTTTTGCTTTTCTCATTTGGTCATTCTGTTAAAGCAATTAAGAAATAGAGCTGGCTTCAAATACAAACTTAACTAAAGAGATTTTGGTCCCAGAGTGATACAATTTAAAAGAGAAGATTATGGCCATGTCCTGTGGCAGAAAGCTTTGTTTATGAGACTATTATACTTTTAAAATGTTGAAATTGGCAAAATAAAAAGTACTGCAAGGCTTTATACAATAAGCATTTTTCACCCAACTGGATATTACATAGCTCTCAAACATTTGGCTTCTTCTATTAGACATAGATAAGAAAAATAACTCAGAAGCATACAGCAGAATTTCAGCAAAATGCTTAGAGCACAACTATCAGAGAGATAATAATGTCTTTTATAACATTTTTACTCATTTTCCTAGAGTTTAGACATAATATATATCATATTATATTTATTATATTATAGCTATCATATCATTTCATATCATATTAACTTTACATTATAGTACATTACTTTACAATACACATTGTGCTTGTTCAGACATGCATATATGAACCTTGACAGTGTCAAACCATTTTAATGGATGTCAACAGGTGTACATAGCATCTCCTAGGTAGGTGCTTTGGAAAACCTCACTTTGACACCAATATTTATCATGAAGGTCATAACAATCAGATTCATCCTGGATTCTATTTAAGTTCTTTTCTATTTCTGCTTTTACATCAGCCCCCAACACGGTTTTGCCAAGAGGAAGAGGTTCTGATTATTATAATTCATTAATCCATCTGAACAGCTACACTTGGATGCCCACAATTTGACAGCATTGATGTTTTGCTTACAATACCTTGCTTACAATATGTGTTGATTTCTACGCGTAAAATTGGAAGTGTCTTGGCAACGTTTCGACGAAGTCCCATTCGTCATCTTCAGGCTGGTGTTTTCAGCTTCGTGCTTTGAGTAGCAATGTGTGGTCTTAGCTGTTTCTTCCTTTTAACTGCCAGTGGGGGTATGAACTGATTGGGTGGGAGCTTGGCTGTGTTCTGAATGGTTAGGGGCTTGGCTGTGCTCTGATTGGCTGGGGGAGTGTTCTGTTTGGTTGTGCTCAGGTTAGTCTGAGTTGCAGAGGGGTTTAAGATTTTGGGCTGCCTTGCTATTTTTTGGCTTCGCGTTCGTGGTCGGGCCTCCTCTTCATGGAGGGTGTCAGTTTGCTTCATGTTTGGATTGGAGGGGTTTAAAGTGGCTAATGATGCAGCTGTGGTCTGGCTTCTGGTTTGTGGTTGTGCCTCGTCATCGGTGTGGCTTTGGGTTTGTTTTTTGCGTGGATGTGTGGTGGTGACATCCTGTGTGGTTTTTGTGAGTGTGGGTCTGGTATCAATTTTTGTGTTAGGGAGTCGTTTGTCAATAAGGGCGGGTTTCCAAATGGCTGGTAGGCGGGAGGTATCATCTCGCTTGTTCATGCTGTGTGGGCGTTTTTCTATCTCGATGGCTTCTCTGATTATTCTGTTATTAAAATGTTCACTTTTGGCAACGGTTCTGGTATTTTTAAAGTCAATTTCACCTGTTTGTGATCCTAATGTGGGGACAGATAAGGGAACATTAGGGTCACAAACAGGTAAGGGCAGTAAAGGAAGAGGAGGTGGATATGATGGGGGATTGCAAGGAGAGGGGGATCAGGGAAGACTCTTGGGAACAGCGGAATTTATTGTACGGCCCAGAATACGGGGGAGGGGTATGCCCGACCCCAGGGGACTGATCAAAAGAGAAGGGGAGAGAGAAAAAAACAGAAAAGATGAGGCATGTAAGATTGGAAGCATATTCACGGATGGAGAGGGGACATTTGAGAAGGGAGTAAGAATGGAGGAGAATAGCCAGGAACAGCAGGTAGAGCTGCAGATTAGAGGGGGGGAGGAAATAGGAGAGAGTGGGGTGGATAGGAATGGAGAAGGGCAGGCAGGAATAATAGGCAGGACAGCAGTTTTGGGGGGGAAAGTTTGGGAAGGAGAGTCCAACAGGAACGCAGGTTGGTAGATGGGAACAGTACGTAGGACAGCAGGTAAGGGAAGGAAGAATGCTGGAAGTAACAGCAAACAGAGCAGTGGATTGGAGAGGGGGGAGGAAACAGGAGAGGGGGGGACTGACAGGAAAGGAGAAGGGCAGATAAGAATAGCAGGCAGGACGGCAGATTGGGGGGGAGGAAAGCTTGAGAAGGAGGGTTTAACAGGAATGGATGTTGGCATGTGGGAAGAGCATGTAGGACGGCAGGTCAGAGGAGGAGGAATGCTAGAAAAGAGAGGATGGACAGAAATGGATGAACAACAGGCAAGTCAGCAGATGATGGGGAGGACATTGGAGAGGGGAAGATGGACAGTGGGGGAGGAGGGTAAACAGGAACAGCAGATAGAGCAGCGGATCAGGAAGGAAAAGATATTGAGGAAGAGAACATCAATAAGAATGGTCGATGAAAGGCAGGAGCAATATGTTAATCAACAGGTGGGAGGGTTGAAGGAAGGGGGGAAAGGATGACAGGAATGGATAACAAAGGGTGCATGAATCGGCAGGCTGGGAGAGGAGGGGGGTTGGAGGAGAGAGTTGAAATAGAAACCAGCAATGGTATGCAAAAACGGCAGGCAGATCATCAGCTCAACAGGATTCGGGTAGTGCCGAGTCGGAGGAGGCACCTTGCATTGGATAAGGAGGAGGGATTGGAGAGTGTGCTAATGATAACAGCGCAGGGAGGGGGAGACAGCACAAGGATGACAAAGCAGGAAAATACAATGTTAGAGTGCAAAAAAGAGTGGGCGGAACAGGCAAGGCAGTCACAGGCAATCAGGAAGAGTGGCCCTGTCACGAGAGCAATGAGTAGGCAATTGGATCAGCAAGGGGATAAAAAGAACTTCCCACCCCCTAAGCCCCACTCTGAGGATGCTGGCAGAGGACCAGCGAAAGCTAAGTTGTTTTAATTCTTGTATATAACTGTTTTTATTGTTTTAAATGTTGTTTTAACAATAAATAATTGGAGTATACTCTTCCCGGAGATCGAAGATTGCATCATTGAACAATATGCCCGGGATTCGTATTTTTATAACTATTAAGGATATATATATATGTAGTCTTCTAGTGATATGCCTTTTAAAAAACTGACATCCTTTTTTGTTTGCATTTCTATCTCCTTATCCAAAATCAACTTAATACTGGAGAGATTCTTGCCACTGGCTTTCACAAATTCTTTTTCATCATGAATGTTTTCCGGATCATAAAAACTGAAGTAAGATAAGATGTGGTATAGTAATATTGATGTTCACAGGGGAAAAGTGCTTCATCTGCATATAAAAGAACCAAGAATTCTCCTTCTGCATAGCAGCGGATCAAACAGTCCTCGCCTTAAATACAGACAATCTCATTTAAAGAGATGTTCAAAAGTATATGGTGCTTGTAAGCCTTGACCATCTCTCCACCTTGAAAAGATATGTGTGTCTCCCAACACTACTCTATTTTACATGGGAAATCATGTAAATAATAAAAATCCCCTAAAATATTTTGCCCTAATGCACAGATACTAGATTAAAACAGATGCAAATCAGCATGTCATATCATTAGAAAGGCATATTTATAAATCAGGTGAAATATAAAAACGAGCTTTTCTTCTCCTAAATCTACATTGTATTTTTTACTCTTCTTTGACCTTCAATGATCCAAAATATCTGAGATAAAAATAATAATAAAAATAAAAGACTTATGAGATTATCAAGAAAGCTGTTCTGGGTTCTTCAACCCTGAGAATTACCATCTGTTTTGCTGTTCTCTGAGTCAACACATTTCACAATCTTAGACAACTCTCAGAAGATGTATTTTTTTAAAAAAAAACCCTTTAAATGTCATCTACGTTAAAACTCAATCACTGTGTTGGTTCTCCATGGCAATAGACCAATAGAATTATGCTCAAGAAGAGAGCAATGTGTATTCCTGTTCATTATTTTGGGTTGTTTATATTTGTTTTTGTTTTTTAATGCAGAGACATCAGCTATATAGCAAACTGTGAATGTATCTGTTCAGAGAGATGAATGAATCTGACAAGTTCAATGCCATTCATTTTCTCATTTTCCCAGTATTAGCTTTTTCTATTGCATAGCTATTTCAGTCCTTCTGTTTAACAAATTATAAAACCCACAATGTTAGGAAACTGTATTTGATAACTTACCCTTTCTCCAGTGGTGGGATTCAAATATGTGAACAACCGATTCTCTGTGTGGATGCTGCTTCCAGAAGTCCATTCTGGGCCAGGGCAACAAAAAATTAGCTACTGGTTCTGCTGAAATGGTGCGAACTGGCTGAATCCCACCATCTCCAATCCCTGTTTTCTATCCTTGGCATTATGGTACAACACAAAAGAGCTAATAGCCAATGCAAATTTGATGTCAAAATAGCAAACAGGAATAGCAAACAATATAGCAGTTCAGCAGAATTTAAGAGGGCTAATTTTTTTCTCTAAGTCTGCAATGTGTAGTTGTATAACATGAGAGCTTGGGGAGAGAACAAGAGAAAATAAAAGCTTTCTACTGATGGCATCAGAATTCAGGCCCAGGTGATTTCAACTTTTCCAGAAATTCAACCCTATGCTCTGGAAATAGATTACATCAGAAGTAATTGACATTGACATTGCTAGATTGTTTTATGTAACACAAGGAAGGTCACATATATGCAGAAGATTATTTTACCACAGAAATCAAGATATATATATGTATGTATATATGTATGTATGTCCCAGCATTTAAATTTTAAGCCATTTCCTCCTGCTCTTTCAATTCCAAAAACATTTGACTTTTTTTCCCAGCTATATTGCACTTGCTAAATGTTACAGAATGTCTAGATTAGACATTACTGTAGACAAAAATGAAGCCATACATTGACTGTCCACTAGTAGTGCCAAGGTATAAAAGATTTTTATAGTCTCAAAGTTTAAACTCTAGCCTTCTTTTTCCCAACTTCTAAATTAACAGATACCTAGGTCATCTATGATAGCCTTGAATGTGAGTAGTTATTGCATGTTTTCATTAACAATCATCTCTAGTCTGGAATTTTTGCCTTACCTGTTTTAACCCTTATGGTATTGGAACAGTTAATGGTGACACTTAATGCAAGACTTTTATTAAGTTAAAGAAAGGCGATACCACAGTGGTTCTCAATCTTTTCTTCACCTGGACCTCCTTTAAATAGCTTTTATGGCCACGGACCATGACCACAGAACACCAAAACTTAACTCAACATTTAATTCATAATATTTGTTCAAACTTTTGTGGACTCCCTGTGATGATATCGTGGGGGCCCCAGGGATCCATGGACCACAAATTGAGAACCATTGCTATAATATATTGAATGTCAACACAGGAAGAAATTCTCCATAAAGAAGGGAATCAAATAATATGAAAAAGCACGGTAAATGAGAGTTGTTGATGACATTAGCCTTATTAAAACTCAGAATCAGATTTCGGGTGCTTAGTAAAGAAATAGGCTCTGAAACTTCAAGAGAAGAAAAGTGAGCATTGGGGGACAGGAGATCAGACAGTAGGCTCTTCAAAGGCAGAAAGAAAAGTTGTGGTTGTTGGTCATCCACAATGAGAATCTAAACAAATGTGTTGCAATTAAACCCATCAGCTTCTAAAGTATGCTGTGTGGTTGCTTGCTAGGAGCAAGGAGCAAGGATGTGATATAGTTTATAAGGTTTACAAACTAACAGTTAACCCTTCCCATTAAAGCTTGCAGGAGAAACAATACTGAAGAACTAGCTACAACTATATCACTATGTACTCTGAAGATCAATGAAAAAAATTGAGCATCCTTGAGAATACATATCATGCTCTCATCCACCTTTACAATCCATGAAATTGGATCACAACCTGAAAATAAATGACTGGCTGCAGAAATGATGAGAGAGAGAGAGAGAGAGAGAGAGAGAGAGAGAGAGAGAGAGAGAGAGAGAGAGAGAGAGAGAGAGAGAGAGAGAGAGAGAGAGAGAGAGAGATTGATTTGGTTTCCTGGATCATGATCTGAGTTATCTGGATGATTAACTTTTGGCACAAGAGATGTTGCACTTCTGATGACTAGCAAGAATAGCAAGCTTGACTGCAAAGGGTTTAAATTGAATCTACAGGGATTTGAGAGATAGAGAGAAACAGAGAGAGAGAAAATCAAACCTGAATTATCTACATAGGGTTAAGTCTATATATGGAAGTGGAAACATTTCTGTAATGGGGCCTATTATACCAATCAATGAAAAATCATGGAGAATGTTGCTTTATAAAGTTCAACTCCTTCTTTGTCTACAATATACATTAATTGTTAGAGTATGGGAAATAATCAAGATTTTGTACAGAGGAAAAGCATGATTTAGTTGGTTTACTAGAGACCTGATGGCATAACTTCCATAATAATAGAATAATAACAGAATATCAGAGTTGGAAGGGACCTTGGAAGTCATCTAATCTAACCCTCTGCTCGATCAGAGACCCTATACCATTTCAGATAAATGGCTGGCCAGTCTCTTCTTGAAAACCTCCAGAGATGGGGCATCTACAATTTCTGAAGGCAAGCCATCCCCCTGGTTGATTGTTCACACCATTATGAAATTTCTCCTTAGTTCTAGGTTGCTTCTCTCCCTGATGAGTTTCCATCCATTGTTTCTTGTCTTGCCTTCAGGTGCTTTGGAAAATAATTTGACCCTCCCTTTTTTTAATGACAGTGATATCGAAACACTGTTATCATGTCACACCTAGTCCTTCTTTTCACTAGACTAGACATATTCAATTCCTGCAACTGCTCTTCATATGTTTTAGCTTCCAGTCCCCTAATCATCTTTTTTGCTCTTCTCTGCACTCTTTCCAGAGTTTGAATATATTCATTCAAGGATACAGTTTCTCCAAAACAGTGCAAAAGCAATAGAAAGAAAGGATGAATTGCATTTTATGTTAAAAGTATTTACATTTGAATGAATTTGGCAATAATGTATGAAGCTTCAGGGGTAAAAATCTGTGGAGAAACAAATAAAAGCAATAATGTGATTGCTGTGTATTAGCCCCACCCCCCAAATTAAGGAAAAGATGTAGAAGATGCATTCTAAAGCAAATTGCAGCTCCTTCACAGAGGCATGAATAAGTGATGAAGACTTTAATTACCTCAGCATCTGCTGGGAAGCAAATTCTGCCAAACATGATTCCTTCAGGAAATTTCTGGCTTGTCTTGCTGAAAACTTTCTCCTTCAAAAGGGGGAGGGAGAGAAGGACAGAATGACTTATCATCAATTAATAGGTTAACAGGAAAGTGTTAAACTACAAAGTGCAAGGAGCAGAAATATTGGGAAAGTTAAGTTAAATATAACTGAACACCATTTTTGACTTTCTTCCTTTTTATTGAAAAGTTTTATACAAGTTTTTAACAATATCCCCCCTAACATAACCCCCTCCCTCTCTCTCCCCCCCCCCCACTTCCCAGAGCTGGTTACAGGGTTACAAATAAACAAACAAATTCTAAATAAACTTATCCAATTATACAAATAACAAAATCAATAATGTACTTTAACTCGAACACAAAACAAATTTAAGCAAATAAAATATATAAATTTTATACATTTTTGACTTTCAAAATGTACAATTTTTAATAAACTGAGGGTAGTGATGAGTAGGATTCCATAACAAAAGAAACTGATAGGAAAAACTACTTAGTGTAGGTTGGGATTTCTGAAAAAGATATTAAAACTAGAGCTCCAAGGAGGAAATAATGTTATTGAAAATTGCAAGATTGATGTCAGCCTAATAAGGTAGTCCAGATGGGAAGCCTGACCAATGGACAAATTAATGTAAGCTTAGTAACAGAATCTTGCAAGTCTCAATGTACATTCCTCCCTCATTGCCTCTGCAGTCCAAGGGAAGGTCCCTTCTGAGATGTTTGCCCTGCCCACATTCCTTTTGCAGACTTAGTTGCTGTTCCCCTTCTGCGGCTCTTTCCCCTGTCTCCATTAGTCATTCCCACCTACCCTCACAAGTGCCTCCCTCTCACTGAAGGTGTTCATCTGGAAGTTAGCCAGCCATTTTGAGATGGGCCTTAATGTGGATTCCTGCACTGAGCAGGAGATTGGTTTCAGTGTCCTAATCATTTCTATGGCTCAATATCTTTTTTCCTGCCCTCAAAGAATCAATTTTCAAAGAAACATAATTTTTGAAAAATTTGCACAAATTTCTACAAAATTCCATCTATTTTCTTTAAATATGTGTTACTTTCATTCCATTTTGCTGAAAATTAAAACAATTGTTTACCTGTTATAGATGTCAGATAATGAGATAAAAGAAGTTTTGTTTTATTTAATTAATATATTTTAATTTTAATGTTGGTTTGAGATCCAGACTAAACAGGAAAGTGTGTGGCTCAATTCAGGCTATTTTTGACAATCCAGACCTGGTCCCCAAATAAAATCCTATGATCAGTTTACCCACACACCTACTATGTACAAATTACATATCCAGAGGCAGGAAAACAGAAAAATAAGCAAGATAATTGTATTCCGATTAAAACATAGGTTTGGGAAATGCAAATTGGATATATTAACATTAAAGTGTGAATTGCATTAATTTCAATCTGGTACAATAATCAGAACCTACACTCCACTTGATCGAGTGGCATCTGTTCTTCCTCTCCTCTCTGATTTAAAAATCTCTTAAGTTTTTCCCATTCTTTCTTTTTCTTCCCTCTCCCACCTTTTAAAAGACTTTCTCATTCTCTTTTTCATTCTTCTCTCAATATAATGCTATTGACCCAATAAGAGGCACTATGGGACTGCTTTCATCCTTGTCAGGCATGTGGTCCCCATAAGCTAGGACTATTTACTATGATACTTCCTGTGCCTGACAAGTCCCAATAAGAAGGAATCCAGAAACTAGAGCTTTTTATTGGTCAGTAATAATTATAGTATTCATTAAACCAAACTACTGTAAAAACATCCTGTTGCTCTCTAGTCCAGGATTTCTCAACTTTGGCTACTTTAAGAAGGGTGGATCTCATCTCCCAGAATCCCCCAGCCAGCATGCTCTAGTGCATGAAGAAGGAGAACCATATATCTCCATATATTCAATGTATTTCTCAAAATCCCAGCATTTCAGAGTCTAAGTATAGAATTCTATGCAGACAACCATTAAAAGCTTTATATACCAAATCAGTCTCCATTCCACTCATGACTTTCCTTCTCTGTCATTGCTAATTGACCTTCCACCACTTGAATATAGATGATATGAAAGCAATATATTGTCCCAAATTGTGACCCTTGACCTCATTGGCATGTTGGTGTGCTGCTAATTTCAAAAGTTAAAAAGCTACTACTAGATAACAGAATTCTCACAATTACCTTGGCTATTAATTCAACCCATTTTCTGGAATTGTGCAATACATTGGATCATAAGAGGTCTGTTAACATTTGCATGACATGCTAAGCCACAAGAATATAACAACAATAGCACCCCTCCCTCCTCCATGGAATGGAAATTAACCTAATTAAGCATGTTGTGTGAATGCTACATATGTTCACTGAGTATTGTTCTCAGCCAGTCTGAGAGTTTGTGAGTTTTGCCTCTGATGAAAAATTAGAAAGGAGATTTTGGTTTTAGAACCTAAAAGAAGTAATGTTTTCATTCTCCAAAAGTAATCTGAAACTCAACCATTAATGAAAACATTCAACCCGCAAACTTCCTTTTTAGATAGCCATCTGCAGACCTTATGGTGGAATTAGCTGCTTATTTTGGAGACATTTTCACTTCATTTATTTTTTATTTTTTTCTTCCTGGTGTTTTTCCGGAAGTGGAAGGTCTGCTTTTCTGAGGGAGTGGGGAACCTATAGTTTGTTGATCCATTTATTGTGACAGGCATTGACCAATTGAGTTGTCATTAGAGCTTGATACAGTAGACTAGAGAGAGTGACTGATCCAAAGTCACGCAGCCAACTTTCATGGCTAAGGTAGGACTGGAACTTACAATCTTCTGGTTTCTAGCCTGGTGCTTAACCATTAGACCAAAATATCTCAAATTATATTATCGATATTAAATAAAGAAATATAGTTTCATGATATAATTGGTTGCATTTTTAATGGACTAACAAAACTGTGGTTGTTCTTTATCTCTTTATGGAGACTTTTGGAAGGAAAGAACAGTCATGTGCATAAAGCACACTGTAAAATAAAAAGGTTACAGAAATAAGGATCTGATTGCCTAACTCTTACATTATGCATATTTTGCAACATTCCACTTAACAATCTAAGCAGTAAACCTTAAGATGTTTTTTGTTTGTTTGTTTATTAAGTTGGAACAAAATGTGCTCTAATCCTGTTTGTCTCCTTCAGTGAGTATCATTTCTTACTATTGGCTGGCTGATCGCTTTTTGAGCACCATGTACTTTGCTTCAAGCCCAGTTGCCTTTGTAAACAACTGGTATTGTGTAGAACAATTTCAGGAAATGTAAGTGGAAACAAGAAGTCTTTTCAAGGACTATGGTGCATTTCAAAGGACATCACAGTATGAATAACACTTAGGAAGCATTTCTATTCATTTGCTGAGGATGTTAGGTTTCTTCAAGGTAAATACAAGGAATGCTTTACCAATAGGTTCATAGTTTATACAAAATCATTCTTCCTATTTGGTTTTTCCCTTCACCTCCATCAACAAGATCTCTGCTATTCTTATGATAGAAATAAAACAGAAAAAAAAATGTCAGTAGCTTCCTGGTTTATGTTCTTGAACAGTACTTGGACATGAAAGAGCCAATGAAAATTTTCCATTGGGAACAAACTGCATCCCACTGTATCACCTCCCAAATCAAGTATAATAATAAGATGCTAAAAATTGCTATCTTTTCATGACAGCCCAAATGTTTCACATTGTTTAATACAATGGGAGAAGAAATTTGGCAAGGGAAATTCTCCCAGCACTTGATGACTTTTGGGTTGGGCCAGTTTTGAGATGTGACAGAATTCCAGCCTTTAGAATTTTATTTCCTATATGGATTTTATCACAATGATACCTGATTGCATTCTGGAGATTGGGCAGCATTTACATTTACTAAAGAAAACCGTTTGAGAGGATATCCCTGTGGCTGCTTTTTGAAAATTTTCCTAGGATTCTGTCCGTTTACTAGCCATGCCCGGTTTTGTTATGACATATTTAGCTTAAATTTGCTGTTTGAAATAATAGGCCAGGATCAGAAGTTCACTTCACTTTATTATGCAAAGTTAGCTTTTGCCACAGAGAGCACACAGTTCTCCCTAGTGAGAATTTGAGGCAACAAATTCCCTTCCTCAAAACATTCTACAGTTCTCAAAGAGACCTTGCAGAGAAAGTTCTTCTGGTGCTTCCAGTAGTATGCCCAGGATTTCCTGAGGTCTCTTCGAACACAGCTGCTCAAAGTACAGAAGCAAGATTTCCCTTCAGAGCTTTGCATAGACTTACTGAATCAACACAGCAATTGGTTACGGACTCACTAAGCCGAAACCAAACAATCTGCATGATGGCCTAACTAATGATGCTTCTTCAGTTTGGGGGCAGCAGCAGGCTTTATGTCAAGACCTACCCTCCTTGGTAGTTTTATAAAAGGAAATGTGTCCCCAAAGTGACTTCAAGACTTAATGTGTCCATTCTACTTCTTAAGTGCTCTCTCGGCAGAATTCTCATTCCCATTCAATCTGAAGATTTTATAGATTGAACAAGGGATGTACTTATACTGCAGCTTTAGTGTGTTCTGTGAATGTAGTCAGTTGGCCACATAGATGACGACCTTGTCTCTGGAACCCTTTAGCAGTTTGCTAATTTTTCAGCACTGAGTAAATGTCACTTTGCTTCTGCATGTCTCTCAACTTGTGGAAAACATGTGTTAGGTTTTGCTCTTTTAAAATGTTTTTGGCCATTCCTGATTTGTGACCCTTTTCCCCCTTAAAATATCATTAAGGCTGGAATGTATGGGCCATGGGTCTTGTTGATGTAAATATGTTGTTGTAAGACCAAAGGGTCTTTAGAATTTCCTTGAGCTCTGAGTTCATGCAGCAGAAGTTTATGGTGGCTGCAGAAGTCATTGGTAAATAGAACTGAGGACAGCTTTTCAAGAAGTGGACAAGAATAAAGCTAGTGTAGGATCTAAGGTTGGAATTGGGCTCTGCAGCCAAATGGAATGTGTGGTGAACTTCTAGAAGAGTGGCAATGATGGGCTGCAGACACGAGTGCTCAGCTGCTGAAAATTGAGCAATGCTGCAGAGGCAATGAAGTTGGCAACAAACCACACCAAGTTAATAGAGGTTCCCAGAGGTTCCCATTCAACTTTTTGATTAACTGTCTAATAGAAGGAACCACACTGATAAACTTTATTAAGATAGAACTTCAATTGTTAGTGTTGAGTGGATAGTTTCAACTGGATCAGGGATGTCTGTTCCCAGGTGGGGGTGGATAGGGTGGAATCTCAACAGGGCTCAGCAATGTGAATTACACTCTAGCTGCATGGGAAGAGCATGGCAAGGATTGTGCAACATTTACATGTTGTTTGGTAGGTAGTAGCTGGCTATCTGAGACTAAGGTTACTCAGTGCTAGGGTCTGTGCTGGACTTTTCTCTTTTTTCAGATTTAATTGAGCTTCAGTATGAGTGTTTATTAAAGGTTACCTTATGATGACAATAGCAGCAAAGCTAACTGTATTTCACACTCATCGCATCTACAGCTGATAACTCTGTTTAAGGTACCCAATCCCTCCTGTATAGGGAGAGGCCAGTGAAACATCTGTGGGGGCTCTGCAAGGCATATGTCAGATGCAATCACTTGGACCCACTCTGAGTTGGACTGTGGCTGAGTAGATCCTTTGGAGCTGACTAATGCATGGTGTGACATAGTCACCACAAAAGAGTTTGTGTCTGTTGGTCTTGAGAAAGCAGACAGGATCCTTAGAACTATAAATGAGACCATTTGCATATTAAATGATTCTGGTTGGTCAAGGCCTCTAGGGAGAGGATGTGTAGCTGGATCAAGTGACTGTGAATGCATCCTTGGAGGGGAAGTGATTGGTTCCGCCAGCTCCTAAATAGGCAGTGGTTCATCTCCTTCTAAATAACTATACAGAAAGGCTGGATAATTTTTGTCAAGTTTCCAACCTTTCTTTCCTAGGGAAAGTTATTAGGAGAATTATCTGTTTGCAGCTTCAAAGATCCCCAGAGGAAACAGATTATTTGGGCTCTTTTCATTTCAATTTCAGCATGGGTATAAGACAGAGATAACATTGATTACATTTGTTGATGTCCTCTGGCAGGACTAAGATGAGGTTGATGCATCCATCCTGACCCTTTTTTATTTCTCTGCAGCCTCTCTCCTAAGTGGGTTGGGAATGGAAGACATGATATTATGTAATTCTCATTCTTCTACGGCTGGTTCCACTAAATGCTAGTAGGTTTTCTCAGATCTCCCTACTCTCTTCACTCCTGTTCAACATATATGTCAAGCTGATAGGTGAGATCCCAATCAGTATGTGGTTAAATACCATCAGTATGCTTCAGACAATGACTCAAGCTTTGCCCACTTCACATGTGGACTATTTCAATGTGCTCTATATTGTGCTGCCTTTAAAAAAATCACTTGAAAGCTGTAAAAAAATCACTTGAAAGCTGTCCAAAATGCAGTGGCACAGGCCATTGAGCCATGGTGGTGCAGTAGTTACAATGCAGTACTGCAGGCTCACGCACTGCTCAGTCCAGGAATTCAGTTCTGAGTGGCTCAAGGTTGATTCAGCCTTCCATCCTTCCAAGGTCAGTAAAATGAGGACCAGATTGTTGGGAGCAATAGGCTGACTCTGTAAACAGTTTAGAGAGGACTGTAAAGCACTGTGAAGAGATATATATAAGCCTAAGTGCTATTGCTATTATGAGCATGCCATGTCATGCCCACGTAACATGAGCTCCACTGGTTACCAGTGGGTTTTCAGGCACAATATGAAAAATGCCTTCATGGCATAAGATCCTTCATGGCATAAGATCACTTAAGTGAAGGTCTGCCTGTCTTCTGTAGTTTCTACCCAGCCATGTACCTTCATAAAAGTTTGTAAAGGTCTGATATTATGAGAGATCAACATTGGTTGTATTATGGCTTTTGGTGCCTTCTTGGTGATGACAGTTATTTGTTATGTTATGTCTTAATCCTATGTAAGCTGTCCAGAGTCACAACAGGTGAATTAATTGGCCATACACCTTGATTAAATGTAGAAATAAATGGCACTGGCTGGACTCTGCTTTATTTTCTATGTCACTCTGGGAACTGCAGCCAGATCAAGTAACTCACTATTAAGTAAATGAATGGAGTATCAGTAAGTTGCAGTTGATGCTTTGGGTCTACTGCAGTTGCTGCTCAAGAGTTTAGTCTCGTTAAGCTGAAGCACCAAGAATTTTTCATCTTCTCCCCACATAGCTGCTCTCCTGCTGCCAGAGGGCACAAGAAGCATGATTCAAAGTGTGTGACTAAGTCTTCAATACCAAAACAGCCTTTACAAAAAGCCAAGTTCTAAGAGAAGACTCATGCATGTGAAGTTCACTGCCCCAGAAGAGTTGCAGTGGCAATCAGCGGGAAAGCCGTTTTAAAAATTCATCAAATTATGATCTCTCCAAGTGAACTTCCTGGGGAAGAGAGAAGTGTTGTTCTGTAGCGAGGAGCAGAGACTAGCGGCTTTCTTTACAAATGTCTGCAAATCCCAGCCCTTGCTAGGAAACAAGCTGTGCACTTTAGCACACACATTGTAGATTGGACCAATAGTGAGAAAATATGTGCTCTGGATATAATTTACCCCATTATTAAAAACACTCTTTGGCAGAGAAAATGCACCAGTATAAAAAAGATTCAGGATTAATATTAATGAAATGGCATCCTGGTGAGTCTAGCGACATGCTTGAATGCATAGCTACAATAATAGTAACATCACTAATGCACACTTCCAAACACCAGGTGACAGATAAGACATAGTTTAGTGCACTTTTGTTTAGAGGGCTCTTCCCATTTTGCTGAGATTAATTTTAATTCTTCCTTTCTACCCAGAAATATTCTTTTGGCATCAAGCAGCATGTTCAGCTTTTGGAAAGGGATCAGTGACAATGGGTGAGCAAAGATGAAGAAAGGAATGGGCACAAGAAAGTACACAGACTACTTGGACCAAGTTGACCAACTGGAACTTGAGTGCTGTATCCGACCACTTTCCTGATTTTTTTCAGGATCCCAAGATCTATATAGGTTGGTTGTGGGACAATGCCAGTCCCTTCTATAATACAACACATGCACTCTAGAGAATTATTTTCTTATTTCCTACTCAAGGACAAATCTAGCAAGTTATTCAGCCTGAGGAACCCGCAAGCTACCTAGTAATACAAGTATGCCATTTCTGGAAAGAAGGAAAGTCTAACTGCACCTGGGGAAAAAATAGTTTTCTGGAGAAATACATAATGCAGTGAATCCCATTTCAGTGCACAAAGCAAAGAGCTAGAGCAGGGCTTTTCACCCGGTGGTGTGCGTATCACCTGTGGTACTTTGGCATCTGGCAAGTAGTATGTGACCATCCTATATAAGTGTAGTGGGAGAGGGGAATGAGCTGAAGTGGTGGCACACCGCACAAGCCTGAGGGAGAGACAGCTGGAGCTGCAGGGCTGTCGGGGCTTGGCAGAAGCCCCAGGATCAGCGCGCATAGCTACAGCTGATTGGCACTTCTGCAGGGCTATGGAGGCAAGATAGAAGCCCCAGGATCAGCATGCGGTTCTGCAGGCTATGGGAGCTGGGCAGAAGCCCAGATTGGTGCGAGTTTCTGTGGTGCTATGGGGGCTGGGCAGAAATCCAGAATCATTGCATGCTTCTGCAGGGCAATGAGGGTGAGACAGAAACCCCCGGGATCAGGGCTTCCAGCACACCCAGAAGAGAAAAGGAGGAGGGGGAGAGAGAGAGGAGAGGCCATAAAAGGAGAAGGTTTTTAAAGGAGAGGGAGAGAAAAACAAGACAATAGAGAAAGAGAAGGGGACTGCAAAAGAGAGATGGAGAAGCACAGCCTCTGGAAGTGCACAGAAGAGAAAAGGAGGAGGGGGGAGAGAAGAGAGGATATAAAAGAAGGGAAGAGAAGAGAGGATATAAAAGGGAAAGAAGAGGATATAAAAGAAGGGAAGAGAAGAGAGGACATAAAAAGGGGAGAGTAAGAGGATATAAAAGAAGGGAAGAGAAGAGAGAATATAAAAGAGGGAAGAGAAGAAAGGATATAAAAGAAGGGAAGAGAAGAGAGGATATAAAAGAAGGGATGAGAAGAGAGAATATAAATGGGGGAAGAGAAGAGAGGATATAAAAGAAGGGAGAGAGAAGAGAGGATATAAAAGAGGGGAGAGAGAAGAGGATATAAAAAGAGGGGTGAATCTGGTTTCTCCATTGACTTTTTTGTCAGAAGGTGCAAAAGGGGATCACGTGATCCTGGGACACTGTGACCATCATAAATATGAATCAGTTGCCAAGCAACCAAATGTAGATTGATCCTGGGAATGCTGCAATGGTCATAAGTGTGAAAAATGGTCATAAGTCACTTTGTTTAGTGCCGTTGTAACTTTGAACTGTAACTAAGTGAACTGTTGAAAGTTGAGGACCTGTACTTTACCACTTTTTCTTTTTTGGAGATCAAGTTTTTAACACCTTGCTAGGCGACTGGTGGTACTCAAATATTGCCATATCCTAAAAGTGGTACAATCTGTGAAAAGTTTGAAAAAAGTTTGAGCTAGAGGATATGTTAGGCACCGATTCACATGCATGAATAACAGAAAGTCTTTTGGCATTTTAAAGACTAACTTACTCTCCCATACGGTTTAGCTTTTGCACATAAACTTTCTTAGATTCCATTCCACTCTTATAGTATCTAGAGACTTGATGTTTTTGCTCCATGCATTTTGCAGAAAATTCAGGAACAAATCAACAACCAGAAATCAAATGCTACTGAAAAATGTGTCAAAGCCCTCTCTTTTTGTCATTTTAGTTCTTATGATTTCTACCAAGTCCAATTATGTATTTGCTGTTAAATATTTTTAAGCAATCGAAAGAGAAAAGGCTGAGTGAACCAACTGTAAGCATCAAATTTCATGATCTTTCACAGCCTGCAGCAATGACTGTATTTTAGTTGCTTCACATAATATTAAAAATGACAGTAAGCCAGTGTGATATCAATCAATAAATCTGGTGCTTCTAATAAACTCATTGTCAGGGGAAAGTCAGAAAACCAACTTCAGTATTCTTTGGTCCAGCAAAATATCACTGTTTCACAATTTCATTGCAGACTCCCTATGGCTTCCCATTATATGTTTTTAGATACACTCCACGCCTGACTAGTGAGCCGGAGTGAACCTCTTTGGATTTTACATTTTAGAGAGCACCACATGTCACATTTACAAACTTACTCTGTTGCTTTGGGAAAAAACCTGGGCCAGCCCAGCAAAGCTTTTAAATGTTCTTTATTTTTTTTATTTGCTTTAAAAATTCATAACCCATTGCTTCCACCTTACTTGAGACACAAGTGGTTAGCCATCATAGTGCTAACTTTTCAAGAAACTAAAACTTAATGGTTATTTGCTGTTCTACTCAAAATCAAGTGCCGGCCTAACCTGATTAGAAGTTGCAGAAGGACAAAATATTTTATATCCTAAACAAAGATGCATGACTTCATCTGCATGATGCAAACTTAATTAGACTTACATACAGGGCTTTTTTTTTTGTTATAGAATGCGCAGAATGGAGTTCCGGCACCTTTTTTGGATGGAACCTTGTAGGGTAGACAAGGCAGGTTGTATGACGTGTGTGAGTTCCGGCACCTTTTTTTTTTTTTTTTACAAAAAAAGCACTGCTTATACATGAAGATCCAGTTGCGCCCGGAGAAATGTTTCCTCAGAGATACATGTTTGAAAGAAATAGCAATAGCACTTAGACTTATATACCACTTCAAAGTGCTTTACAGCCCTCTCTAAGTGGTTTATGGAGACAGGACATTGCCCCCAACAACCTGGGTCCTCGTTTTACCAACCTTGGAAAGATGGAAGTCTGAGTTAACCTTGAGCTCATGAGAATCAAACTTCTGGCAATCAGTAGAATTAGCCTGCAATACTGCATTCTAATCACTGTGCCACCATGGCTCTATTAATAGGAATTTTCTCTCAATTAATTCTGAATCTTCTGTGTTTGAAAAAATCAACAAAATTAACTAGTTTCTTAGCTTATTTAGGTGACAAAAATCAAAATGCAAAAACTATGAAGAAAGTTAAAATGCCAGAGTCAAATACTTGTCCTATAGAATGGTATAGAGCATATACAAGTATCTTAGTTCTTAAATTTTAACATTTTGATCAGGATAGTGTTTGAATGTGGTTAAAATATCGTTTGGGATATTTGTTAATGAACTCCAGAAGTAGCAGCAAGTGGGATACATCTCAATCAAGTAGTATGTATGTTCAGGCCAAATTATTTCATTGAAAGCAGAGACGACCCTTCATAAACATTGTCAAGAATTCCTTTTCTTCAAAAATTCATGCCATTTGATAATTCTTCTCTAAAAACATAAATAAGTATTAATGATATTTTATATTACCTCTTTTCTAGGAAAAAAAGCATACAGCAAAGTGGTTTTTTCTATTGTTGGATTATTGTCTTGAATCCTTAATATCTGACCTTCGACATAGTAAGATTCATGGTTTGATACAGGTTGCTAAGGAATATAAACTGGTCTTGTTTTCAAGTTATATGTCCAGTATATTTTGAATTTTCATTTTGATATCAGTTCAGAAAGATTTGGACCAATTAATATTTTACCCTCAAAAGTTTCAAAGCCGTTTTAATAATTTTTGTAATTTAGTTGAACATGCAGATTTTTTTTAATATTATAGATGTACTGGCAACTGTACATTTGGTAACTGGAGCCAACAGATTTCAGATAAGGCCAGATGTTTCTCTTTACTATACATTCATTCCTTCTTCTTTGTGATTTAACAGTTGCCAATTCGTATGTGCTTCCGCTGCTAAAACGATTACCCTAGCTCAGGGGTAGGCAACCTTGGCTCTTTTATAACTCGTGGACTTCAACTCCCAGAATTCCTGAGCCAGGAATTCTGGAGTTGAAGTCCATGAGTCATAAAAGAGCCAAGGTTGCCTACCCCTGCCCTAGCCTGTTCTATTTTCTTCCCTAACAGCAGTCACTTCTTTCCATTTGTAACCTCTTCTAGCTTACTATAAGCAGTGGTGGGATTCAAATATGTGAACAACCGGTTCTTTATGTGGATGCCACTTCTGAAAGTCCATTCTGGGCCTGGGCAACAAAAAATTAGCTACCAATTCTGTCAAAGTGGTGCGAACTGGGATTCAGAATGGATTTCCGGAAGCGGCATCCACATAAAGAACCGGTTGTTCACATATTTGAATTCCACCACTGCTATAAGCCCATGGTTTCTTTTATTGTGACATTTCAATCTATTCAAGAATGCTTCTGTTAAAATAAAACTTTGTTTATGGCTTCCAGCCTTAAAATAACATGTTCCCTCTTTTTAAAAGCACAGTATATACTAATGGCCAGAAGCAAAAAATGAGCATTTCAAAAAAATCTTGCCAGTGTGTAGCCCAAAGTGACCCATGATATTCACATGTAAATGGCTGCTACATATGCATGCCTGGATAGTAGTTTGGCCAATGCCTAATCCAATTGGTGAGCTAATGCACAGAGTGGACCCTGTGGCTGAATGTAGCTCTCTTCATTGTTTTCTTGCTTCCTTTCCACATGCAGCTAAGCCAATAGCACCATAGGGAATTGTAAACCTGTTCAACCAAATATGCCAACATTTCCTTTTATATTTCATGCTTGATGCATGATGATCTGGGACTGCAGTCAGGAGGAGTCCTGAGGCTTCAACTGTTATGCAAAGCTCTATTCCTCCCTCTCTACATTCTGAAAATGTGAACAGCAAATCCATTCTAGCTCTACTTCCCACTGGAAGCTTGAATTGGTCTTAGTATTCTGCTCTCTGTGGGGTCCTTTGGATCAGATTTCTCAACCTGGTAAATGTGCTGATTTGCATCCCCTCCCACATCCCATTAGCAAGCCATGGTGGCAAGGGATGGCAGGAGTTAAATTGAAGACTGTGAAGAGCATCAAGATCTGGAAGGGTGATTATGATATAAGAGTGCACCACATGGTGTTTTCCTTCTCTGCCCTCTCTCTTAGCTCATTCGATGTGATTTTCAACAGTGACATGAAAAAAACCCTTGTTTTTAGGATGTCATGGCTTTATTAATAAATAGTTGTGGAGATGCACATTAGTCTGAAGTGTGGGGGAAAGAACAGTTCCTCTTAAATATTCATAGCCAGTTTATGAAAGAAGAGGCTAGAATTGCTGCATGACTGCCAATGGCTCTGATTAGGAACAAAGCCAAACTCTCAGCCTCTTTCTCAAAGCTGATTAACACCTGTTTATCACCACACAAAAGATATGACAGGGTTTAATAGTAAATATAAGGACATCTCTGTTGTAAAACTCATTTCCTAATGAAGTGATGCTTCCCTTCTATGCAGGCCAAAGCATCCATAGGGATTATTTAAAAACTAGAAAACAGCATTAACATGTACATGTTTCTAAAGGATCCCATTGTGGATTTTTAATAAGGCTGCTTTCTTGGTGGCTGAGCCAAATGAATGACTTCTGCTATATTTTTATAGTAGTTTCACTCCTGGGCGGAAGGAATATTCTCTTTTTGTTCTGATTATATGGGACCAGGGAGGAGAAAAACAAGATATATTGCTCAGAACAAAATGCCACAATCTTGCCCCAGCTCCAACTCATACCTAGCCATCTTATTGCCATCTATTCCCAATGTACAAACAACAGGCATCCACAATAGGAGAGGAGGTGTCAAAAAAAAAATCAAGATTGCAAATGCAACCAGCCTCTTTTTATATACAAGGGCTGTGGCTTGTTTTATACATCATATATCATGCAGCCATGGCTAATTTCTTGACTTTTTTGACCTCTTACCATGGACATCCTGTTATGAAATAGCTGCTCTGCAGAGGGAGAATCCTGATACTGCATTATTTCAAAAGGATTTGTTGACAGAACCAGACCAGGTTCTCAGGATAATTTCTGAAAAAAATAACATGCATTTCTCCCTCCAATTATTGATGGATCTTGTGGGAGTTTCATTGCAAAGAATCATGGATTCCATTTGGACATTGTGCTAAGACAGCCTCCCTTATCCATTCCTTTACAGATGTGTTTGGTTTGCAATTCTCAGATGAGAAAGACAGTGCTACATTAAGGTTTAAAGTTATCTGAATGATGTTTGGTGAGCCTCTCCTTTCCAAATCCATCATAGCTGCAGAGAGCAGACCAAAAGTTTCCACATCTGGTTTCATTTGTATTTTAGCTTAAACTACCAGAATTACTGTTAGCACTGTGAACTGCATATACATTTCTGTGCATAATAATAATAATAATAATAATAATAATAATAGTAGTAGTAGTAGTAGTAGTAGTAGTAGTAGTAGTAGTAGTAGTAGTAAAGTTGGAAGGGATCTTGGAGGTCATCTAGTCCAACCCCCTGCTCAGGGAGGAAACCCTATACCATTTCGGACAAATGGCTGTCCAGTTTCTTCTTAAAAACCTCCAGTGTTGGAACATTCACCGCTTCTGGAGGCAGGTTGTTCCACTGGTTAATTGTTCTAACTGTCAGGAAGTTTCTCCTTAGTTCTAGGTTGCTTCTCTCCTTGATTAGTTTCTACCCGTTGCTTCTTGTCCTGCCTTCAGGCGCCTTGGAAAATAGCTTGACTCCCTCTTCTTTGTGGCAGCCCCTGAGATATTGGAACACAGCTATCACGTCCCCCCTCGTCCTTCTCTTCGTTAAACTAGACATACCCAATTCCAGCAACCGTTCCTTATATGTTTTAGCCTCCAGTCCCCTAATCATCTTTGTTGCTCTTCTCTGTACTCTTTCTAGAGTCTCAACATCTTTTTTACATCGTGGTGACCAAAACTGGATGCAGTATTCCAAGTGTGGGCTTACCAAGGCATTGAAGAGTGGTATTAATACTTCATGTGATCTTGAGTCTATCCCTCTGTTAATGCAGCCTAGCACTGTGTTGGCCTTTTTGGCAGCTGCAGCACAAAGCTGGCTCATATTTAGGTGATTGTCCACTAGGACTCCGAGGTCCCTCTCACAGTTACTACTATTGAGCAAGGTACCCCCTATACTATATCTGTGCATTTGGTTTTTCTTGCCTAAATGTAGAGCCTTGCTTTTTTCACCACTGAATTTCATTTCATTATCGAAAAGCCAACTGAAGAAACTATACACGAAAACACAAAAATAAAAGTTTCCACTACAGTACTGCCACAGTTAGATTAGGACCAAATAGGAGTCCATAGAAAACTCTTCTAAATTGAGTATCATTCTATTAAATTACATCAAGGTATAGGTACATCATCTGAGGCTTAAGGCTCCATTTTAATTATATGTAAAGTAAAAGGAATATATTTTGTGTGAGTCCCGCCCATAGTTATTGAAGAAGTTCTGGACCTCTCCTTTAGTATTTAAAACTTCATAGCTTTTCTGCTAATGAAATATATGAAATTATTTCCTTAGGATTTGGGGGCAGGGGGTGCAAATGTATATTTGTGAAGACATTTGTGTTGTTCTTTTCCAAGCAATTAGAGCATAACTTCCCTCCCTTCCTTCCTCTTTCTCCTTGATTACCATCCAAAATTAATTGAAACCAATAGAGAAATTCTTGATTTTAGAAATGTTATTATAGCCATTAAGTTTTAAGTATGTGTATGTGTGCATGTGTGCGTGCACACGCGCAAGCACGCATGCGTGTGTGTTTTAATTTCTAGACCCATCTGTACAATGCTGTACTTTCTAAAGCTGGAGATTTAAATTAACAGTAACCACTCATGGGATAAGACTGACAACATTATAGCTTATTATATTAATCATTGTTGTACATGGAAGGCTGAACTTAATTATGAATACACCATCATGGAAATAGAAGAGGCCCAAAGATACACCAGGGGATGGATTATAGATAACAGAAAATGTGCCCATATAAAGAAAGATTTTGAAGGCAGGAGCTTTTTAATTTGGGGGAGAAATGATTAAACGAAGCCTTGCTAGAAAAGCAACTGAAAGGAAATGACTGGCATATGGAAGAGAGATCTTGCAAACCGGCATAGTAAGGAATGCACTTGGGACAGCACAAATAAGAGCATTTCAGTTCTGCATAATTGTTGCTCCTTATCACTGCTGAGTTGAAATTGGAACAATAATCAACTATTGCTTTCCTTGGCTCAGCAGGGAAGCCCACCCAAGTTGACTCCAGGTCATTACTTGTTGAGTTGTTAAGAAAACCACAAAACAACGGTGCTGGTGAACTGAAGAACATTTAATGGGAAAGTTCTCACTTCTTATATTAAGAGGTTATTGCATTTATTTAGGTCTTTTTGGTCCGTCTGCATAAAATCTCCAGCTTTAAATCCTACATATAACAGAAGAAAAACCACAGTGCAACTATAACTCAGCAGGACTGAGGTCTAGCCCTTGGAAAACCACAGGAAACACAACCAAGCCTGTGTCACAACAGCAATGCCCTGTTGCAACAGTCTGAAAGGGACAGTCTTTTGGAGGATATCCCTCCAGGCAAATCCTGATTAGGACATTTTTTTTCTGAAGGAAAAGAGCGAGATCATTTTCTCTCCCAGATCTTTCTTGGATGGGTAGATGACTTAAAGGTGGCAGCAGAGGAGCTAAAAAGTGATGGCTGTGTCTTCTCTAGGCAGTTACTAATTTGGATCTTGAGGTTTTGTGGACTTACCAGGAACTCCCCTGACGTTGGCCTATTCTTTGTTCATATGTGCTTTTTCAAACGGAACTTCCCATGGAAAGTGTCTCAAATCAAAATAGGAACTTTGTGCTTTTAAATCAGATGGTGTGGAAATGCTCTATAGTCTTTTAAGCACGTTGTAGATGTGATGACCTTCCCTGTTTCTTGAACTGTGGCTAATGCTAAATCAAGCCATGTTATTATGTTTGTGCTACAGTTATTAGTGTTAATAATAATACAGTATATAACGGTTGAACTTCATCTTCATACATGGAGAATACGTGAAAAATATGCTAGATTCATAAGTTACTGGTCAATAGTTAATAATCTGATTAAATTCTCTACCTATCATAGTTCTTTGGGGATAACAAAGCTAATAGAGCTCTGCATTCATTTCCTTTCTCATACTTCAGCAGCTTTAATGGTCACAAGCTCTGATGTTTCTCTCTCTTATGCTTATGACATGAATGACATGATACAATTTTGGGCTGGTAGGTCCAACGTGAATAAGAAGAGTTCAAATTCAGTTCTCAGCACTTGGAGCCTTACCTTTAAAATTCCACATGACTGAAGCATTATATCTTGAAACAGCTTGAATCAAATTGGTTTGCTCTTGGAATTGAATCATGCCCTCTCTGAATCTCAGATTTCCATTTTAAATCAGATTAGAGTTGATTCTCACAGGTTTTCTCAATGCTATTATGAAAAATATAGACAGTTAATTGAAATCAGTATAAACTGATCACACTAAAAATAAATGGTCTGACACTGAATGCAGATTGGTTTGGAACAATTGTGTAGCATGTTCTTATTACCTTTATTTCACTCCTGTAGAGTTTTTAAATCAGGCAAGTGCTTTTGTTTAAATATAACATTCAAAGCATTCTAGCTTCCATGAGCTGAATATTACCAACTGATACTATCAAAACATATGGGAAAAAAAGTATACTGCCACTACCCTCTGTGGCAACCAGCTGAAATCCCTACGATTCAGAACAAGAATTTACTTGATTATCTTGCTCCTGTTCTCTCCCTCCCTCCCTCTCTCTCTCTCTCTCTCTCTCTCTCTCATAAGCTGCTGGCATAAGAGGAAGGCTATTATTCTAAGAAAGTGGTTGTTCACAAAGACAAGAAAAAGCAGGACACTGACATAATTTGCAACATCTGGCAGTATTGTCTGATGTACTAAAATATCACCTTGAAAAAAAATGCCATATGCCTCCTATTCCAGCATTAGCACTCAGCACCTGGGAGAGTCAGGATAAGGACATTCATAATAAGATCATAAAAGTCTATTTACATGAACTGATTGTCTCCTTGTGAAGCCTCAAGATGAAGATCAATAGGATAAAGGGCAAGTTTCAAGTGATCAGATTAATCAGGATGAATGAGATTGTCTAAATAAGACGTCGGGCAAACAAATCACTTGATTTTCATCCAAAAATGTTAAAATCCTTGGCAGAGATTGGATTGCAAAGTGCTGCCCAAACATTTTGTGTCACTTACCCTCAGGTGGAAGTCAAGCAATTCTCCCAGGTAAAATTGGGCAACTTACACCTGTCATTGAGTTACTTCTAGTTTGAACTTTTTGACAAGCTATATCCACTGATACCTTAGAAAAACCTATAAATGGAA
This sequence comes from Crotalus tigris, assembly GCF_016545835.1. Classification (NCBI taxonomy): domain Eukaryota; kingdom Metazoa; phylum Chordata; class Lepidosauria; order Squamata; family Viperidae; genus Crotalus; species Crotalus tigris. The sequence goes on along the minus strand of NW_024097047.1, from coordinate 304,928 downwards.
GTTGTTGCTGGTAAATTTTGCCAGTCAACAGAGATTACCATTAGTACTGAGTATAGTGAAGTTATTTGTTTTATTCATTTTTTTCAAGCCTTCAGATAAATTACAGTAGGGTGAAACTCCATATGGTATTTTGAGTCATTGCACTGTTACTTTTTTTAAAGTAAACAGCAAATATAAGCCACCCAGTCCAGTTCAAGACCTTAGCTTTAGAAAGTCTTTAATATTACATGATTTGGAGATGTAGGGGGAGGATAGCAAGCACAAATTCTCTGATACAAATTTTATGCACCTGCAAATATAAAATTAAATTATTATTTATACTGGAGAAAATGTCTCTTATTGTAGTTCATTTAGTTTAGTTGTTCAATGATTGTATGCTGCCTCAATCAAATTGACTCCAGGTAGGTTACACAATAGGGTTAAAATTTAAGTACCGGTAAATCAAATCCTTATTAGTAACCTACTTTAAAAATTCAGAAGTTCAGTGTTAGCTCATAAAAAGATCATGTTTATAAAAAAAAGATTCCAAGGAAACCAGTTCCAATAGCAACACTACTTAAATATGAATAGCAATATGAAGATATTGTAAAGGCTATTATGAACATCATACATGGTATGCAGAAAAATTATTTTAAACATACAGAGGTCAAGAATATACAGGTGCAATTTTGATATTCCCAAAACTGTTCTGGTACCTACTATCATTCTGATCCACCCAGCTCTGCAAGTAGGAAAAGGGTAAACTAGCTACCTCAGGGTAGACTACTTGAAAGATTTCAAGGAAGTTTAGCTGAAAGATCTGATCCCAGGAACATCTCATCTAAAAATCTATCATATTACTAATTACAAAGTTCAAATCCATGGGTCCTTCGGTTGTTTGTTGGGCCACCTAAATACTACTACCACCACCAGCAAAATTCTTCCCCAGCAACTGAGAGGGTTGCACTATTCCTATTTCCCTTTCCAAGAGCATTACAACAGCTTTACCAAAATTGTTGTTTATTGCTCCCTAATTGCGTGAAATTAAAGTTACACTTTTAAGTGACTCTACTAGGGTATATTGTATTTTCATTGATATGAAAACATGATATGATTCATTGTTTAATACATTTTACCTCTCTCTCTCTCTCTCTCTCTCTCTCTCTCTCTCTCTCTCTCTCTCTGTGTGTGTGTGTGTGTGTGTGTGTGTGAGTATGTGTGTAGTTGGATTTTCTGTTTCCCTTTGCTGCCATCTAGTTGGCATCTGGATTCTTGCAACCAGCTTCTTGTAGCTGGCCCTATTGTTGTTCAATCTACTTAATTAAAAATGCATACTCTGAACTCAGGAGAACTTCTTTCTGAGTAAACATGTTTATGATCATATGGTACAATGAATTCAGAAAGACAGTTCCCAGAAAACATGATTGAGATCAGGCTGTAAATAAATTAGAAAGCAACTTGCAAACAGGAAACTAAGCTTTAAGGTCTGTAAAGATAAGAGAACAAAATCTCTGTTATTACCAAAGATAATAATATGATTCATAGAAAAGTATTGTAATAGGCATTGTCAAAAGGGCACATATTTTAACAGAAAGTAGAAGTATTGTTGGATGCTGTGATAACCAAAGTTTTGGATATGGTATTTGTAAACTACTATTTCTTTTATTTCTGAGGCTAACAGCCTCAATAAATGTATAGCTTCTGATAGTTTTGAAAATAATTGGAATTCAACCATTATAGTGAAGTGCATTAGTTATCACAGGCTTTAAATCAAAGTCAAACAACTTTTTGAGGCTGAGAAGTCCCTGAAGGACCTCTGCAGTGCAGTGACATCACCTGAGGCAGTAGAGTGATAATTTCAGACGCTGGTTTTCATGTTTTTAAATGAGTAAAGCCTACTGGAGGTTTAGTACATTTTTGCATTTGATTTCCCACCCCAAATCAAAAGAATTTCACCAACACAAACTTGGATGGCTATAAGGAAAGGAGAAGCCTGCTCTAAATGCTGCATTATTGTATATTGTTTTGGACTTAAGAACTTAATTTGGGATAAAAGTGGTGGTGTAAAAGCAGTGGTGGGATTCAGCCGGTTCACATCACTTTGGCAAAACCGGTAGCTAATTTTTTGTTGCCCAGGCCCAGAACAGACTTCCAGAACTGGCATCCACACAGAGAACCAGTTGTTCACATATTTGAATCCCACCACTGGATAAAAGCTTTAAGCCTGAGCTATGGAGGCCTTTGATTTTCTTCTTAAATACATAATAATAAAATAATGAGAACTAAAGGCTCAAAGGAAAGGCAGATTAGAAAGAACAAGACCTTTTGGGGTCTTCAATTCCCTTTCTGTTAAGAGTTCCTTAATAAGATTTGCTCTTCCTAACAACAGTAAAGGTAAAGTGACCAACTTTTTTACAATGAAAAGGAGGACACAAATACATTGAAGAAAAAAATATCGTAAATAAAAGAAACATTTTATTCATTGCAACAATAATACAGACAACTTGCATGTGCAAAGTTTGCCGGCCCAGTGTTTTGGCGCGCTCAGCAGCAATTCCTATTGGCTTTCGAACGCCAATAGGGGGAGTAGCACAGCTCATGCAAAAGTTGAAAAAAAAACCATCAAAAAAAGGTGCCGGAACACCGTTCTGAGCGTTCTATGAGGGAAAAAAAGCCCTGCAGATTAGTCTTCAAATATCGAAGAGGAGGACATGAAGGAGGGCACTTTTCGAGGGAGAACAGAACTCACAAAAGGAGGACTGTCCTCCCTAAAGGAGGACGGTTGGTCACCTTAGTAAAGGTGGTTTTTCAAGAAAATATGTGAAGAGCTGTAATTAGTGATTTAACTATGTTTTAATTTATATATAATGTATGTTTAATTGAGGAAGGCTTGGAGAGGTAGAAGTGGCCAATATGGAGGTTGCACCTTGCCTCCAGATCTCTGTCTCCCCTGTAGATCTCTGAAGAGGAGGAGAGGGTGGCAGGGGAACTGTGTGAGGGAAGGCTGCCCCAACAAGCCAGCATCCTTATCACGCACAACTGGAAATAGGAATTTCCTTTCAAGAAGGGCCTTTCTTGTGCAGGACCCGGGAGCACTGCTCCCCTGCCACCTCTCTTGCTCTCCAGAGATCTGTCAAGATAGAAGTTGGACTCGGAGGAAACTGCTTCCTGCAAACTTCCTCCACCTCCTGCTTTGCCAGGAGGGGGCACCAGACAGGGAAACACCAAGGATGTCTGAGATTGGGAAAAGAACATCTCTTTAGCATGCTACACATACACACACACACACACAAACAAACACACATTCCAAGCTTGGAGACTTGTATCCACATCTGAGCTAGCAAATTGCAAATCATGCCTGGGCTTGGGGAGAAGGCCCTCTCCTTCCTCTGTGGATAAAAGTTCCCAAACCTGGAATGAGGTGTATGTGCATGTATGTGTGCGCACGCACATATGCTTGGCTGCTAGCAGTTTGGGAAGGCAAGGAGTTTGTGGGGCACTGAGTTGTCCTCACAAGTTGGCCAGTGCAACTTGTTCTGTTCCAACTCAGTTGTCTCGAGTCAGCTGTGTCCAGTGAGTGATGTCGAGCAGGCTATGCCCACCTGCTAGGCAACTGGTGGTACTCGAATATTGCCATATCCTAAAAGTGGTACAATCTCTGAAAAGGTTGAAAAGCCCTGGGCTATAGAAGCCCTGGGTAGTAAAACATCATCCAAATACCTGGTGAGATACTGTTTCAGCCATGTCAATAGATGTAGAATTTCAGAAAAAAGGGGGAACATTTTATTAGGCAAGATTATATGTTGTCATCCATTAGGAAAAAAAGATTATTGATTTCAAGGGTGAATAGTGTAGAAATTGTAAGGAAGCAAATTTTACCTAAGCATTAGAAGAAATGAGTGTGTAGGTTTTTTTTATATTGGCACTTATGAATTTGACAGTAGCACATCTCACACGAAGTATATAAGTAGAAACTGGCAGATTCAAGAAGGTTTCATCTTACTGCTAGGAGCTATAACAGGACTATTGCATCAACCGTGATTCAACTTAGACTCAGGGTTGATATAAGAGCTGGAAGCTCCATCCCTTTAGGACTGCCAACCAGCCTCTGATCTTGGTAGATGTTTTCATGTAATTCCTTTTTTCCCAACTGACTCAATTGTATTTCATTGATGTTTTTGACAACTTGTAGAATGATGGGAGATGAATTAGAAGTGCCCTTTTTTCTTTTAATCCCCTCCAAGTTTACAGATACAGGAAGCTGCATGTTGACAAAAGGCCATAGCTGCATCCTTTGCTGCAGTATTTGCATTGAAATATCCAAAGATTGGTAAACATCTCCCTTAATTTTTTTTCTCCATACTAAACATAACCAATCTTTTCCTTATAATTTTGTTTTAAGCCTTTGCATTTCTGGCTCACTTACTATGGATATGCCAAAGGTTGTCAATCTCTTTCATAAAATGTATAAAATCCTATCCCAAATAGGATTTCATACATCCTATACAACTTGTTTATCTTTTAGTTCTAGGACTCTCACAAGTTTTTTAAAGAATTTTGTCAGGCTTATCAAAATATAAAATACAAATGAAAATGAAAATATTGGGGAAATGGAGGAAAGAAATGGGGAGAGAAAGATGTGTAAGGGGAAAGGGGAAAAAGAAAGGAAAACATTGACTTCCAACTCTTTTTTCAGTGCAGTAGAATAAAATAACATTACAGCTTCAACTTTTTACTTTTTCATACTTAACATGTACTAGCTATTTTTATAATAGCAACCTTATCTAATCAGCAAAACCCAAAGTCAAAGTTTCATTTTTCTCCATCTCAGACACAAAAACCAGAAGTGGTTTCCAAATAAAAGCAAAGTTGGAAACAAAGCTTATATTTTCTTTGATTATAACAGTTAATTTAACCAACTCTGCTAGTTCCATCAGTTTTTCCAGCATTGTGGGAAATAAAGTACCTTTCCATTTTTGTCATAAGCAATCTTGTTGCTGTCAACATATAAAATAGCAAGGTTCCAGGTTTTTTTCAAGATCTTTGTCCATAAGCCTAAAACAAAACTCTGGCTTAATTTTTATATTCACTTTAAGAATCTTCTGTATTAAAATATAAATCTTACCCCAGTATTTTTTTGCTTTGTCATAAGTCCATCAAAGGGAGACCTCATAATTGAAGAGGTAATATCACATTGCTAACAAGAAAAATCAGGAGAGTTTTAACAGAATAACAGAATTGGAAGGAAGTTTGGAGGTCTTCTAGTCCAATCTTCCACTCAAGCAGGTGATGCTATACCATCTCAGACAAGTGGCTGTCTAGTCTCTTCTTGAAAGCCTTCAGTGATGGAACACCCACAATTTCTGAAGGCAAGCTATTCCACTGGTTAATTGTTCTCACTGTCAGGAAATTTCTCTCTAGTTCTAGGTTGCTTCTCTCCTTGATTAGTTTCCATCCATTGTTTCTTGTCTTGCCTTCTGGTGCTTTGGAAAATAGGTTGACCCTCTCTTCTTTGTGGCAGCTCCTCAAATATTGGAACACTGCTATCATGTCACCTTAGTCTTTCTTTTCTCTAGACTAGACAAACCCAATTCCTGCAGCCATTCTTTATGTATATTTAGCTCCGTAATCATCTTTGTTGCTCTTTTCTATATTCTTTCCAGAGTCTCTACATCTTTTTTATAATATGGTGGCCAAAATCAGATGTAGTATTCAATGTGGTCTTACTTAGGCCTTTTAAGGCAGTACTAATACTTCATGGGATCTTGATTCTATCCTTCTGTTAATGCAACCTAGGATTGCATTGGCTTTTTTGGCTGCTGTTACAGACTGCTGGCTCATATTTAAGTGATTGTCCACTAGAACTTCAAGATCCCTCTCACAGTTACTGCTTTTGAGCCAGATTTCACCTAATCCAGGAGTCCCCAACCCTTTGGGCACCAGAGGCCGGTTCCATGAAGAAAGGTTTTTCCATGGACTGGAAGGGGTGTAGTTTTGTGTGCTTCCTGCATCCCACAGATGGGGGTTGAGGCCCTGACCTAATCTGTACCTGGGCATTTGATTTTTCCTGCCTGAGTGTAAAATCTTACTTTTCTCTTCATTGCATTTCACTTTATTAGATAGGGCCCAGTGTTCAGGTCTGTTGGGATCCATCTGGATCTGGAACCTATTTTCTGGAGTGTTGGCTATTCCTACCAGTTTAGTGTTGTCTGCAAATTTGATGAGTTTCCCTTCTATTCCCTCATATAAATTGTTTATCAAGATGTTGAAGAGTACTGGGCCTAAAATGGAACCTTGGGGTACTCCACTGCTTCCTTCCTTCCAGGTAGACATAGTTCCATTGAGGACTATTTGTTGAGTGTGATTTGTCAGCCAGTTACAAGCCATCTGGTGATGATGCTCTTTATCCCACTTTTTTTGTTTTAGATTACCAAGAAGTAGGTTCTGGTCTACTTTGTCAAATGCCTTGCTGAAATCCAAGTATACTATGTCTGCTGCATGTTGTGGTCCACTAATTTAGTCACTTTGTCAAAGAATGAAATAAGCTTTGTTGGCATGATCTGTTTTTGAGAAACCCATATTGGCTTCTGGTTTTAACTTTGCTTGTTTCTAGGTGTTTGCAGATCTGCTGCTTGATTATCTTTTCCAGGAACTTCCCAAGTATTGATGTTAGGCTGAATGGTCTGTAGTTTCCTGGATCTGTTTTTTTTTTTCCCCCTGTTTTGAAGATGGGAACCACATCAGCTCTTCAGTCCTCTAGCAGTTCCCTGGTGCTCCAGGATCTTTGAAATATATGGTTCGATGGTTCTGAGATCACATTTGCCAGCTCCTTCATATCTCTGGGATGTAATCCATCAGGTTCCGGTGAAAATGAAAACAAGTGTTTTCTACCTAGTAATTATTACATATATCATATTTTCTTCAATTTAATTCCCCTTTTGCCCATTGTGTCTATCTCACAAAGTTGTTATAAAGATGAAGATTATAAAATTATTTGAATGTTTTATGTTCTATAACAGTATACAATAATAATGTTCCTAGGCAAGATGGCTCATCAAAAGATTGAAGTGCAAAACAAATCAAGAGAATGTTTACAACGCCCTAAAATCTATAGATATGATTGACTAAAAGCAGTTAACATAAAATACTGTTTATTCTATCAGAAGAAAGAAAAAGAATGAAATGTTAACAAATTAAGCTTTCAAGTATTAGTCTTCACCCCAGGAAAATAGTAGATAAATATTCTGACTACATTTTTTTCAGATAGTTAAGTTAACAAAACAACCAGAAAGTAAAATATTAAAAGAGGGTGCATTAACATGTAAATCCATTAGTAAATTAAATAGCTCTTGGGCTATTTGTTGAAGCAATATACATCATAGAACATTAAAAAATGTCTCTGAAAAAGAAGCTTCAGACATTCTTTCTTGAATGTCAGCATGGGTCATCCAAGGAATTACAGATGTGTATTTATTACTTCAGCACTGAGACAAAACTTAATTAGATATATAAAACACCTTGACATTTATTATATGTTATGAGCAAATGAGTAAAGAAAATGTATATGATATAGGGGGAAAAAATACCATAAGGCCTCACTACTGTGTTCAAAGAAAAGTGATTGAGATAAGGCAATAAAATAATTTAATATGCTTAAATAATAATAACGATAATAATATTTATAAACCTTTGCCCAATTAGAGAAGTTAAATATGCCAGAAAGCTTCAATTTTATCTTGCTAGGAATGGCTGAAAAAAATTATTTTTCAGAAATTAATGCTTAGCAAGATGCACACTTTCCACATAAATGATACAGAAATTCTTTGTTTGAAACCCATATGTTAGAGAATGAAATTGAAAGATCTGACTTTCAGCTGTTGCAGTCTATATTATAGAGTAAATTGGGAATCTTTTACATCCTGTTTTGAAGAGAAAGGAGAACTGTTAAGAATATTTGAACCTTACTACTGAAACACCAGCAACATTAGATGAATTGTTAATAATCTACAAAACTTTTCACTGGATCCACTTCCTTTGTTAAAATCATTTCAGTTTAGAGAGAGTGCAGTATCCCTCTACATTGTTTTAATTTATGAGCACCTAGAGTGCTAGCCAGCTCCCTGGTTCCATATACAATAAGTCTATTAGAATAAATAATGAAACAGAATAGGCACTGTGAGTATGCAACAAGCAGAAATTATTTTGATTAACAAAAAGTTTATCCCAAGTAAACACATGAGTGAGATTCAAAGAACTTTTGGGATTCTTCCTTTGGCTACTTTTGAAGGCAGATTTGTTGTGCTTATATTGAAATTCTTCCCAAACTGACATCTAATAGAAGCTAAGTTATAGTAAAATATGAACACTGCAGGCAGGCCTTCTTAAGGCATAGTGGTTATTTCTTAGTGATTGAACTTTTCCTGAATTGCTGACTTCCATCCAAAATTTTGGCAGTCTCTGAGGTTTATAGTTCATGGGACTTCAATTTGCCCCAAGCTGCCAACTATGGCATTGCCGGTTATCAAGAACACAACACACCAGAAATCACACATTGGGCTTGGGGTTTTTTGGGGGGGGGTTGGGGTTTTGTTTTTTTTTTCTTTTTGTTTTGCTTTGGAGCTGTTATGATGTGAACTGGAAATGAAGGATAATCACTTTATTATGGCCAGTAATTATAATAAACATAATCTCCAATTGTCTTTCAGCTCCACCAGGGCTGCCTTCCCTGCCATAGTAAGATAGAATTGTTAAATTAATCTCTCCAGGTGACTAATAGACTCTATAGAGTGGTTCAACTGATCGGTGGTTCAACTGAGCCATTGGTTGTTGCCTAGAACAGGCATGTGTTAAAGACCTTGATCAAACTCTTCCTAAATGGTCTTTCCCTATGTGTCAACCATGAGTTATGTATTGGTTCTCTGAGGAACATTGGGAGATAAAACTCCAAAAGAGTCACCTAGAACACAATTGGAGAAAGACAAATAATAAATCTGACCAAGCATGAGTAAGAGCTCATGTTAAGATTATATCCTAGCTATAAGAATGGCAAAACTTTAATATTTTCCACTTTCAATACATTTCCAGATGGCCATCCAGTAATCCTCTTTAAAGTGATTCCTTCCTTGCCAGTGAAGAATATTCTATGCATCTGGCAAATCAAGATGCTTGGATTCACTTGGACTTGAACTTAAACTGGGCTAATACTTTCCAAATGATGGAAGCAAGATCTTATGTGGTTATGTACACCAGTTTTTAAGATATTTGCCCTTCCTGGCTAGTGAAGGCTGTTTGGAGAATAATGTATTGCTGGGTCTATGCAGTAATATCTATTTTATTAAGAGAAGAAATGGTACTACATGTCATGAAGAAGACAGTGGTGCATCCCATCCTCAATAAGCCTTCATTGGGCACAATCATTTTGTATGAGGGCTTCTGCCTTAAATATCAATGCTGCAGTTTCAGCCTAGGCTAGGATCAGAAACTTTTGCTCTTCTACTCCAGTGACATCCATGAGTCCTCTTGGACCTGGAGAATGTGGCTGACTCTTACTTTGCCTGTCAAAGTAATATAAATGAGTATTTAATCAGTAATATAAATAGGGAAGGCAGACATATGCTGTGCAACTAACTAGAGCTGTAGAATAGAATACAACCACTTAACAAAATTCCACTCTTTCCAACCATAGGAAAAATCAAAGAGCAAGATTCCACAATACATTTTAGAATCAGTGTCTTTTAACCTCCATAAAAGTATACCCTTAGTTTGTATATGCTTTGAGTAGATTTAGATCAGGATCTAATGGATAATCTAAAAGTCATTAATGACTTTGGGATTTATTGCATTTCCCAAAATATCAGATGAAGTGAGCAATTTGTCTGATCTCAACTGCCTGCTCTTTTGCATCAATGAATGCAGCTCATGGCAAGCAATCCATTTTTATATGCAACCTACACAAATGTGTCATGTAAAAGGCGAAAGATTTATACGATCTGAAGAGAAACCAGAGTACAATGTACAATGTGAACTGGCAATTCATGATAAGCCAATTACAGACTATGGATTGTGGGGAGAAATTTATAAATGTAATCAGAACAATTTATAATAAGCAATCAGCCAAAGTAATGATAAATGGAGATATGACTGAGAAGATCAACATTATGAAGGGTACAAGACAGGGCTGTCCCCTATCTCCGCTGTTGTTTGTTCTGACATTAGAAGTATTAAATAGATGTATAAGACATAATAATGACATAAAAGGGATGAAAATTAACAGGGAAAATATAAGCTACAAGCATTCGCAGACAATTTAGTATTTATTTTGGAGGAACCATTAGAGACAGGACCTGTATTAATAGAACAAATAGAAAAATATGGTGAGGTAGCTGGATTGAAAATTAATAAAGACAAAACCAAAATGTTAGTGAAAAATATTACTGAAAAACAAAAAAAAGAACTGGTGGGAAAATTAGATATACAGATTGCAAAGAAGGTAAAATATTTAGGGATCCACCTGACAGCAAGATGCACAACAATTAAAGAGGATAATTATCATAAATTGAAAAGACAAATTGAAGTAGATTTGGATAAATAGAAAAATGTACAACTATCATTAATGGGAAGGATTGCGATAATCAAAATGAATATATTACCACGATTATTGTTTTTGTTTTCAACAATACCAATAAGATTAGATAAGAAATATTTTGAAGGGCTTAATAAAATAATCTTGAAATATATTTGGCAGGGAAAAAAAGGCAAGGATTAATCTAAAAATGTTACAAGATACAAGATTGAGAGGTGGGTTTGGTCTACCTAATTGGGAATTGTACTATCTGGCTGCAGCATTATCATGGATGAGAGAATGGATCTTACTGAGGAATACAAGATTATTGACATTAGAGGGACATGATTTACAGTTGGGATGGCATGCTTTCATATGGTATGGAAAAAACAGAATACATAGCTATTTCCAGAGACACCATATAAGGAATTCTTTATTTGTGGTCTGGGAGAAAGTAAAGAGAAAGCATTATTTGAAGATTCCAAATTGGCTCTCAACTATGGAGGCACTAAAACACCCCAATATGTTTAACATGGGAAACATTATAAGATATAAAGACTTACTAAAAGATATGGGGAAGTTGAATTAGAGGAACAAGGAATAAAGATGGATTGGTACATGAGAACGCAAATACAATCTAGATATGAAAAAGATGTTAAAATAGATGGTGTTAATTTGGGGACAACAGAGTTACATGAAATACTCACAGGAACGGAAGAAAAATGGATTTAAAAAATGTACAGTTATCTACTACATATGGAGTTAGAGGAGGAACAAGTGAAAGAGACAATGATAAAATGGACAAGGAATTTTGGATACACAATTGAATTAGATAGATGGCAGCAACTATGGGAAAGAAACTATAAATTGACAATGGCGACTGCGTATAAAGAAAATATGTACAAAATGTTTTACAGATGGCACATGTCTCCAGAAAGATTAGCTAAAATGTTTAAGGACAGGTCTATGAAATGTTGTAAATGTCATCAGATACCAGGTTCCTTTTACCATATGTGGTGGACGTGTGTAGAAGCTAAAACTTATTGGAATATAATTAGAACATGGATAGAAAAGATGATACAACAACGTATAGAACTAAGACTAGAAATATTCCTGTTGGGTATTCTACCAGGAAAATACAATAAAGAGAAAACATTTTTAATTATTCATATAATTACGGCAGCCAGGATTGTGTCTACACAAAATTGGAAAGCACTGAAAGCCCCCCCCCCCCAGAGGGAGAGGCGATTGGGAAAATACTGGAATGTGCAGAAATGAATAGATTAACAATGACAATTAAAGATAAGACAGAGTCAGACTACTATGAAATCTGGGGAACTTTTTATGATTGGCTGAAAAGAGAATATGGTTAAAAGATAGTTAACATTAATTTAGATGGAAGAAGAAGGAGCAGATAAGGAGGGAGACCCAAGCGACACAGTATTGAATAACTGGAGGTTGTATAAATATTTATAGAAGTATATACGGAGAAGGTTAGATAAATAGAAGTATTAATGTAAGAGAAAATTAATCTTATTGTATATAATACAGATAGGGAAATTTGGAGAGAGGAGTTGCTCGGACATTACCCCTGAATTGTATCTGAAGAGGGATGAGAGGGAAGAAAGGAGAGGAGAGAGAAAAGAGTAAAGGAGGGGAGAAGGAAGTAGGAAGGTTGGAGGAGAAGAGGAGAAGTGGGGAGAAAGGGGAGGAGAGTGGTGAAGGAAAGAGAAGAGGAGAGGAAGAAGAGGGAAGTAGGGAAGAGAAGAAAGGGAGAAAGAAGGAAGAGAAGAAGGAGTGTGGACACAGTGAAAGGGGAAATGGGCAAGCAACACCAAAAGTCATGTGTATGTATTTATTTCATTTTATTAAAAGTATCTTATATATGAATGTAAAAAGAATGTATGTTAACATCTGATAAATATCATGGTATATGTTTGGGAGAGAGTTTGGAAAAATAAAAAATTATTAAAAAAAAAACAAATGTGTCATGTAAGACACATGTTCCCTGTGAAAATATATTACAAATATATACTGAGATGTTTTCCAGATTCATTTAGTCTGTCATTCGGTTTAAATGAAAAACTGACATTCCTATTCATTATGTTATCTATTTTTGAACTTTAATAAAAGGTTCTGGTACCATATACTGAATTCCCATAGTTTTTCAGAAAGAGGAATAAGCAATTGCTTTTCCCTGGAGAATACCTTGATCTCAAATAATTTCCCAATGTGAGACTGCTGCTGTCTTTAAGAATCAGGAGATGAAAACCAAGTTCCATCTCACTGTTAAATTGGCTCCACTGAAAAAAATAACAAATAAGTTCATGGACTAGGCAGACTTCATCATATTACAGAAGGTGTCACTATACTTTCTGCTCCTTCAAAGTTAAAAATGGCAATGGGGTGCAGAGACAAAATTGGCAGGAGACTGGAGATGTATGAATACAAATCTGTCATGGATGTCCATAGGAAGGAAACAGGTGGCAAGTGACAACAAAATGACATTGGGATTTTTCATGGATTCCGTCAGTCCTGATGTAGATGTGAACAAAGAGTGGACAAGAGTCTTCAATGTTGCACAGTTTGTTTAGCATCCAAAGTCACTTCTATGCCACCTAAAATATCTCTATTTCTGAACTTTAACAAAAGACTTTGGTATCATAAACATCTCTATGATGTTTTAGCTGGCAGAAGTCCAGCAAGAGAGTAGATCCATTGGGGTGGTCAACATTGTAATATTCCAAGAAGAGGAAAACAATTGTTTTAAAAGAATCGCTTGTTTTCCTGTCCTTGATAAATCATACCCTGGAAATTCAGATGTGAATTCCTAAACAAAATAGATGTTCTTGGGAAGAAGAAAGGATTCTAAATCTGATGAGGGACATACCGGAATTTTTAGAAGGAGACATGCAATGTGCTGACACCAATAAAAAAAGTTAATAAAAAAGATAGTTGCCAAATAAAAAGGATGGGCAGGTTTTGTCCTCTCGACTTGGTACCTCAGATATGCAAACAAGAGGATTTTTTTGTATGTTCTCTTCCATGTGATAGTCCTTTGGAATGGCGCTGAGCTCTGCTTGGGAAACAGGAAATTGAATGTTTTAGAGTATTAGATTTGCAGTACTGTTAAAAGACTTCTATGCTTTGCATCTAGTGAAGAGAAAGCTGTTCATGGAATTTCACAGACGCACCAGCAACAAAGCTCCCTCTGAATGGACAGACTATTGAATGCTGATTTCCAAAGCTGGAGAATAATTCCTCTTCTTTACAAATACAGCCAGACAATGTGAGCTAGAGAAAAGCCTTCTAGTAGAGAAAAGCCATGGTGGCACAGTAGTTAGAATGCAGGCAAACTCTGCCCACAGCCAGGAGTTTGATCAGCTGACCAAGGTTGACTCAGCCTTCCATTCTTTTGAAGTCAGTAAAATAAGGACCCAGAGTATTGGGAACAATATGCTGACATTGTAAACTGCATAGGGAGTGTTGTAAAGTACTGTGGTCAAGATGCTATTGCTATTGCTATTCTCCAACCTGGCACCCTGCAGGGACATTGGGCTATGGTGACTAGAATTCTTGGATCTGGAGAATGCCCATTTGGGATAAGCTAACATTGAAACTATATTTTTAGAAACTTTGACAATTTTGTAAATGAGGGAGATGATGCTCTGATTGCTTTACAGATCCAAAGAGAACACATAGTACAGTATCAAACCATCAGTCAAATGCAAGCAAAACAAGATAAAGTTTCCTCAAGTCTAATGTAACTTGTAAGAATGGAACATTTTCATGTTATTTTCTTGGCAAAAAGTACGGAAATACTCTCTGATGCAATGCCTGCCCTTTGGAATAACATTCCCCTGAAGGTTTAGATTGTTTTGACTTCTGCATGCTTTGAAACAACTTTTAAAACAGGGGGTTTCCCCACCCCCCTTAAGCTCAGGGACAATTCAGTAGTATGCATGCCTATTTAATAGGCATTGTTGATTTTAGTTGTGATTTGTCTTTCTCATGTTATGAGAGTTATCTTTGTTTTGCTTATTTTATTTATTTTAGATTTCATATTGGATTTAGCTGTATACCACCCAGGATCAGTTTTGAGTCAGGGTGGCTTCATAACTCAAACCAATCAAATCAAATCAATAATCAAGCACTATCAGCCACAATCACCTAGGTATTGCTACTTGCTAAGTACATCTAAAATACAATCTCCTTAAGGACAATTGTTACAGGTAATTCTCACATACTGACCACAGTTGGAACCAGCAACTCTACCGCTAAGCAACATGGTCATAAAGTCAAAAGGCACGTCATCAACTCTAACAATATCAGTTCATCAGTTCTGGTCGTGATTGTTAAGCAAATCATCACAGGTCATTAAAGCACAACATCATGTGGCCAGCTTGTGACTTCCTACCAGCCTCCCCATTGACTTTGCATGTGGGGAGCCAGCAAGGAATATCAGAAATTGTGCTCATATAGTCATGGGACACTACAAGCATCATAAATATATGTCAGTTGGCAAGCACTCAAATCATGATCTTGTGACCACAGAGATGCTGCAACCATCACAAGTTTGAAGACCAGTCAGAAAGCTCCTTTTTCAGCACTGTTGTAGCTTTGAATAATCATTGAACATGTAGTCAGTAAGCGAGAACTATGCATACTAGGATAGTGTAGCTGGCTTCAAATCGGAACTAGTCTGTGTAACCAAGAAGCTGAAAGCAGCTATCGAATGATAGAAAAGCATTGCCTAAAGGAATACAGGAAAAAGGACCGCAAGAATGGCATTCAGTGGTGATTGGCAATTTGGCAATAGAAAATACAATAGATTTTGGCTGCTCTTCAGACAATATCTTTCATCACTCATGTTAATTAAAGTTTTTCCTTCCAATGAAACTTTGTTTCATAGAACAACATAATCAGATATCAGCATAAACGTCATTTTAAGACAGTCCACGTGAAAATGTCCATATGTCAAGTTTCCCTAGTCCAGAAAAAAAGTTAATCATATGTAAGTTCTTCTGAAATTAAATTAAACATGGTCAACATTCCTTTGCATTTAATGAAACTCTGCAGCTTTATTTAGCCTTGACCTTTTTCAACATTGTATCCTGTTGCAAGGAAAGGCACTTTGGTGCTCTGAGGCATTTTAGATTTTGGTCCCTGCCAGCAATTGTCAGTACAGTTTGATGAACATATAATACAAAATCAATAGATGGCATTATTTGTCTACTCCAAACAATTATTGCGCATAGTATCTCTTTTTATTATCAAACTTTAAAGCAGCTCATTACAGCTCTAATGCAAGCTATAATGAAACAAAATGTTTAGATCCAAAGCTTTCCTTCCAAGATTGGAAAGTTTATTTGCCCACAAATAGCCACTTTCAGCTGAGCAGTCCATCCAACCCAAAACCATATGGAATGTCTGATACATTAAAAATGAAAAAAGTCATCATATCTGTGTGAAGAAAACCAAGGCTGCAAACCTGGCCTTGATATATGAAGAAATAAAATATACAAACAAACAAGCATAGGCCAAATCTACAGCAGAGAACAAAAGTTCCCACTTTTTGCCCAGGGATCATTGCTAGGATACAAGTGATCTGTAGAACTGGTGCCAAAATTTAAAATAAACTAAAAAGCAAATTAGCTTTTTATTGCCTAATAAAGAAGTGGCCATTTTCTGCTGTTGTTTGGGCCATTTTACATTTTTAAAATAATTTTTTTATTAAATGTTAGTGTCTTAAGGACACTAACCATAAATGCAAAGTGTGGGAAACTTGAAACACTTCTTTACTTGGTTGTTGCATTTTCCAGTTTTGAATAAAATGAGGTTTGATCTTTTTTAAATATAATTATAAATTAAATAAAAAATAAAATAAGCTTGCAATAATTGCAGATATTTGTAGCTTGAGTGTAGGATGAGGGTAAAGGTTTGTCTCTGAAATTATAGGTTGGTTTCCAAATGTTACGTTACCAGGCTAGGTAACATCATCATGTAACATGTCATTGTCAGTGTTCTTCTGTTTATAAGGGCTTCAGGTATGAGTGTGTCAAGGGAGGGTCTTGTGATGGGTCAGGTGTCAGTCATCAGTGAGAATCTTCTGATGGGTCTTGTGATGGGGAGGTTACATCTGGCCAGAGTCATTGGAAGGTGAAGTCCTGGTGGGGGGGGGCTTGCGTGGGTTGGTTGAGGGTCGGTGCTGTCTCTAGTTGGCTTTGAGGTTGATTTGGATTCTGAGGGGTTCATAGGCTGGTTGTAGATAGAATTGGTTGCAATGGTTATTTTGTAGATTATATTGTTTCTTTCATTCTTCTGTATCTTGTCTTTGATTCTGGATAATTCCTGGTGGAGTGTGGCTGTGGGTTTGTGGGCTATTGCTATTCCTAGGTGTTGGAGAATTCTGGCTGTCAAAATAAGTACTCACTACAAGTTAATTTGAAGCTCTAGATTTTTTCCCCCTTCATCTTTGGGGACGGGAAGGGATTTAGAAATCAACTGTATACTATGTACAGGGGATCAAATCATTAACAATCATTAATGATATGAGCCCCTATCCTACTTTTCAATTTCAGCTCATTTTACACTCAGGAAGCAGCCATGTTATGTTATTGTCTATTATTGTTATCTTCAACTACCATAACATTGTCATCACTAGAGGGCTCTCTTATACTTACATTTTAGAACAATATTGTATGATGGTGTAATAATTGTAGCAAAGCATCATCTCTATAAAAGTAGCTCCTGTTTCTTTGTAAAAACCATTAACAAAGAGCAAATTGGTACACGGAAATAACATTCAACACACACTCCATAAATGTACAAGGAAATTACCTAGAGAATATTCATGAATGGAAAGTCAGACAAACTCTTCCATTTTCCATAGATGTACAGATGAAAGCAATCATGCTAGCAGAAAATAATAGGATTTCTCATCCAACTTACTTGGAGAGTAACAGATTATGCCATTTAGGCAAGTGCCAAACTTAGCAAAACAATCAAATTTGAGCTGGAAACCTCTAGTCAACAATTAGAACACTGAAAGCCTTTAATTCTTTCCTTCTTTTTAGTAAAGATTTGGATGTCTGCAGCCTATGTCTGATAGCTTTGCCAACTCTGCCATTTGCCTAAATAGCATAATAACAGACACAACCCTATTAATATCCCCACCTAAGCAATCAATTACACCAGTGTTTTGCAACCTTAACAATTTAAAGACATGTAAACTTCAAATCCCAGAAATCCCCAGCCAGCATGCATTCTGGGAGTTTATTTTATTTATTTATTTTATCAAATTTATATGGCCATCCATCTCACAAGAAATAACTTTGGGTGACATACAACAATTAAGTAAAACAATAAATACATAAAAACAACAATTATTTAAAAATATTAGACAGCCGTTATTAGATACTAACCACTAGGTACAGGAGAGAGTAAATTAAAATCTACACATTTTAAAGTTCCTAAGGTTGATAAACTCTGATTTATTGCACCCTAAACAAATATGCCTTTTGTAGCCCAGATGGTATCAATATCAACTAACCAACAGCAGCCTTTCCCAGTAGTGTCCTCCAGATGCATTGAATGACAATTCCTCAGAGTCTATTTAACATACCATTTGGGAATACTGATAGTTGTAGTCTCAATACATTTGGACTGGGGATCAGCAAGATAAGGGAGTCTGAGCTATAAAATCAGCTTTCATCATGTCAGAAGCAGCAAACACTGGCACTATAAAAAGTTCTGCAAAATCACAACTGGATGTTGAAAGAAGCATTCTCAGCAGATTGATGCTGCTAAATAAACAATAATCCACAGCCCCTGGCCTGTTTTACCTAGAGAATACAAATTCCTAGCATCCAATTGCCAGATACTAGTCCACAAGTAGGATCAAAACTTAATCCTAAAACATGCAGCCATAATCAAAATTGAGATTCTTCTCCACCAAACTTTCCAATGTCTCAACTTTAAGAAATTTAGGATAAGCTCTACTTGATCCTGCAGAATAGGGGAATACAGATATGTAGTCACAAGTGGTTTGATCTAGACTAGATTAGCCATGCTTTAGATCAGGGATGTCAAACTACCGGCCCACAGGCCGGATGCATCATGTTAAAACCGCGCCCATCCCATTGCCGGCAATGGAAAAAAGTTGCGATATGTCGCGACACATCACGTGACATTGCGAGTTTGACTCCCTGCTTTAGATCCTTCTGTGCAATGGTTTTAAAGGTTCTAGGCCTTTCAATGTCCCTGTGGCTGTAACTAAATTAGGCCTGATTCATACAAATCATCATGTAGTCTTCTTGATTTTAGCCTAGATCATGATTTGAATACAATTGTTGGAACCATGTATCCAGTCCAAAACATCTTGATAGAAAAAAGATATTTCTATATTTCTGTGCCTCTTCACAGCTTTTTAGCCTACAGAACTTATTTGGACCTTTTAATTCAAACTCTTGTAATATTTAGTTATATATGTTTCCACATTTTTAGCTGGTGAATACTATTCAGTCTGTCCTATGCTGCACTGGTGAGGCAAATCAAATCAAATATTACAAGCTTTTCTTGTGGCAGTGCTCTAAAGGACTTCTAACTACATTATCTTCAATGAAGTGATAAAATGTGGAATTGGAAAATAGTTCAGTAAAACCTATTAGCCATTATTCCCAATTATTTTGTTACTTTGCTATGTAGTATCTTCAGATCTCAAAGTAGGAGTCAAAGCTGCCCTGTTGTGTATATATGTCCTCCTTTTCTCAGAGAGCACAAGATGGCCTCTAGAGGAAGTTCCTTACTTCTCTGTGTGGTGGTTCAGACTGAGAAAGAAGGGCTGGTCTAACTATGCCTAGCAAACTTCATAATTTAGTAAGAGGCTTGAACCTTGATCTCCATAGTCTCTGTCTGACATCTTGATCAATACACCATTCTGTCTCTCTTCTTGCTTCTGGACACAATGCCAAACATTGATAGCTCTATTTAAGACCTAAGTGATCTTCAGGAGATCACTTCTTCCTGTGTCATCTTGCCTGCTCCTTACAACGCAGAGATTGTAAAGTAGTTGAAAGCAACAAGAAATAAAATCCTCTTAGTGGTTGCATCAGAATTCTAGAAATATTAGTCTGATGAAGCAGAGATATCTGATTCCTCTTCCCTGTCTTCACTTTGGTCTACTCAATATCTCTTTTTCTTATACTGCAACTGTACCCGAAAAGCATGACAAGGAGGGTTCAGTATAAATAAATCATTTTTAAAAATCTTGATTGTTCAGCTAGCAAGCATAAAGAGGAAATCAAATCTTTATCAAATGAATATTGTTTTGATCTTTCTGAAAAGGTAAAAAAAACACTTTTGTCTGTGTTACTGGAAGTCCACAGATTTCTAACAGTGCTGCTAGAAATAAGCTGTTTTTGGGTAATAATGATCACTTGTATTGAAGGAAACCACAAAAGATCTTCAGATCGTTAAGTTTAACACTTCAGCCCAATATCCATCCACAAATGTTTTGGCACAGTTCCCAAAGTAACAGGTGCTTGTCTTTGCTGCAACCTGCACATATAATCTCAGTCTGTCTCACCTCTACTCTGGCACATCAAAATTCAATATATTCCATCTCCTGTTCAACATTAAACAATTTGCTTTGCTATAGAAAGCAAAAACTAAAATTGCACAAAAGAAATATGCATATCTTTCCCTTCAACACTTTCATTTAGAGCAAGACAGCTTGGCAAAACACTGTTTCTTTCATTGCTACTTTTTATTATTATTTTGTTCTCTTCTAACCTCTCCAGCATGTTACGGATGACAATGAGTATTATGTAATACACATAAATAGGTATGTTAATAGATTATTTTTGGCAGCCCAGCAGTGTGGTCTGCTGGGCAAGAGGATGGTAATCATAATCCACTGTCAAAGTACTGTGCTTTTCCCTAAATGTGTGAGACCATATTTTAAAAGTGATGCTCAGTTAATCAGAACTATTTGTAACCTTTTCACTTCTTGTGACCTTGATTGTTCTGTTAAAATAAAGAGTTGACAAACTCTGAATATGCATTTTATTGTTGTTTTAGCAGTTGCTTCTGTGTAAAAAATGAATTCACTGTTTGGTTTTAGGAAACTCCTGATTGAAGTGAAACTGGGTTTCTCCTCTGTCATATGTCTTCCAAATGGATCACGGTACATAGATGTCTACTTTGGGAGAAAGATTTTTTTGTGTGTGTGTGGACAAGCAATGTGTCCCTTGTATCATTAATGTTTTCATCTAAAACTATGCACTTGCATATTATTATATATGCATGTACTTGCATGTTGCTATTTTCCAATTGCCAAACCAGAAACTGAAATAAGTAATTAGAGCACTGATTCATTGGCTCCTGAAGGTTGCTTTGCTACAGAAGTTATACTATATATCCCCTCCAAGTCCCAACAAATCCATGGGCTTCATATGTGGAAAATCATAACTTTTCTCTTATTGCTTATTGTCAAATTTTAAATGTATTTTCAAGTATAATCCCTTGAAAAAATACCCATTCTATTGATCTAATTGGTCAACAGAACAATGTTAAGATGTTAATCCAATTCTTATCTTCCATACGGAGGTTACTAGAACATAAAAATCATTGACAAGCTCTTCGTTCTATTCTTCCACCCATATAATTATTAATAAATTATTTGTCTTTTATGTAATGGTCTGGGTGACAAACCTCTCCAGGATTCTCAAGGGCAGTCAAGCCAACCCACACAGGAACAAGATTTGAAGAGGCCACTTCTACCACCTTCACCATATGTTTTCAAGCAGCTAATGCAAAAGGAATGGATGAGTTAACAACTTCTGAAAAACAGGCAACAGATGGTAGGGACAAAACACAAATCATTTTCTTGCTGAAGTAAGTTATAAAGGAATCAAAAAAGAAAGAAAAACAGGCAAGTAAATTATTTTCAAATGATGAGAGATCTCTGAAATTTCAAGCAATAGTTTTCATGACTCATCAGCAAATTATACAATAATTTTAACCACATGATTTCATAGATTTCCTTGGGTTTCTTGTGCATTTTATCTGGAAGAAGTCTTTCCCCCCCCCTTTTTTTTTTTTTTTTAAAGAACTTCATCTGATACTTCTGTGCCAGTGGGCCTTATATAGAGTTAAAGGTTTAAAGCCCTTTCGTGACAAGAAAACAGACACATCACTCACATAATGGGAAGTGATTATGATAGTCAAAATGGCTTGCAGGCTCACTGGAAGAAAAAAAATGCTCTTTCCTTGAAAAATTAGCTTACACAGAAAAAAAGCTCTCTGAAATTTTACTCAGTTATTCCTCAAATCCAATCACTTTAATCATTTAAAAAAAGAATACTTTGAAATGAAATAAAAATGAGAAATATCATCAACTGTTCTGCTAATAAATCTAGACAACCTGTTGGATCATCCTTTCAGTGATACTGTAGTTTTGTGGTTGCGAACCTGTGGCACGCGTGCCACAGGTGGCATGCGGAGCCGTCTCTGATGGCACATGAGCCATTGCTGGGCTGAACTGCTCTCTCCTCCTCTCCGCGCATGCGCAGTCTGGGAATAAGTGAGAGGTTATAAAAGGAGCAACTTTCTGTGGAAGCAGCATTTGCTGCCGACAGCTTGAGAGCGAGCACAAGTCGGAGCAGACAGCGAGTGAGTGAGCGAGCAGGAGCTGACAGTTGGTGGCCACGCCCACTTGGTGGCCACACCCACCCAGCACCCGACAATGCATAAGTGAGTTTTGGGTTGCAGTTTGGGCACTTGGTCTCTAAAAGGTTTGCCACCACTGCTGTAGTTCCTTATCTAAATGGAAAAAAATCTATGATTCTGTTTGATGTCAAATCCTCCCATTTCTGAAAAACATCTGTAGAGGGGATATGAATCATCACCATACCTTGTATGATGATTGGATGTCCTTGGAATAGGAATTCACAACAGTAAAGGCAGATTTTGGCCATCAGTCTAACATCAGCATAAATATTACATTGTGCAAATCATGCATTTCTCTCTCTGTTGAGGTCTTGCTCTTGAAGGCGGGTATTGAAGTGTTGAGGAATTCTCACGATAATTAGCGTCTGTTTCAAGTTGATCTTTTTTTTCCTCCTCCATCTTTCATGTCTCTTCATTCTGTACCTTTCCTTTTGATTCTGGAGATGTGCAGCCCTTTCATCCTTCATTTCTTCATCTCTCCGCTTTCTTGCCATATTCCAATGATATTTAGTGTCATCTCTTGACCATGACATCCTCCCTCTCAGTCCATGTAACATAATTCTGCTGACAATATTGAATATAAACAATTGAATTGTAGGAAACTATCAGAACCTGTTTAAAAATAGAATCACATGACCTCTGAGGGCTGGGGCAGGATTACTCTACCTGATACCTGGTGGCCAAAGGAAGGGCCAGTCTGCACTCAGTTTCAGAGAAGAAAGCAGTTGAAAAATGAAACAGGATGAGCGAGGACTAAGGCATATTGACTAATATATTTGACTGACATCAGAGATATCCAATTTGTACTCCATCTGCAGCTATAGCAGCTTACTTTCAGTCCAGCCTACCTCACAGGGTTGAGGTGAAGAAATATAGGAGGATAGAGTACTAAACATGCGCCTTGAGTTCCTGAACAAAGATGAGATAAAGACAGATGTGCTTGTTTGTGTTCGAGAAAAGGAGCACATAAAGCAATAAAAATATTTAAACTTTTCCTCATGCTCCTTAAAGTTGTGGCTTTTTAAAGAGTCATATGAGGAGTCAGTTCCTTGCTACTGGGTGTGCAGTGTGTGAGAGATTGCGAGATTGGCCAAGAAACTGTCACAGAACATTGAAAATGAAGATCACATGACCACAAAACATCCCAGTAGCAGCCAGTAACACTGAAGTAACAACAACTTCCACACATTTCATTCCCTCAGGAGTTGTGGGCCCTGGATTTGGACACATTCTGTAAGTTAGCCCATTTGAAGTACCCTGGTTCAAAGTTGTTGCCCTATGATACACCATTTTGTCCAGATAAAGGTCATAAAACAATGAGGGTTTTATACATAAAACATCACATAACAATGTTGAATATAACTATATAACTCTTTGTTTTAATATAAGAGTGATGCCTATGTATTTAATGATTAAGACGTTGCACTAGGACTAGGAAAAATAAGGTCTTAGTTCAGTTTCTTGGATATTTACTAAGTGACTTTCATTCTCCCTCAGCACCATTTACCCCATATCTAAGTTGTCTTGAACTCCTGGAGAAAATATAAATCTAAATACCAACAATAGCAAACATCTTAAAAGTGGTAAACTGAGCTCAAGAAACATTTCCCCCTCTTTTCAAGATTTTCTGACTAATATAGCAATAAGTCATATTTACCCTTGAGGATATTAATAGTCAATTTGCCTTCTCAGAAGCTTCAAAACCATCAAAGGCTAAACAATATACACGTCTGATAAATTCTGAAATTTATCCAAAGGGATCTCTTTCCAATTGCACTTACAATTAAGAAGCTCCATATCTAACCTGAGGTTATATTATGCAGGCTTGACAGTAATTTCTGCATCGTTGCACTAAAATTAAGATTTACAAAAAATATACATCACTAGTTGGCAGTGAATTTGTGGATGTGCCTGTTATCATATGTATTTCAGAAATTGCAGCAGAAAACATAGAAGGTCAGGAAAGTTGGGAAAAGAGTCTAACTGCACACCATATAGAAATTGAGGAAATAAGTTCTTGCAGCAGGACGCAATCTTAAAACAATTGCTGCACTCTTTTAGGAAAGGAGAAAATTAAATTTAAGTGAGCTTTCTTTATTCTGAAGGGTTGAAAAACCTTCTAGATATTTGAAAAATCTAATTTGTTCAACTAGTTGTTTGTCTATGTACCAGTAATGGTAAGTGTTGATAAAGAAAACTATATTTTTTCTTTTTGATCATTAATAATCACTTTGATCATTAATAATCACTTTTTACCAGCCTGAATCTAGGACATTATATTAGCCACATCTTCATAAATCAAGATTATATGAGCCGAGGTAGCACAGCAGTTAGAGTGCAGTACTGCAGGCCACTTTAGCTGACTGTTCAGCAGGTCAGCGGTTCAAATCTCACCGGCTCAAGGTTGACTCAGCCTTCCATCCTTCTGGGGTAGGTAAAATGAGGACCCAGATTGTTGGGGGCAATGTAAATATATATATACATTGCTTACTGGTGTACACCGCTTAGAGAGTGCTTGCACTTAAAGCGGTATATAAGTCTCATAAATAATAAATAAATAAATAAATATTCACAAGTACTTTTTCATTAGATATTGTAATCACAGTATTGAAGTGATTGGGTCACGGTGTGTGTCTTCTCATTTTGGCATTCTCACGTTTTGCTAAGGATGCCATTTAAGCTCTTCTTGGCCTGAACTTGAACTCTGCTTTTGAAGCGTGACATTGCCTGGGATTATTCACTTCTACTTGTACTTGAGCATGAACTTTGGATCATCTACTGATTACTGCACTTCCTGCATTCTTAATTCTGGTGCTGGGTAAGGAGATGAGTGGATATCAATTTTGAATTTGACTAGACTTATTTAATCATTGCTTCTCATATTAATACACACTTAGCTAAAAATGCTAAGCAGAACATGTTAATTTTCTCTGACAAAGCTAAATGTACTGTATTCCAGATGTGTGCTGTAACTTCCAAAAGGTTCCTATACTCATTTACACAGGGCACCATCTGAAATCACAGCACTCTTGTATTTCTGAAACTCTTCATTTTCTAATTATAATTAAAAAATCTGCTGAGGGCATGTAAGAAAGAAATGTTTGCACATGATAGAGATGAAGATATTTGCACATGAT
This sequence comes from Crotalus tigris, assembly GCF_016545835.1. NCBI lineage: Eukaryota > Metazoa > Chordata > Lepidosauria > Squamata > Viperidae > Crotalus > Crotalus tigris. The sequence continues at coordinate 279,521 of NW_024097047.1, read as the reverse complement.
AGAGGTCCTGTTCTATATTTTTTAAAGGGATGGATTAATAGCATCATACATTAATTCAGGTAGTATGAGGGATGGGGGAAAGAGCATCAATTACCTACAGTCCTTGTTATCCCATCCATCTTTGTTGGTTTCGCAAATTCTGTTCTCTTGTGGAAATTTACCAAATGCCACCTTTTTCAAGTAAATAGGAAAGCTGTTCTTGCTTAGTAACATGACTTATTTAATTATTAAGAGGCCAAGCAACGTCATAAATTCCAAAAGAAATATTTTGTTCCTACAGACCTGCTGTCTTATGTACAGTTATGACTGATGCCTACTGATGTTGAAAATTAATTTCTCATTGGTCACAGAAAAGTGAAATTCCACAATTTAGGAGAACCTAGGATGGATAGGTGGATAAGCAATAGCAAATAAAATTCAGCAATCTGTATAAAATTCTGTAATCTTGATGGAAGTGAATATTTCAGTTGCATTTACATTATGTTAATGTAAAAGGTCTTATGGCCACCTAATGAGAAGGAAGGACTCACTGGAGAAGGGCCTAATGCTGGGAAAGATTGAGGGCAATAGAAGAAGGGGACGACAGAGGATGAGGTGGCTGGAGGGAATCACTGAAGCAGTAGGTGAGAACTTAAAAGGACTCCAGAAGATGGTAGAGGACAGGAAGAACTGGAGGAATGTTGTCCATGGGGTCGCGATGGGTCGGGCACGACTTCGCAATTAACAACAACAAAAAAAAAAAGGTCTTATATCCAGTTATAATACAAATCACGTTATACCAATATACATTTGGAGACACTTTTCTAGTGAAAGTCAGTTTGTTGCAAGGGTTAAAGTGCTGGAACAGAAACCTAAAGACTGTGAGCTCTGATCTTCTCTTAGAGACAGAAGCTGACTGGTGACTTTGAGGCAGTTAGTTTCCATCAAGCCAACCCATTTCACAGGGTTATTGTGGGGAAAATAGAAGAGGGGAGCCCTACCGCCTACAGCACTCAAGAGTTGCATGAAATAAAGGCAGGATATCAATCTAATCAATAAATATTTATATTGGTAAGGGATGACTTGAGGAGTTGTTATCCTTATGCCAAAATTCATGTCACTAGGGTCCCAATCCCAGTTCCAGATCCTGAAACCTTTTCCATGGCTTTCCATCTTGCTTTCTCTCCCTGTTCTCTTTGAGTAAAGGTGACATGACAAAATGAGGAAGAAGAGTTTGCATTACTTTTTCTGGGAATTACTCATTGAATTATAGATAGAGGAAAACAATAGATGTAGAAGCAATAGTGATAGTAGCACAAAAACGTGGGAATATTGGAGAAGGAGAATTAGTAAGCCATTTCACTGACTAATTATTCTGTCAGGAAGTTTTTCCTTAGTTCTGGTCTTTTAGTTGAGTCTCTCTTTAATCTTTAATGATCTACTCTACTTACTTATCTACTTACCTATTATTACTTATCTACTCCACTTACTCATCTCCAATAAAAAGCAGCAGTGAATTTTATAAATCCAATTATAAGAGTTTGGAAAGTTTAATCTACCTTCACTGAAGCAAAAGCTATTATGGTTCAAGGAGAAGATGACTGAATCTGGAAAGTTTGGGTTCACACCTCAGCCAGGCCTTGAATAAGAAACATTTAGGAAACGCTGCACGGTTAATTTTATTTGGGTACAAATAAAACTCAAGAAAGCTTAAGAAGCACTCATAAATTATAGATAACCTAATGTGACTCAGATGATTTAAACACACTGATGTTGAGACCAGGTTTCAGAAAACATATTTCCTTAATCTTGGCTTGTTTCCACTGACTTGCAGTTTGCTTGCAGGTCCACTTCTAGGCTTTTTGCTATTAGCTTAATACAGCTAACTTAGTAGATGGACTTTATTGTTTTTGAAACATTCTGCCAAGAGCAATCCCCAGGCTTAAACTTCCACTAAATGTGTAGTTATTTTTATATCATAAATCTTTGCTAGTGAATGAAAAGGAATGGATTTATTGGTGCTGCCACTTGATGTCTCTTATGTCAGAACTATATAGTCCTTTTCAGGGATTTTTTTCTCATAGAACACCCAGAACGGAGTTCCGGCACCTTTTTGGGATGGAACCTTGTAGGGTAGGCAAGGCGGGTTGTATGATGTGTGTGAGTTCCGGCCACTTTTTTTTTTTTTTTTTTAGAAAAAAAGCACTGGTCCTTTTATGTAGACAATATTGTGTATGTTTACACGGGAACAAATCCTGTTAACTTCAATAGGATTTCTTCCATCAGTGAACTTGGAATTACAGTCTCAATGTTTTGGGAGAGTTTTTTTAATAATTACACCTACCCAAAAATACACACTCTTATTAGATTCATTTGGGTTATTTTTCTTTATAAGATGCTTTATAGAAAGGTATTAATTTAACTTCTATAAATAATCCATGACATTTGTTTCTGTGCTGTTATAGCTGATGAGCTAAATCCCTTGACCATTAAACTATTTACCAAAATACCTTCCTATCTTACAAATGAGTTTTTCCATCACGGAGTTTCCACCTCTTAAAAGGGTCTGTCCCTGGTAGATACCCCTGCCTTCTCTATCAGGGGAGGATACCTAAGAAAAAAATAAGGTCTGAATTTGTATGTATGCATGTCAACAAGCTAAACTGGTGTCTAGCCAGAAGAGCAGCCTTGATGCCTTCCAGATATTTGAAAGTTCATTTCTCAATGGTCAAAATCCATGGGAATTGAATTCAATTCAAATGAAACTAGTGGAGGTGAAAAAACATAGCATAGTGTGCCAGTCTTAAAAATGTTTCATTATTCTGAAGTACCCGTCATTCCAGTTTAGATATTGCTCTACAGCTGGTGAAATTATTCTGAGTTATTGCTTGTAATGGAATTGTATGTGAGCTCAGCTACGTAAAAATGGGACGAAACACCATCTGCCTTTCAGCAACATGCAACCTGGCATATCCTGACATTTTATGACCTCGGTGTAAAGTTAGCAAGTAATCCTGAGTGGGTAAACCTCATCTAAAATTTAAAATATCAGGAAAAAAATTAATTAAATGGTTTTGAAGAAAACCTCTCTTTCCTTCTGTTCCTCACTCTCTCTTTCTCTTTCTCCTGTACTGCATACATTGTTAAACTATAAGACCTATTCAAAATATTTGGATCTCATTTTAGATAAAGGGGACAATCTATTTAGAATAGAATAGAATAGAATAGAATAGAATAGAATAGAACAGGAGTAGAGTAGAGTAGAGTAGAATAGAATAGAATAGAATAGAATAGAATAGAATAGAATAGAATAGAATAGAATAGAATAGAATAGAATAGAATAGCAGAGTTGGAAGAGACCTTGGAGGTCTTATAGTCCAACCTCTGCTCAGGACTATACCACTTCAGACACATTGTTGTCCAATCTCTTCTTAAAAACTTCCTGTGTTGGAGCATTCACAACTTCTGGAGGCAAGTTGTTCCACTGATTAATTGTTCTAATTGTCAGGAAATTTCTCCTTAGTTCTAGGTTGCTTCTCTCCTTGATTAATTTCCATCCACTGCTTCTTGTCCTGCCTTCAGGTGTTTTGGAGAATAGTGGCAACCCCTGAGATATTGGAACATTGCTATCATGTCACCCCTAGTCCTTCTCTTCATTAAACTAGGCTTGTATGAATCTTCTTTTCTTGAATCTTAATTTTTGTTGTATCATTTCTGTTATGGAATTATATTAATTACTAGTCAGTGATCATAATACATTTATTTATTTATTTATTTATTTATTTATGAGACTTATATACCGCTTTAAGTGCAAGCACTCTCTAAGCGGTGTACACCAGTAAGCAATGTATATATATATATATATATGTGTATATATATATATATATATATATATATATATATATATATATATATATATACATTGCCCCCAACAATCTGGGTCCTCATTTTACCTACCCCGGAAGGATGGGAGGCTGAGTCAACCTTGAGCTGCTGAGATTTGAACTGCTGACCTGCTGAACACAGTCAGCTAAAGTGGCCTGCAGTACTGATTGATTGATTGAAGATGTTACCTGAATTTTCTCCCTGTTGAAATAAAATATAAGGAAAGAAAATGGAGTATTTTAAAGCAAATTACACAGTTGTGACATGATACTTGCTAATTCATGTGGCCTTCTTATTGCTCCTAATAATCTATTTTAATCACATAACTCTGGTGCAGATTGTTTGGCACAATGTGTCATAGTTTCATGGTATTATTTTCTAATTATCTTGTCTCTTATTTCTTTCATACTCTGAAACTTGCCCAAAATAAATCCACTACTTCCTTTATGTCAATAGACTAACCACCCACTTGCTTCAGAAGTGATCTTTCCACTGGAAACTCTAAACCAAAGTTTTATGCATCCACAGTAAATAATTTTCTGGGGTTTATTTACTTTTACAAGTGAAAGTTGGAAGGGACCTTGGAGGTCATCTAGTCCAACCCCCTGTCCAGGCAGGTAACCCTATACCATTTCAGACAAGTGGCTGTCCAGTCTCTTCTTAAAAACTTCCAGTGTTGGAGCATTCACCACTTCTGGAGGCAGGTTGTTCCACTGATTAATTGTTCTAACTGTCAGAAAGTTTCTCCTTAGTTCTAGGTTGCTTCTCTCCTTGATTAGTTTCCATCTGTTGCTTCTTGTCCTGCCTTCAGGCACTTTGGAAAATAGCTTGACTCCCTCTTCTTTGTGGCAGCCCCTGAGATATTGGAACACAGCTATCATGTCCCCCCTTGTCCTTCTCTTTGTTAAACTAGACATACCCAATTCCAGCAGCCTTTGCTTACATGCTTTAGCCTCCAGTCCCCTAATTATCTTTGTTGCTCTTCTCTGTACTCTTTCTAGAGTCTCAACATCTTTTTTACATCGTGGTGACCAAAACTGGATGCAGTATTCCAAGTGTGGCCTTACCAAGGCATTGTAAAGTGGTATTAATACTTCACGTGATCTTGATTTATCCCTCTGTTAATGCAGCCCAGCACTGTGTTGGCTTTTTTGGCAGCCCAGTACACTGTTGGCTCATATTTAAGTGGTTGTCTACTAGGACTCTGTGGTCCCTCTCACAGTTACTACTATTGAGCAAGGTACCCCCTATACTATACCCGTACATTTGGATTTTCTTGCCTAAATGTAGAACCTTACTTTTTTCACCATTGAATTTCGTTTTGTTAGATAGTGCCCAGTGTTCAAGTATGTCTAGATTCTCCTGTATCTTACACCTGTCTTCTGGAGTATTGGCTCTTCCTGCCAGCTTGGTGTCATCTGCAAATATGATGAGTTCCCCATCTATCCCCTTGTCCAAATTGTTGATGAAGATGTTGAAGAGCACTGGGCCCAGAACATCATGTGCGACATCACGCGACATCATGAGTTTGACATGCCTGATCTAGAGAGTAACTCTGTGCATGCTTTTAAAAAATGATCAGGCTATGATGTGAGAACAGAATATCTCTGTCATTGATTAAAGCAATGTGATTTTACAGTCCTTTTTCTACATCATTTTCAAGGTATATAAAATCTTACTAAAAACATTAGGTTGGGAAAGTCTACATTAAACTCTTAACTCAGCACACATGCTGGCAAAATTAAAAAGGAATATTTTCAGTGAAGATTCTTATCTCTGTTAAGGTTAAGACTCCTGAGCATTGTAGGTGAGTACACATGAGTCTCTTGTAGAGAAGAGCAACTAAAATTATTAAACGCCTAGAGACTAAAACCTATGAAGAATGGTTGCAGGTTTTGGGTATGGCTAGTCTAGAGAAAAGAAGGACTAGGGATGACATGATAGCAGTATTCCATTGTTTGAGGGGCTGAAATAAAGAAGAGGGAGTCAACTTATTTTCCAAAGCACCACAGGGCAGGACAAGAAACAATGGATAGAAAATAATCAAGGAGACAAGCAATCTGGAATCAAGGAGAAACTTCCTAACAGTGAGGATAATTAACCAGTGGGACAGCTTGCCTTCAGAAGTTGTAGGTGCTTCATCACTGGAGGTTTTTAAGAAGAGACTGGATATACCTGTCTGAAATGGTATAGGGTCTCCTGCTTGAGCAGGGGGTTGGACTAGAAGACCTCCAATGTCCTTTCCAGCTCTATTTTGAATTACTCATCAAAATCATGAACATAGCTGTGGTTTCCAAAGTAATGATGGTATGTACTATTAAGCAGGTTTTGTATCTTTTATTTTCTTAATGTACACCATGGATGTTTTGACTTTATGTGTATTTTAACCTTATTTTCATGTATAAGTTACATACAATGATTGTCTTTAAATCGATAGTTTCTTCCCATGCCTTGTCCAGGATCCAGCATTGCCTACAGATAAAAAGCACATGACTACAACATAACACATTGGTAAAATTGTTTTTGAAGCAGATATTACAGTCTGTATTGCAACCCTTTTTTCATTTAAAAATATTGTAAATTTCATGACAAAATACAGAGTACATAGTACCCCCAAAAAAGATGTTTTGTGCAGATTCTAAGTTGGCATCATGTGGAAAGCTTATTGTAACCTTTTTCCACTTCAAAATATTGAATCCACTCCAAAATATTGGAAGTTGGCTAGTCATTGATCATGTAGGACTTGTAAGAATAAATACTCATAGTACTTTCAAATGATATACCAATGAACTGCTTGTGTGTATGTGTGTGTTTCAATATTATAAAAATCTTACTAGAAATGTATTAAATTATATAATATTTGTTTTCCTGAATTTTTAGAAAGACAAATGTAAAACTTGAAGTCCAGTTCTAAGCTTCTGCAGATCAGGTAGAAAAAATCCTGAATGAAATCCTAGATAGCTTCAACTACTCAAAATTAACAGTCCTGAGCTAAATATAATTTAGCATGTTAGCTAGCCATGCTCCCAGTACTATTTTTAAAGAATTTATTGAAATTCTTCAAAAATTTCTTGGCTAAGAACAGATTTCCTAGCCCACATTTTGTTAGAAAACTTACACTTTTAAAAAGGAGTTTCTATATCTACAGCTGAAGCTGCAGAAATGGATATTTTCTGAATTTTTTTAAGATTCTTTGATAAAAAGTGAGGCAATGTTTTTCTCAGTTTTCATATGGAATAAGAAAAATACTTATTTATGATGTGCCTCCTTGAGCTGATGGACAAAATTCAGAGATTTGTGAAATATTGATTGTCATTATTTTTATTTTTAATGCTAGTGTTCAACAAACCAACAACAAAGCAATAGAAGCCAACCTGTATTTTTTAATCAAATTGACTAGCATTTTTATCCAAACCAAAGCTTATAATTGTTCTCATTTTCCAAGGGAGTGAAATAAACAGAATGGTGAATTTAGAACCTATGTGTCTTTAAAAATTCTAGTAATATTCAATTCAACTTTAAGTCTGCTAAAAAGACTGTCTGAATGTTATAATAAGGAGATGCCATTATGATGTAAATAAAAATATGTCATAAACAGATTAAAAACAAAATAAGGTCTCTGATTCCCTTAATGTAAGTCCTACTGTAAGCCTTAAATGATGGCCAAACTGGGTGACACAGATTATTGACTTTGCATCCTAGATTCATACATCATGGTTCAGATAAATGAAACCAGAAGAAATAAGAACTCTGAGGCAATTGCTTTCCTCAAAGAATACTTTTAATGGCTACATAGTATTGGCACAATCAAAGATGAAACCAAGACTGAACGTTCCCTCCCCCCAAGGTTACAAAGTAACAAGTTGAACTTCCCACCTCTATAATATGTCATAAATCACAATCCCCAATTATCTACTTTGGCTCAACCCACCAAAACCTAGGTAGCTTGACCTTGGTTCACACAAGAAAGTATTTGTTATGACTAAACTAAAAAACACATCTCCCTCCTCCTGTTGCTGTGGCAACTGAAAACAAACTGAAGATGGCTGAGGCCAGGATCATATGAAGCTTTAACATCATATAATTGCTTATCATCATATATTAGACAGGAATGGTCATTATTATGTCCTGCTTTATTGTTTTCTACAGCCTTCTCAATGGAGACAGAATGCTAGGAAACAAGGCCCTTTAGTTTAATTCAATAAGATTTGTGATATTACCCAAGTGTCAAGAGGTATTCAAGAGGCTGATCTTAGAGAATGTGATGGAACATTGGTAAAAAAAAAAAGCAGTTTCCTTGGCAACCCTCTTATAATCAGAGATTTACTATGCTGCTGTTTCTACTGTGCATAATTTCAGAAGGGATGATAATTGTCTGGAGATCACCATTATTTGAGTGGGCTGACATTCAATTAGTAGTTTAAAAGGCCATCATGTCAGCCTTGAAACCAACTGGGTTTATGGCTTCACAATAAGCTGCTTTTTTTCTCCCAGACTGCTGAAGTCAAACTGAGTATGCAATGTATCTCCCACTGGTCACTATATAAATACCTGGATATGAAAACTGAAGAGCTTTTGGAACTGGATGTGAAGGAACATTGGATATTAATCGAATCAGACATTGCTATTAAGCTGAATATCCCAAGCTACATAATGGATAACCCATTGCCTTCAATGTACATAAACAAGGAATTTCCTTACAATACTACCAATTCCCAATACAATAAATATTTACTCAAGTCTGGCCATTATTTATCCATTTTGCTAATAATAGCAATTGGAATTAAATACTTATGGCTCTAAAATATAAAGTCATGATATTTATTCCCATTTTTCTATTTGCACTAAGGAGTAGAATCAAAAACATCTTGACTCATAAAGCAACTATTGCAGCTTTTTTCTCTTCAAAGTAATATATGGAACTAGTGTAGGGATATCACATCACATCAGGTAATACTCTGAAAATTTATTGTGCAATATTCCTCATATCTCTCCCTGCCCCATCTCATTATGTTTGTTTGTTTAATTAATTCATATAGCTGCCCATCTCAACGAGTGATTCTAGCCAGCAAATGATGTTAAAGATAAAACCATACATTGTAAATCCTTATTTTTGACTGTAAAATATGCTAAAATAAATAGGAAGAGAAAGACAGAACAAATGAAAACTAAGACAAATATATGCCAAATATCATAGCAATAGCACTTATATACCATCTCCACAGTGCTTTACAGCATCTCTGAGCAGTTTACAATGTCGGCATATTACCTACAACAATCTAGAACCTCATTTTACTGACCTCAGAAGGGTGGAAGGCTCAGTTAATCTCAAGCCCCATCAGGATCAAACTCCAGAGTCTGGACAGAGTTAATCTGCAATATTGCATTCTAACCATTGCACTGGAGACTAAAACATACGAAGAAAAGAAGAAACAAGGGTGACATGAAAGCAGTATTCCAGTATTTGGGAGGCTGCCACAAAGAAGAGGGGGTCAAACTATTCTCCAAAGCATCCGAGGGCAGGACAAGAAACAATGGTTGGAAACTGGTCAAAGAGACAAGCAATCTGGAATTAAGGGAGAAACTTCCTGACAGTGAGGACAATTAACCAGTAGAACAGTCTGCCTTCAAAAATCGTGGGCACTCTATCGCTGGAGATTTTTAAGAAGAGACTGGACAGTCATTAGTCTGAGATGGTATAGGTCAGGGGTAGGCAACCTTGGCTCTTTTATGATTTGTGGACTTCAACTCCCAGAATTCCTGAACCTATTCTGTTCTGTTCTGTTCTAGGTTAATCTTTTTTGCAGGATCTAATTTGGGCCAATCACCAGGACCAGAGGTTTAGTCTTCCAAGATTTTGGACTCATGCTGGAGTCCATCCTCGGGGAACTTCTGTCTAACACATTCCAGTAGTCCCAGATTGGATCCTGCAACATTATCCTGGGACACATATATTTGCCTTCATTTATTATTTTTTTTTCTTAAGGTATATATCAATTTCTATTGATCTGTGCTACATATAAAACATTACTTTAGTTTTCCCATTCTTATTGTTTCTTTCAGAATTACTAGAGTATGATATTGCCCTTTCCCAAAATAATACCACATTTTATTAGAATATCAGCCTTCTCCTTGAAGTGCCAATTGATTAAAATTTTCAATTATGTAATGAGTGAACTTTCAACTAATTAGCTAATTAATGAGATTCATTAATAAAACACAGTGAAACCTCAAATACAAGCCTGTAGTATCTTTAATTCTTTTTCTTAGCTTCTTGTTCATTTAAATGTGTTACTTAGGCATTCAACATCATTCCATTTTGAACTCTGATCAATGTACCCATGAACATGTTAATTAAGCCAGTTCATTAATGCATCTAAACTTCCTATATGCTAATCAGGTTGTTTCCACAATTTCATTTCTTTCATACATCATTATGTGCCACTTCAAATAAAAAGAAAAAAGGACAGTCATTGGCTATTTCATATAATTACTAGATTTGATCACTATATTTGATCACTGGTCCAGTTATATGTCTTTAATCATTTGTAGCATTTTATACTCTACTCCTTCTGCCAAAGCAACATCCAGAATTTGTACGGCATATGAAAACACCAATAAAATTACAATAAAGCAACTGCTAACTGCTATTGTGTTTAAAACTCAACATAAAAGCATATGTAAACAATACTGAAGGCAGTTTTAGAAATTAGGAACATATGTGCATTAGTCCCACCTTTTGGCATAGCTCTGAAGGAAAGGCTCATATGAAAATGTGAATACCATGTCATCTATTACATCAAATTACATCCAAACATCATCCCATTGATTTCTGTTCAATGCAGAGTTCAGTCTGATTCCAACCCATTGGAATGAAAACACCCACATTCCTTCCTGATACATAGAGGCTGCATTTGTTCTGTAAGGTCTACAAATTCTGCAACAGTGCTTATCTGTATAGTCTAACCAATTGGCTTAACTACCCTTCAATTCCAGAATCTTATTGCAAGTTTCCAAAATCACATGGAGTCAATCAATACTATCTGAAATTGATCCTTGTGGGGAATGACATAATGGAATCCACTACAAGCAGAAACACCATCAGGAGAAGATTGGGTTTGATATTTATCTTATTAGCTTTGGGGAAGAATCCTTCTTCTCCAAAGGCTATTGCTTGATTAATTGAGCAATATCCTTTTGAGAATTAGTTGATTAAGGTCTATATTCTTTCACACTTGGCCATTTGGTCTAGCTTCCCATGACATCCCTCCCACGTAAAGTTTCACATTGTTGGTTTTTTTTCCCTGTTTCCAAATAAGGCAGTGGATTACTGATACCCACCATGGGGCCCAGATGTAATCAAAAAGAAATAAAGATGATTCTTGAGAATGATATCCTACCAAAGTTTCACTTCATTTTTAAGTTTCTTTAAACTAAACAACAAAAACTCTACTAGCAAATGGGAAAACTTGGTAAGCATATATGTTTTGCCTTGGAATTATTTTTGCATAAAATAAGAAGTGAATAAGTACCATGATACCTCGGTACTCATCATTAATTGGTTCCAGGAGGCATGATGAGTACCAAAAACAATGAGTACCAAACAATTTTTTCCCATAAAGAATAATGTAATGAGTCACAAGGCAACCGACATCAACAAGTTCTAACTCAGGGGCCTTCGAACTTGGCCCTTTTATGACTTGTGGACTTCAACTCCTGCTGGCTCAGGAAATCTGGGATTCATAAAAGGGCCATGTTTGAAGACCCCTATTCTAGCTTGTGCCTTGAGTACCAAACAAACAATGAGTACTGGGGCAAAATTTTCACATCAAAATGTGTTGAGTACCAAATTCGATGAGTTTCAAAGCAGTTGAGTACCAACATATCCCTGTTATAGCAATTTCAGAAAAGGTGGCCATTTCAAAGGAAATATATAAATTGGGACTCCCCATACAAAAAATCTCCACAAGATTTTGACATGTATTTGCAATGTATAATTAATGACAAGAAATATTGGTGAATAGAAAGAATTAATCAATTGGTTGCAAATCTGTGCTTTGTGATTCATGCAACCATCTTGTGACAAGAAACATAAAGAAATAAATAACAGAATGGGTGCTTGTTCTTCAGGATAACAGAATAACAGATTAACGGAGTTGGAAGGAACCATGGTTATAATTCCCTGCTCAGGCAGGAAGCCCTATACCAGTGGTTCTCAACCTTTTTAATGCCGTGACCCCCAACCGGTCATAAGTCGAGGACTACCCAACCGGTCGTAAGTCGAGGACTACCCAACCGGTCGTAAGTCGAGGACTTTCCCTGCCCGGTAGCGCCGCGCATGCGTGGTGCCACCCCCTGCACCGGCCGAGGCCTAGCTGGCAAGCGGCAGAGATGGCGCAGGCCGACCACCGACTGGGCCACCAGATGGCCCAGCCCAAGGGAGGTAAGGCACCCGCCGGGCCCCACGTGCACCATCAACCTTCCCTGTGCCCGCTGGCCTCCCACCTCCCAGCCCTGGCCCTCTTTTACTTACATTTTTAGTAGTTGCTCAGCAGGGAGGAGTGGAAACTTCCAGACAGGTCGCCTTTGCTGCAGACAACTTGCAGCACCGTTTGCAGAATGGGACTTTTGGCGGGCTCAGCAGGGCAGAGACAGCCTGGACAATTCCTATTGGCTTTTGAAAGCCAATAGAATTAGACTCTATTCAAGAGAGTCTATTCTATTGGCTTTCAAAAGCCAATAGAATAAAAGGGAGTAGCATAGCTAAGGAAAAGGGGGGAAAATGGCGGATTGTGTTGTTTGGCGACCTCCGTGAAATGGTTGTTCGACCCCAAATGGGGTCCCGACTCACAGGTTGAGAACCGCTGCCCTATACCATTCCAGACAAATGGTTATCCAATCTCATCTTAAAAACTTCCAGTGTTGGAGCATTCACAACTTCTTGGAGGCAAGTTTTTCCACTGATTAATTGTTCTAACTGTCAGGAAAATTGCCATAAAGCTGGTTACTAAAACATGGAACATACCAGAAATACTATTACCACTCTGTTTTCTTTTACTCATTCATTCATTTACTCTGTTTAATAACCATCCTTCATTACTACAAAGTAAAGCCAAGCAGGGACACTGCATAATGACAACTACAAATCAAACAAAATGAGAGTGGATGTTTCTGACACAATTAAAGTTACCACATCTTAGGCAAGAAAAGGACAAAATGGATAACGCCTTGAGGGATTAACAAAAGTATTGTGGGTCAAAATAAAATGTTATTTTCCTACAAACTCAGGCTATATGGCAACTTACTATTCTTTTATGTGATTATGAAGTATTTGATCTCACAGATTTACAGATGGATGCAGAACAGCATTTCCAGGAGGGGAAGAATAAAATCTGTGGGTGTTTTCTTGCTCCTGTATTGTTTAGACCCATATGTGAGTTCTATTCATGGAGAAGAAGAATGCATGAACAGCTGTACAAAGTTAGAATGACAATGCGTCTATCTAGACCAGTTTTTTTATTAGTTCCAGCCACTCTAACATTAAGACATCCCTCTCAATATGAATATGTAACCAAGGCCCTGTTGTTTTTAAATGGATATTCCACAGAAAAACAACAACATGCATTTCCCTCTCGTATTCTTTTGAACTAATCCCCTAGTCTTACATGAAATCTTTTTGTCTCTAGCTAGCACTTTCACTTTCTGCTTATTGCAATGAGCTCTTCCTTCCCATTAAACATAGGGACAATTGCAGAACAACTTTTTTTGCCTAGTAGTTAATGGTTCCACAAATTGGGATAACAGTCCTGAAGAAAACACTCCCAAGAAGAGGCAATAATCAACTCATTGGAGCAATTGGGTCTTATATATGAGTTTAGAAACAATTATTTCTCCTCCCCTATCTGCCCATCTCCTCTTTCAATTCCTATTTTTATAATTCCCAATAGTTCAGATTCAGAAGGACAGAATTAGTGCATTCCTCCATGACGCAAGAGGCCCATCATGTGGAAATTTTATGAACCCAGAAGCATGTTCTCCTCAGTAAACAAAAACAAATGTGGGTGGGGGAAGCCTCTTCCCCTGAGAGGACTCTGGAATACATATGGCTTTTACCATCTGGAACACAGGCTTAAATGTAATAAAGATGATAAATCTTCCCAAGTAGAATTTCTTTTATGAATGCTAATACATAAAAACACACATGTGAGAGGCTCTAGGAGGCAACCCTTAAGCCATAGAAAATGCTTTGCATCATTTTACTGGCACCCAGAATTGGATTGCATTATGGGATGAAATGATAAAAATTGCTTTCAAGTACACAAATTTAGATCTCTGTCACTCTGGAACCCATAAAAAGAAAAAGGAATAGATGAGAGTTGAATAGGTAATATATTTAAACTGAGGAGTCAAAAGAAAGAAAGAGACGATGGATATAACAGTGTAGTAAAGAAGAACCTCTATCATAGGTAACAATAGGGAAAGTGTGAATACTCAAAAAAAAAAGCAAGGTCTTTCTGCCAAATTAATAGTTTTTCAGTTTTGATTAATATAAAGTTGAAAGAGATTAAATGTTAAATTCATAATTCTCAAATGATCAAAATTCTCTGCATTAAATTTACCTGACTTCAAGGAACAGTAAAGAATTTCTAGTTAAAATAATTAATCTGTCTTCAGTGTTATTCCATTTTCTGTCTATATCCAAAATTTAAGTCAAATGTTGTGTATGTAACATGTTCACTCCTTTGACTGAATTATCCCTCCTTTTTCTATTATATATCTAATTATTTCTCATTCAGTCCAACTGATTTGCATGAATGGATCCTAATTCATATGCTCTATGAGTGTTCATCTCCTTCACAATATTTTGTGGCATTTGTATTATCCCTGAATTTAGAAAAAAGAAGAAATTATCAGTACCTATAGATTTCATGTGTTAGTGCAGGAGCATACTTTCTCAATTAGGATGAATACATTTATAATTGATTATAATTATAATAAATTATAATTTATAACTGAGCATTTTTGCAAGACATGTTTTCTAGTAGCTTTACAATCTTTCACTTTTACCTGTGACAATACCATAAAACTATTTGATTCAGTTGATACAGACTCCAGAATATTAAGAAGGTTAACATGAGACAAATATCAAGTCTAATGACAGATGCATTGAAGTGCAAATCTGAGCTCAGTGACTTTTGGCAAACAGGCTGAAGAATTCTGGCACCGATCAAACATGTCTATAACATTCTGCAAGCATAAATATATCTCTTAAATTATTTTTCCATGCTTCTTGCCTGGATGCACTCACACACAAACATGATAGAATTTGTGCTTGTGTGCATATGTTATGTATGTCCGTGTGCGTGTGTGTGTGTGTGTACTATATGGGTGTATAATTAAAATTGCATGTGCCAATGTTTTAGGATCTTTCTGTCTATTCAAAAGCGAGTCAAGATAAATGGTACTCTGACATAAGGAAAGTGAACAACTTAGATATTTAAATAATAGATATTTGTGTTCAATATACTACACTTGCTTATTTTGATTCATTTTCATTACATCCATGGGTGAAAAATCACTATCATGATGTTTCCATTGAAGAAAACCCGAATGTCTACACTTCTATAAACCAACAGGCACAGAACTTTATGGCGTAGGAAAAACATGCACTTGAGTAACTCATGCCCTGATCAACATGCAGATAGAGTACTGCAATGCGCTTTACATGGGGCTGCCTTTAAATCCTTCTCAGAAATTGCAACTGTTTCAGAATGTGGCAGCCTGTGCGTCACTAACACCAGACATTGGGAATATATTAATGTACCTCCATAGATTGTGCCCCTGCATTGCTTACTGAGTCATTTCCAAATACAATTTAAAGTGCTAGTGTGAACCTTACAAAGTTGTAATGGCTTGGCACTCGAAGCCATCTTTTCCAACCAGATTTGGCCTATCTTGTTAAATCATGTCAGGCAAGTCCCCTTGCATATATTTCCAGAGTGCTAAAGGAGACAAAGCTAGAAGACATGACTTTTCCATAGCAGAGACAACATTGTGGAATGATGGAAAGAGTACAGAGAAGAGCAACAAAGATAATTAGGGGACTGGAGGCTAAAACATATAAGGAACGGTTGCTGGAATTGAGTATGTCTAGTTTAATGAAGAGAAAGACGAGGAGGGACATGATAGCAGTGTTCCAATATCTCAGGGGCTGCCACAAAGAAGAGGGAGTCAAGCTATTCTCCAAGGCGCCTGAAGGCAGGATGAGAAGCAATGGATGGAAACTGATCAAGGAGAGAAGCAACTTAGAACTAAGGAGAAACTTCCTGATAGTTAGAAAAATTAACCAGTGGAACAACCTGCCTCCAGAAGCGGTGAATGCGCCAACATTGGAAGTTTTTAAGAAGAAACTGGTCAGAAATGGTATAGGCTTTCCTGCCTGAGCAGGGGGTTGGACTAGATGACCTCCAAGGTGCCTTCCAACATTATTATTATTATTATTATTATTATTATTATTATTATTATTATTATTATTATTATTATTATTATTATCTCTCTATTGAGATCAGACTGGTCCCCTCCCTGATAGCTTTTACTAAACTATCAAAAGCAATTCAGACTGTACACTGTTTTAATTGTATTGCTATTATTTTTTACTGTAATATTGTAACTGCAAGAGTCACAAGACTGCAGTCAGAAAACTATCCAATACATAAATCAGGAAAACTGTCAGAAACACTCCACTGTTCTACTACAATCTGATTATTACAGAAAAGCCCTAATAGACTTTTGTTGTTGCTGTTCCAGGCAACCAAATTAGAAACAAAGGATGGAAATTGCAGAAAGGCAATTTTTAGCTAAAGTTCAAGCGAACCTTATTAAGGCAGGCTTTTCAATTTGGAAGAAACTGTCCTTAGAGACAGCGGCTCTCGTTTGGTGGATATATATATTAATTAAGAATGCTGCCACTACATTCAGCATGATAAATTTCTGGATTTAAAAAGAATATGACTAAATATTTTCAAGTTCATTTCTAATTCTATAATCCACAGTTGCCAGCCAGTCTACTCTATGCCTGCAATCCTCTGTGCATCTACTTGGAGAATTGGAACTAGTAAACTCAGTAAAGCTCCTCTGAGCTTCAGCTGATACTCTCCTAGATAGGCCATTTGTTTGTACTTCTATGGAGTTGATTGAGATGGATGGATGATTTCCTTCTGAGATGCCAATCTAGCAACAAATTTAGAAGACAAATTGAATATTTCAAAACAATTTACCCCATTTCTAAAATACAGATTTCACAGCTTTTTCAACTTTAAATAAGGAGAGAAAGAGTCACGTGCATTATTATTATGGTTCATTGCACAGTCAGCCAGCTTTTGGACTGGATTTGGCATTTTTATCCACCTATAGAGGATCTGGGATAGACAGATGTCTTATTAGATTTTTATTGTCTGTCTGTCTGTCTGTCTGTCTGTCTGTCTGTCTGTCTATCTATCTATCTATATGTGTTTGTGTATTCAGTTCAAGGCGACAAAGATACTTAACAGTCCTGCCTCCTATTTTTCCCTCAATAACCTCCTAAAGTGGACTAGGCTAAAACAGAGTGCTTTCAGGACTAAAGGACATCTTTAAAAGTCTGCTGCTTTCTGAGCCAGCACCTTAATCACTGCAGCAAACTATACATAGGTTAATATGTATTTCTTTCATTTTTAAAAAAAAATATTTTTAGAAATGAAATGTTTTCTAATAGTTAGAAAATTTCTTTAATCACCTATGAGGAAAAAAAGAGGAATCTAATGTTCCTTGCACATAGATAAAATGGCTGGCAGTACTCTGGATATAACTGATGAGATTCAATTTAGGACTATGCTATCCTCTTGTCCAGCAAATTAGGATTGTGACATTAACATTGCCTACGTCTCATAGCAGCCCAAGAAAAAATATTATCAGAGCAGCAAGGATCCTTACTACTGAAGATGGTACATCTGAAAACAATCCATAGGCAGCACTATCACAATTGTCCTGTTTGGCTGACATTGTGGATAAGTGACCATCTCATCCACTTCTACAGCATCTTTGGGGATGGGTGGGTAGATGCACAACTTATGCTTATTTAATTAGTGTAAAATTAATGGAGTTTTGCAGGATGTTGGGTTTTGTTTCAGGCAACCTCTGTGTAGAAGGCAAGTAGAACTGGCTAGCCAGGATAGCTCACCAACTATTTTATAAGATGCTAATTACTCTGAACTTAAAGGTGGCAAGGAAGCCTGGCTAAGAAAGAAGATTGATTATAAGGAAATCGGTTTTGCAGCGTAGCACTTTGTTTGTGTCACTGCCTTCTATTCTTCGCTTGATAGCAAGGCATTGATTTAAGAGCCAGGGAGCTGCTCTGCCTCTGACCAATTGCTCTTCTCCAATACTCCCTTGAAAAGTATTCCCCAACTGGATCTGCAAGGGGTCATTCATTCTAAGAATGATATACATTTTTAAGCATAAGTCTTGTGGCTCCGATGAGAATAAATGGGCTTGCTGTTTAGATTTCTTGCTAGCATTAGTCCATAAATGTTGACCAGCTGTCTCTTTAGCTCCAAGATTGCCCTAGTGATCCAAGAACAGCCCCCTCTTTGTTAGCACTAACCTGAATCAATTAGCCCCCAGCTATCCCGTGGGAAACAGAAATACAATAAAGAAAAAAAAAGACAAGAGAGAGAAGCTTTCAGCCAGTCCAAATTACACTTAGCACCATCTTGTGGCAGCAATAAATAAATGTCTCCCCAGTATTATTTTATACTCTGGAACACACCAAAGTCTTTCAAAGAACTACCTACTAATGCTGCTGCTATTGCTGCTACTACTAACTTAGATTTTTATTGTTGTTGCTGTAATTTACTACCTAGACTTGAGAAACTAAGTGTAAAGAAGTGAAGTTTTTGTTAGACAGCAATGTGGTGACATGGTCACGCACTCACCAGTGATTTCTACCATCTTCTGGCATCACCTAAATAGTGTAATGTTGCCTCAGTGATAGATGAATAAAGCTATTAAAATATGTCCCTAGCAAATAAGAAATATCCAGACATTGTTGCATTGTGCTGGAGATCCTTTTTCTGATGCATAATGTCCAGAGACTTGGTGTGCTAAGCAACAAAATTTAAAAAACAACCAGCTATTCTATAACAACTGAAAGATCAGGGTTGTGTTTTCAGAGTATCCATAAGAAGATAATCTCCTTTTGCTGATCAGATTAGCTCATCCACTCAGCCCTCCATCCATACATCCCAATCTGATGTGGAAGACTAACACTTCCTCAAGGTCAGGTGACAGCATATTGTTTCATTCTGAATCTGCTTTTTCTAATATATTTCCTGAAGATTAGATAGCAATGAATATCCTAATAGGTTAACCACCTTAAATATGTGCCTCAAAATAGGCCAGACAGCCATTTAATCAGGATGACATAAGGTCTCCTGCCTGAAGCTGGGGGTTGGACTACAAGACCTCCAATGTCCCTTCTAGCCCTATGATTCTACATTCTATGTTCCACTTATTCGAATAGATACAAGATATATAAATGAAAAAAATCAATGGGAGATACCACTGTAACTACGTTTAGTTATATTCATTTTATTTTTACCTTTATTTTGCTGTTTTTGAGAGGGACACTTTGAAATGTGACCCCAGACCACCACTCAGTGAAAACTTCTGGAAATTAGAAGTCACAGAAAGCTTGATATCCTGCATTGAATAATCTTGAGAAGTTGAGAGAAAGGAGAACTTAGTACTTTGGAAGAATTGACTTCTATGGGCAAATTGGAGAAAATACCAGGACCCTCATGAACTTCAATGGTGGAACTTCTCCTTAGAGGTGGTGGGGGGGGGAAGAGCTGTATTCTCAGACCTAGGATGAACAATTATAGTGAAGCTTATAAAGAGTTATCTAAATGCCTAGCCATTTTTAAATTCATCCCTTTCCTCAGTTCTTAAATCTATGATATGATATGAACTTATATGAAGGTAATGCCGAACGCATGGTTACTCTGAACAGGCAATTGCAGATGTTTATTAAATATTTTGACTTATCTTGAACACAAGTTATACAAGATGACACCATGTTCCTATTACCAATGATGTCACATCAGACACCACTACATAGAGAGTTAGGGAAATGGATGTAGATATAGACAAGACCTTAGCCAACCCCACTTTTCAGCAAGGAAGATGAAAAAGAGCAAAGATGAACAAGATGCCTTTCACCTACCAGAGAGAGCTCCATCCTCCTGCTAATCCTCTACCATTTGTCTAACAATAGATGGCCAGTCACATAACCACTTGATTATTGCCTGATTGATCCTTTACTGTTACAATCCAGTGATCATGATCCTGTATATGAATCAACAGGATAGGAGGAAGAATTTGGGATAATATCCTTGATAGCCGTGGTGCTGAAAGATCAAGGTCTGCAACTAAATCAGGTCCCACATTCTCTTGATTTTACCCCTAGAGACTTATACTTTAGACTTTAACCATCCAGTTTGTGTAGCCACCATAACTTTATGGTGAGAAAGTAGAAGACAGGGATGCAGGCAAATGCTCTGTGGGACACAAGAAGGATACTCCTGAATGGCTTCAAGACATCTAAGGTGATTAGCCACCTGTGCTCAGATGGAGACTCGAAACGTCTGCCTAAGAGCACCCAAACATTGAAACAGGTTTCTACAACAGCTTAGTTTTGATCCTGCTGTTTAGACCTGGCCAATGCTTTCACCTCGGTTTCTGAACTGTGGCTATTGGTAAGAAACATTGATTCAGCTTGAATTGGATAGGACTGGAAATAAGGCTCTGCTGACTGATTTCATTGAAGGCACCTCCATAACTTTTATAAACAGGACATTACAAGAGTTGTGTGGGCCAAGACAAGCAATTCCTTCAGCAATCAAACGCTTAGATTTACAATTACAAGTCACCCAAAAGCTTCAGGGTCTGCCTGATTTGTCTTTTCTTAGAATAGTGACAACTGTAAGATTTGTTGGGGGTGGAGATGGAAAACCAACCCTGTTGCTTCAGAAAAGTCAAACCCACAAGGAAACTTGTTCAGCATTAAAATCTGGAACACATTGAATTTCCTCCTGTAACATGCACATTTGGGATAGGGGAACTATTTGCTTGTGGATGCTTCTCAAGCAAGACACTAAATTTATCAGATAAATTATGTCTCACTCCCCAGCTCTCCAGAAATTCCTGTTGAATTGTCTACAGCATAGGTTACACCCATAATTCTATGCAGGAAAAGACCTCTGAGACCTATTGTACTGTGCTAGTTAGATTTTTTTAAATCCCGAAGGTTTGCTCAAATTTCTTTCTGTTTCAGTTTATTCTGATCTTCTTTTTCCTAGATGTCACACTTGTTGTATAGAGTTGGCATTTTCCCTTTCATATGAACAAAGTACATTCCTTCCTACACAGTTTACTGTACTGTATAAAAGTTCACTTAAAGAGAGATAGGGAAAAACAACAACTCTCAAAACCATAAAAATGAATAGAAGCAGATAAAAGTAGGCAAATGCTATTGGTTTATTATTTTGGCTAAAACAGAGCATCATTGACATATAGCCATATAGGCTGTCTTGACAATAGAGTGCTTATTTTTAATGGCTAAATGATCACAACATGCAAGAAACTATCCTTCTCTGTTACACTGTTCAAAGTAGCAAATGCCACACTATAATTTAAAATTTCAGATTTCAGCCTATCTACTCAAGGTTTCATTTTGGCTATGGGAGGGCAGGTGTCAAAGCTTTAAAAGAGACGGGCATTTGTTCAGCCACAAAAAATTAAAATGCAAATATTGAGAAGAAATATTTTAGCTCTACATCAGGCTGAAAGATTAGACATAAAAGGCTCGAGTGTAGATAATAAATATAGAGACGAAGAAATGTCAAGCTATAAAGGGTGCACTTATTCAACAATGGAGATTTAAAAGAGAAAATGGAAAGTTTAACTCTACATCAAGCTGAAAGAGTATTTTAAAAAATGGATGGAATAGTAATGAATGTATTTAAGTGGGAAGATATATGGAGAGTGTACTCAGGCCTGTCTCGCTTATAAATGGGATGGGGAAATTGTGGCTCCATGTGTACAGCTCTTAGCAGCCTTCTGCTCCTTCACTGCTTGGAGCTGCACTTCAGGAATATCAGTTGCCCATTTCTGATTTAAACTTCTTCCAGTTCTAGCTAAGGAAGGAACCCTTAGCTAGAAGGAAAGAATCCTGGAAAAATCTTGTGCAATATTTTTGCACTTAATTGAGCCAAAGCAAGAGTTAATATGCTTTGTGGGTGCCATAATTCATTTAATTATCCCAAGGAGCTAAATCAGAGGGAGTAATTTTTTACTCCTAAACAACTCCAGGTTGTCAGAGACTGAATTTTCCACAACCATCCATGTTGTTTAATACCATGATCCATAATTGGCCAATTTTTTCTATCTAGTTTGCCAAAGGGAGGGGAGACCCTACATTTATGAAGCAGTTTAAACAAAAACTTCATTCACTATTTCGAAAAACAATGATGAGCAAATGCCGACTGTCTGCAGGTCCAAGCAAGCTACCAAGCTGCTTGCAAACATTTACTGCTTCCAGAAGCAGTAAATGCTCCAACACTGGAAGTTTTTAAGAAGAGACTGGACAGCCATTTGTCCAAAATGGTGTAGGGTTTCCTACCTGAGCAGGGGGGTTGGACTAGATGACCTCCAAGGTCCCTTCCAACTTTACTACTATTAATTAATTCCAAACATGTATCCCACAGACAATAGCAATGATTCCCAATGAGAAAAAAATCTTAACATAAGTCTCCCACACTTGAAAACATTCATACGCAATTCTACAGGCTGACCAAAATAAACAAAGAAACATTGGCATCAGGTTTATCTGGAAAAGATCATCCATCCGATGTCGGGCATAGCCACCCTTTGTTGTAAAGCACACATACCACCAGTTGCATATAGACAAAACAAGGAGTTCTAGCCTGCCTATCATAAATTTCCACCCAGTTAAATTGGAATCTGTATTATTCTTAACTAAGCTGAACTGGTATCATTTCATTATTCAGGCATACCCAGTACTTCAGTTCATGGCTGCAACCCTGGGACCATAACTAGGATGCCAATGACATCCTGGAACCCCCAAAACACCCTGATCTTGGTCCCTTTACAGTTCTGGACAGCAACTAGGGAGGGTGGCAAGTCATTCATTCTGTGGACATCTTGTTGGAGATGACTTTCTTCTTGATTGTCACTTTTCTCCCCCATTAGAAAAGTGTGTTTTCTTTTGGATCATTTGCAGATTGGAGGGAACAGATTTGTTGATTGTTGTTGAAGAAGAGCAAGGATGGGAAGCGTCTCAGGGTTTCCCATGGCAGATTATTTCTTGCATTTTATGACCATTTTAGGAAAAGGAGAAGGGTACAAAGGGGGTGAGTTTGATTTTCAGATGTTGATGGTTTGTGATCTTTTTCAATTCTTTGCCTTCTATTCTACTGCCTTGTAGTATTAACAGATCAATTATCCACACTGCCTTCCTTTCAACCACAGTTAAATCTGGTGTGTTATGAGTCATCAACTTTTATTTGGAAATCCGATATTTTTTCCTGCTCATTTTCAACTACTTTTTCAAATCTATGTTCCCATCAATTTTTCATTAGTAACACGTGATAATTTTTACAGACTTCCAATGAAATTGTTGTTGTTGTTACAACAACTATTGTTGATCAAATCTGAACTCTGGGCAGCTTACTTCATAATTAAAACAATTATAAGACACAACAAAATCAAGCCAGACAGCCCAGACTAAAAATAACCATTAAAACCAGGCACAACAGCCTCCTCTCCCAACACATATTGGTAGTAATTAGTTTTTACCTTTCTGCATAATGTATTTTATTACATTCTTAGTTTTCATATTGGGATGAATGGATATAGCAATAATTTTCTGAAGATTGGAGATTTCATATTTTTTTTCAATGAAGATGCGTGAGTTAAAATTACGGACAGACTGTAGAGAATTTAGCTCCCATGTACTGCAATGGACAGGGGAGGTTTGCTTAAGAGTAATTCAGCTGCTCTTATTCTGTTCTTCAGCACTTTTGGTTCCAAGACCATATACTGCAGTTCTCAGAAATCTAGGAATAGGTTTGTATTGAAATTCAGGCAAGAGGGAGAGCCTGATTTTCAGAGGAAAACATTCTCGTCTGTTGTGGGAAAAGCAATGATCTGGGATCACTTGAAATACTAACATATTTATTATAGCGTAGGTTTTTCTGGACTGAAGTTCAGCTCACTAGATGCATGAAGTGTTAGTTGAGTTGCAGCTATGAATACACATAGAAGCAGGAGGGTGGGAAACTATAAATAATGAGGTCAGAGGGAAATCAAAAGTTAAAAGCACAAATACTTATTAAAACTAGTCATTTACAAAACAGCCTTTGGATGATAACATACACAATCCTTCTTGGATGTTGGTGGTAGTTAAGAAAGGAGCATCTGTCTGTTTTTTTCTAAAGTCCTTTTTCGGCTAGGTGAGTTAGAACTGGATGACATGAGCAACATAATTCAACTATTCTGCATTCTAATTGGCCACTGAAAGGTTTTTGCTCCAGAAGGACTGCAAACTTGTTGTAGGCATGGTTGGCATTGCTGAGATTATCTCCCAGAGTTATCTTTATCCCAAATAACTGAAAATACCCCAGCTGTAGTTTCAAAATAATTGCTTCTTTAAATGTCAACATCAACTTTTTGGAAACTGTTTTGTATATACTAATTCAGCTTTTCTCAGACAAATAAGCTCCAGATGTATTGAGTTATAACTTCCACCACCTTAATCCAACAAGGTTTGCTATTAGATACAAGTAAATTTTTTTCACATGGGTCAAGCCATTCTTCACTGTGCATGTATCTCAAAGAGTTTCAGTCATAATGCCTTCTTTCTAATAACTGCTATTTCCATTTTTGCTTTCCTATGACCATCACTATTCTAGGGAACATTTGCTGTCTCAACAGCTCACCGCATTTTTAAACGGATTTTTTTCTTCATATTCTGAACAAATGTAAAAATGATTTCTGGAAAGAATAGTTTTCTTTTCTTTCTCTTTTAATTATGAAAGTGGATTCTAGTATTTGAACATTTTCACAAATATGTGTAGAATTTGCCCTTTTCATAGGTTTAGATTTAAAGACATTGATTTGCTCCTTGTAGTTAACTAATTAGGAGTCTTTCAATTGATTTTCACGAAAGTAGTAATGGGACTTTAATCCAAATACATTGCAATTGCAAGTAGCAAAGAAGGGAGGATTTTCAAGCATTTAAAACTATCTGGATTTTATTGTGATATTATGTACTTCTCAAGATAAAATTTTGTCTGGCATTGAAGATGGTTAAGAAAATCTACATTTCAAGTGTGAATCCAACACCTCCACTTATAAACATAGTCTGCTTAAAAGGCTACCCTCTCTCGTGCCTGTCTTGAGATGTAACCAACATGCTTTATAATAAAAATTATTATTATTACTTTAAGATGCCTATATGAACCATTCTGCAGGAAAAATAACAAAGCTATTCATAATACATTGCAATTACAATAAAATAGAAATTACCTTGGCTCATTTTTAAATTCCGTTTTTGTTGTTGTTGTTGTTGTTATAACAATGGAAAACAAGGCTCCCTGTTCTCTTTTCTTTCTTAGGAAGTCAGAAAGAAATCAGAAAGAAGAAAAATGTCAGGTTTGATATCCAGGTAGCTGAATACATGGAAGCCTTCAGAAGTCCCAAGTCTATACAAAACTGAAGCAAAGAGGTAGTGTAAAACACATTGCATGATCAGAGAAAAGGAAAAATTGTAGCATGCACCATTTTCTTCTGGGAGAATGAAAATACTAATGCCATGATATTTTCACATCTAAAATATACAGAACAATTTATAAGGAAATAACATTAAAAAGTTATATTCTGCTTTACAGGCTTCCTCCCTGATATAAATCATTTCGGTTGCAATCCTTGCCTGAGATTAATATCAGAAGATCTTATTTCTGAACAAGTATGTATACGTTTGAACTTTCCAACACAATCAGAAGCAAATCTTCCTGAATTTAATGGAGTTCACTCAGAGAGTCAAATGGATATCAGATTGCAAGCTGAATATTATTCCCGGGAAGCAGAGTAGTGCCTCCAACTTATTTATATATTAATTTAGTGTGTTTCTAATCTAAACCAACATATTTCTAACTACTCATGACATCAGAGTTAACTTATGCTCCAGATATCTCATTCAGTGCCTGGTGCTCCCTACTAACATGGCTGAAGATATATGCTGGAAACTGGACAACCAGTGTGTATAACAGTCAAATTCATATTTCAGCCTATGTCTCTTCCAGGGCAAAATTAGAGTAATTTTACATGACCCTTTGAGCCCTTAAAGGAAAAGTAGAGCAGCATCTCAACGATCACAGCAGAAGGATTGACAGGATCCCATGCTTGTCAAAATGATTAAAACACACCACATGTTTGCAGATTGCGTCCTTTTCATGCATGGCAACACATGGGCAAAAGAGGCAGACCTTGAGCTATGTTTGGCACAATGGTTTTGGTCATGGTCCCCTATACCAACAGACCTCTCTGGACCACAGATTTCCCATTCTAATGCAGAGTGTGAGGCCCATCTGCTCTTTAAAATGTAAAAATGTTATTTGAAAGATAGGCAAAAGTCACTTCTTCTCAATTTATATTGATTATAAAATGGACATTATATTGCCATGCCATGATGCGGCAAGTCACTTTGCTCCTTTTATTAGGAAATAATGTAAGACCACACTGGAAAATTTAGAACATTGAAATGATCCATCAAAGATAAGTTAAACTAGACATTCTGAGAAAGGTAGCTTGTTGCTCTTTTGACAGATATCTTTGTGTTTACAGAAGCAATAGCACTTAGACTTATATACCACTTCATAGTGCTTTAAGCCCTCTCTAAGTGGTTTACAGAATCAGCATATTGCCCCCAACAATCTTAGTCTTCATTTTACTGACCTTGGAAGGATGGAAGGCGGAGGCAGTCTTGAGCTGGTCAGGATCGAACTCCAGACTATGGGCAGAGTTAGCCTGCAATACTGCATTCTAACCACTGCACCAACATGGCTCCTAAGTAATGTCAGTAATTCCACTTGGGCCCTAAGCTTTTCTTATAATTCTTCCAAATAGGAAAGATTAGTCTAACACATCTTTTGAATTTGGTATTATTATAGATTGATGACACCTGGATTTGCATTTATCTTCCTGCCCCTCAAACAAAATTTTTTTCATTTCAGAAAAAAACTCAATGTTTTTCTCTAATAAATAGAATTCTAATTTCTTCTGTAAAAGACCATAGCCAAGCAATGACCAATAATGATAGCTGATAATAATGTGTTGCTTCTTTTCCCCCTCCTCCTCCCCCAACAATCTGGCAAACTTTTTATCATGATTTCATTGTGATTAAGAAAACAAAATGTTGTTGTCCACAAGTAGAATGATTTTTGGAAAGGTGAGGGAGAGGAGTTTCACATTGGGTTTATTATTAACTTGGAGAGTAACTGCTCCCCAAGATTATATTTTTTTATAAAAGTGAAATAGACCTGGGCTAGTCAGCCTGAATCAAACTTCAAATATAATTTATTCTTGGTGCTGAAATTTTCTCACCAGAGAGAGAGCTTATTCAAACAGAGGCAAAAATGCTGTTGGAAGCAAAAAAAAAAAAAAAAAAAATTGGAAGAGATCGTTTAGATGTAGATGACACTGATGAGCTAAGTTGAAAACGGAATTATACATAATCTGAATAAATATACTCACATTTAAAATGGGATTGCAATCAAAGTGTGTGAGTAATAAGAACTACTAATAAATGCTTTACCTAGGAAAGAAGAGAGAATATATGCATAGTCATTATTTCAGTCACATTCTAATCCTCTTTCAAACCTAATTATACTAACCGTATTCTTTATGTTATAAATACAAATTATTCCCCTCCCCCCGTGAGAAAACTAAATTTATAGGCTTTTTAAAAGAATGCATAATGTGCACAAGCACTTTCTGAATGCCGCAAGAATTTGTACTTAGTAAGCATATGGTGGGGAAGACAAGATGAGTTAAATGACAGCTACCAGGTATTCTTTTTTTCCAAAATCCAGTATTGACTAGATTGCAACAAGAACAAAAAAACACACGATGGAACCAAGGCAAATTTAGCATCCAGATCATGAACCAGGGGAAAACTAAGAAAGATGCACAGTATAAAATAGGAGGGAGAACCAAACAACATCCTCCCCAAAAGAGATACTTACATCATTCATTGGACATCTTTCTTGACCAGAAATGATCAGCCTTCAAGGTCAGCTCTGTATTTTGGAAACAGTAGGCGTTCACACACCTGGTGGAGTTCATCTCTGAAAATGTTTCACACATGCTTTCCACATTCCTTATGCTATTCCTACTGGAATGCATTCTGTAATCTGCAGGAATTTCACCCCCAAGAGAAAATGTTTTGAAAGGTCCTCCTTGGTAAACATAGTGCTTATTTGAGATTGTTTGCCTTGTCTTTAGTTAGCTGTTTGTGAAGATCGAGGGATGGATTAAAGGGAAGCAAATTGAAAGGGAAGGCTGTAGATTCCTTACAGAACTGTCAGAGATGGGAAGGGAAAGTGTCTTATCTGTTCAGTGACCATGCAAGGAGAAAGTAACAATTCCAAATTAGACACTTTCCTAAAGAAAAAGTGTTGCCCCTACATAATCTTATTCTGTTCTAGAGATTCTTTTACTTCCTACGACAGAGGCAGAAAAAAAAATCTTGTGAGGGCAGGATGCATTCAGTGCCACAAAATCCATGAGGACAAGGGTCAAAACAGGCAAGACAGCAGACTGAACACCTCCTCCAAAGGGTGGATGTTGGATTATGATGCTGTATCTGTCATCTTGCCTGTTTCGACCCTTCCCTATTGTTGATCCAGTATTAACCCACTATTATTCCCAGAAGCTACATCAAAATGTGATACATCAGCATAAAAAGCATATTGCAAGCACTGTGAAAGCATATTTAAAGATAGGCAGACAGACAGATAGAGATAGCATAAGTCTATATTATATGTGGAAAAAAGAATGACCCAATGAATCATGGATTGTCTAGTAATTTTGAAAAGTGGGAAGGGATCCTGAGAGCAAAAAAGATTTAAAAAAAAAACAACACCATTCTAGGGTGTTAAACAGATTGGTGAAAGCGTGCCAGAACTTCCCTCTCCTCTTGCTTCCATCAAACAAAATCAAGGTGGGCATATCTTGAGTTTCTTTTTCACCCCCTCTCCTTTTCCAGGGCTAAGCTGATGTTTACTTAATAGTTCCTGCATTTCTTCTTCAATGTTACCTCCATACTCTGCAGTTATATTCTACAGTAAATATTTTAATCAGGTTACTTAGCAATAGGAAAAAAAACGTGAATATAAACTGAAGTATATAAGCTAGCATTTACAGTTCAGATTTCTAAGTGGTCTCCTAATATAGAATTCCAGTGATAAAAAGATTTTTCAAATATGAAGAGACATAGATTTTACAGACTATTTATCATTGACAAGAAGGAGTATCCTTCCAAGGTTGTAATAACTTTCTTTTTCTGTCAGTCATAAAACAATACACCACATCTTTCCATTGTCAAGCTATTAATTTTCAAAACTATTGTTCTATAACTCAGGGAAAATGGATATTTATAAAAACCAGAGAGTTTTCCAGAGCAAAATAATTTTTGTCCCCCTGGGAGACACTATAGCTCAAATCCAGAGCATATGAAGCCATGTTGCATTATGAGCACATCTCCCAAAAATTCTGCACCTGACCACCACTTCCAAAAAAGATACATAAGCACCCAGAGATACAACACATTGTTGGATTAATTACATTTTAACGCTACAGTTACCAGTGTGCATTTCAGTTCCTTGTTTCATGTTTTCTGATGCCCTTGGACATCTCATTTATTATATTCTAACAACATTTTATGAATAACAATTATAGGACAATTTTATGAATAATTATTACAAGACTATTTTACTAAATTCGGTAGTACTGAAGGGAATTTCCAATATGTCCAAAGGGTGCGAAGATGGCACTTTTCCAATCATCATCATAAAATCAAAGTCTACATTCTAACCAGACTTTCCAGAAAATGAATTATCTGCTATTTTTCAAGTTTGATATCTCACAATATATTGATTTGGCAAGGACAAAAAAAATCAATTAATACAGGAGAAGGAAGAATTCAGTTCATTGTAACATAGTTGGACTCTTAACAACTTCTAACTTGTAAGGGCTATCAGAAATCCTAATTCCAAATGGTCATGAGATCAAGTCCCTGGTAGGCAAAATTTGCCATTCTTTAGCTAAGAAAAAAAAGTGATGCATCATGTTACAAACTTAAACTTAAACAAGAATATTTAAATGAAAAAAATGGGAGAGGCAGAGAAATAGCTCACTAAAACATTGCATAATATTTTTGAAAAATCAATTTTAGGAATGGATAGAAGAATATCATGGCAGAACACTCATATTTTAAATATGAAGTTTATCCCTAATACTTACTATAAGAGTAATGCATTGATTAGGGCCATGCAAAACTATTTTTGCTCCATTGGCAATCCTGGAAGTGTTTCCATGCTTATTTACAAGCTCAAACAACTTGGGGAAATTCTCAAAAAACACTCAAAGCCTTTGAGGGACAGAAAGTTGGAGCAGCAGGTTCAGAGGAGCCCTTCACAAAGACTCCTTTTGACATACTATCAATCAAGGCCTTTTGCTGTTTCTAATAATGACATATTGGAATTTGAGGTAATCATCTGAAATGTATTTCTAGATATTTCTAACCCAAGACAAAGGGCTGTCTTTGAACACAACAGAAATATTACTCAAAGGCATCAATTTATACTTAGACCAAGTAAATGTCTATAAAACTCATCTTATGAAACAAAATACATATACAGACACTTATACACAACTTTTTTATTTACAAAACAAAGGTTATTTACAAAACAAACCCTGACTGCCAGGGCATTCACCAGCAATAGGCCCCCTAGTTAGAAAGCCCTACCTCTCATCCCCACCAACCTATTTTCATTAATAAACCAGTGGGAATGTCCATACTGGCTTTACAGTATGGCCAGCCTGAGAATTTATGGAGAAAAACAGAGTCTTTGTCACCACACTTTAGATGTTTCAGTTTCCTACCTGGTCTTTCAAATGGAATACAATCCTATTTCCCATGCCCTCCTTATTCCTGTTATTGTTAATCATTTAAATTGTATTCCTTTCACAATACCTCCATTTTATCAGGACCAATTGCTCAGCTTTATCTATCCCAAAATTACTTCCAAGTACTCTAACATGTCTATTACCTGCTTGGAAACAATAGAGTAGGAAGAGCTGAATATTATCCATGTAAATAATGACACTTCATGCCCCATTTCCTGATAATTTCCTGCAGAGATTTCTATTGTACACAGAAGATATTAAAAAGCATGTAAGCCAGCCTAGAATCATCTGGCACACCCAAAGATCTCGCCAGACACCTGCAATTACTTTTTCAGTGCCAGGAAAAGATCTTTTTCTTCAGCCAGGCCTTTTAACATCTTGAAGCTTTTTAACCCTGGGTGTCTAATTTGTACTGTATATTAAACTGAAGCTCATTCTTATTTCAGTTTCTGTCTTGCAGTCTTTGGTTCTTTTATTTTTCCCAAGGATAAAGGAATTTGACTTCCTACCTTTTGCTGATGTTTGTTGCTGTTGTTATTTATAGTATGTTGTGGTTGTTATTTATAGTATGTTGCATACACTGTGCATTCCTTTAGGTATGGAAAGTACATAATGAGTTTTCATTCTGATAAACTGATGATCAAAACTAGATAAGAATGTCAATATCATAGGGGCCAGATCTTGGTGTTATTACTTTTATTATTAGTGTTCTGCATTACTGTAATTGAAGAGGTGTTATGAAGGTTAAAAAAAATCCAAGCGAAACTAAATCAGGAAGGAATGTCTGGAAACCACCTACACATGGAACATAGTCCCTGCCAGATTGATTCCGGACTGTTGAGATACTTAGAGAAACAACATACCAAAAGTGAATATGACAGAATTAATATAGCCAATCAGATTCCAAATTCCTCTGTTGGACGTTAGAAATTGTTGATGTTAAATGAACAGTGCAAAGTCTCTTTGCCCCAGACTACCACAGTATATACATAGGATGTGAAAGAGAATGTATACCAATAATATTTATGTTACTGTACTATACCCTTGGATTATTGTGCTGATCCAACACTATAAATAATAATTGAGAAATTCACTTAACTAGATTGAAACACAAGCCTTTCGTTTTATTCTTTAACATCTAAGTTTGGGTCTACTTATTCTACTTTTATCTGTTAGAAAGCAAATTTGAATGTCTAAGAAATCAAGAAATGCTATTGATACATTTTGCTTAAGACGCCTTCTGAAAATAATGTACACATCTGTCACTCTAAATAAATTTGGGGACATAGCAAATAACAATACTATGGACACAAAATTAGAATCCTCATGCCTGTAATTATCCTTAAAAGCAGTGAAATTTCTATTCAACCCAGCGGTTGTCTTCACAAAAGTGAGTGCTATCCTGTTGTCTTTTTTCAGAGCTGTTGGTGGCAATTCATTGTGGGTTGAAAAAAACCTCCTTATCCTAGAACCATCCAAGTATTTATATTTTTACAAAGATTCATGATTTTCCTGAGTTCATCTCTTCTGCAGATACTAAGAATAATAAATCAATTAATTCATGTCTCTGTAAAATCTTTTGAATTTAGAATGTTTCATTGCCCTAGCACTATTCTCATCATACAAAAGTGAGACTTCTGGAAAGCTGGAACAACACAGAATAATTTTGGTTAGACTAATATTTCCTCCTCTGTGCTCTGGAGTCTCACTACAGCAGTTGACATAGATGCCAAAATTAAAATATTATTTTAAAAAATAAAGTAACCAAAATATTGGGATATTGCCAAATCTCTTAAGTTTTGGAATTCTTGTCTAGAATTCAGATAGAAACATCAATTCTACATGCATTTAAATATTTCATTTTAAAAAGAATTTATATTTGTCCTGCAGATGTCATCTTAGAGCAGGGGTGTCAAACTCACAACGTGACGTTTGACACTATTGCCAGAGTTGAGATGGGTACAGTTTTGGCATGACGCATCCGGCCCGCGGGCCAGCAGTTTGACACCCCTGTCTTAGAGGTTCACATATGCCATGGCATCTACAAGATTGCTAATTCTTTATTTTGTGATGGTTTTCCATAGCTTTTAGATATGCACATATGGTTGTATGATTAGAGCACTATCAATGCATGATCAGAGAATATGTTTTTCATATTTTCCTCATGTAAAAGAAGGGGGAGGGGAAGAAGGAAGGAAGGAAGGAAGGAAGGAAACTGCATTAATTAAGAGAAACAGATTAAATGAAATGAAATTCTTCCCTCCTGCACAACAGTCCTTCTTCTGAAGCTGAAATCTGTACTGAAAGGCAGTAAGAATTATTCCCTCGTTTTAGAACAGAAGAAATATTTGTCACATTCAATTCCACTGGTAATTAAAACACAATGCAATAAGCCTTATAATTTCTACTATAGCCTTTTTGATATCCTTTGCCTTCCAAATGTCGCAGGACTTCGAACTCCAGATTTCTCACCTATAATGATAATATATCTGGAAGACAAGCTATGTAAATCTCTATTTTCTATAACAACCTATTTTAAAATCATTAATTGCAAAACTGCAAACAAAATTAGAAGGTGCTAGTTAACTGATGGACTTCACCAAAATTTATAGTAGAGGGACGTAAAAGAGGACAAATTTATAATAGGATGTACTATAAGACAATATTTAGTAAAATTATGGAAATTTAGAAGAAAAACAATAAGTCCAGAAATATCACTGCTAAGCTCTCCTTTAAACATGTTTATGTTATAGTTAATCATTATAAGAGAAATACAATTACATATGGAAATATGTGCAATTCAGATTCCATGAACTGACTTAAATCACAGCAAGAATTACTTGGTGAAGGCCAGAAATAGTTGGAAGAATAAAAGCTGACCTCAAAGCCAAGTTAGGTCTTAAAAGAAAAATGACCAAATGTGAAATCCTCTTATAGAATCAAGATCACCTATTAAGGTGTATATATAAATTGTTATTTAGATATGATATGGATACATAACAAATCAAACATTGCATGATAAAACAGTCACAATACATGGGAAGAACTATGGAACAAATTTACAAAATTATCTTAAGTGACAGCTTAAATGATTTTAAAATAGGTATAAAATGCTTTATAGATGGTATTCAACTCCTTCAATAATTGCCTAGATAGACAAATCATATAGTAGCAAATGCTGGAAATGCAGAAGGAACATTTTACCACATGGGCATGTAAAAAAAATTCTCAAAAATACTGGAAAGAAATACACAATTGAGAAAAAATTGAAATCAATTTTGAATTAAAAGCACTTTTTTATTTTGGAAAAATTCCAAAACATATCCACAAAAATGATCCAAGGTATACTGTATGTTCAGTGTAACAAGCACAAGTTTGGAAAAGCAATTGTTATTAACAATATTATATCAGACCCAGAACTTAAAATTGAAGAATATGCAGCATTGGAAAAATTGCAACATGTATTCATAAGTCTGACAAATTCAAGCAAGAATGAGTTCCATATATAATTGGAATTTTATATGCGTGTGTATTTACCTTGCTG
Organism: Crotalus tigris; assembly: GCF_016545835.1. Lineage (NCBI taxonomy): Eukaryota > Metazoa > Chordata > Lepidosauria > Squamata > Viperidae > Crotalus > Crotalus tigris. The sequence continues at coordinate 244,807 of NW_024097047.1, read as the reverse complement.
CATGCTATGTACATATACATATACAGTACATATACAATTATATAATATGCAGATATAGATATAAACCATGCAGCGAGGTAAGTTTAATCATCTAACATATGGTTTTTAAGTGAAAAATTAACTGGTCAAAGAACTAAAATCAAAAATATATGAAAATGTTAAGTAATCATAAATATTGTATATCAATTGGAGTACAATGAGGGTAAAGTTAGAAAGTAAACACTTACCAATAAAGTTTTAATAATTTTTTCCTCTCTTTCTATATCTTTGTCTCTCCTTTTAGGAGATTTATCTTTAAATAATAAAATAAAGGAAATACTGGCATTCAGCACAGAGATTCAAAATAATCTTAAAATGTTTTTCCTTTTTATTAAATGCAAAATTATGTATTTTGGTTTTTATGGTTATCTGAGCAACTTTTACAACTTCTTTTTCCAATTATACCTTTCTATCAGTTTTTTTCTTTCTTTTTTCACTTATTTTTTCTATTTTTTTTTAAGCAACTAATTCAAAACCTGAAATTGGAATGGGGCTTAACATATTTTCAGTTTTAGTTTACCATTTGTTAGCATAATGTTCAACCGGGAGTAAGGCAGTGGTGAGATTCAAATATGTGAACAACCGGTTCTCTGTGTGGATGCCATTTCCAGAAGTCCATTCTGGACTTGGGCAACAAAAAATTAGCTACCGCTTCTGCCAAAGTGGTGCACACTGGCTGAATCCCACCACTGGAGTAAGGACATGATGCTCTCTAATTTAGATCTCCTAAGGCTCCTGGAGATGTATTTCAGGACAGGTAAGACCACAAGTTCTCCACCAAGTTAGACTGTTTACTTTTAACACAAAAAGTAAACATGAAATGAATACCATCTCCTCATACCATAACACATTTAATCTAGAATCCAATGGTAGCTTTCCTGCATTGAAATAATAATTTTTAACTAGGCTATGCAAATTGTCTCTTCCAGCATTATTTATTACAAGGCCATTTTTGGAAATGAAATTTTCCATTTTGCCAGCCTTTGCTCAGACACACTCTGCTTACAGAGGTTCTCGGTGAAGCACATGATAACCAAAATAATTCCATGGGATGGGAAGGAAATGTACATGAGGTATAAATTTCCATGACTCCTTATTTAAAAATCCATATAAACTATCATGAAAACATTCAGTATATTTGACTCCCACAATTTAACAGAATTAAAGAAAGGTTTGGCATGAAATAATGTTTTTCTGTTTCTGGAAGTTGAGCTTCTAGTGGAATTGTTTCATATTCATTTGGAATGGCTATTATCAGCAACACACACACAAGCTTTTCACGTTTTAAAATGCACATTAAAACAAACATTGAACAGTTTAGGCCATAATATTATGGCCAATACTTCTGGAACAAAAACAATCCTGTTCAGGGAAATGAAAATTCCATACATAATAATACACATAAACATTATTATTTTTGCAAAGCATAGCTTTTTATAAAGAAATGAGATGTATTTTCATAGGTAGGAAATGATCAAATTTATCTGAATTCTTTCAAGTGCTGATGAACTACAATTCTTATTACCTTAATTTTAACCATGGTGGCTGTGATCTATAGGATTTAAAGTCCAACAGCATTTAAAGGATCATACATCATGAATTGAGATTAGGGATAATAAAGCATAATTTACATGGGGAAAACAAATCTAATTGTACTTTCCCTAACATGAATTTCCCTGTCTGCCATTCTTCAGCATTGATGATAATTGAAAGATCTTCCAATTTCTTCTAAGATAACAAATTAAGCACAAGACAGTCTGGCGTATACAGCTCTGGTCTTCAAAGGAAGGAAAAGTGAAAAAGGGACTCTGCTGCTTTCCCATCAAATCATGGGCTTCTGCCTCTTAAAACAACTGCCTACTCATAATTGCTTTATGATGCTGAGGCATCATAAAATTGTGTCTGTGTGATATGACCACCATTGAATTAGACTGTTAATTAAATATTTTTTATTTTATTTATTTATCCTGTACCGCCTTTATTATTTTTATAAATAACTCAAGGTAGTTGAAAATACCTCCTCCTATTTTCCCCATCATAACAACCCTGTGAGGTGAGTTGGGCTGAGAGGGAGTGATTGGTCCAAGGTCACCCAGCTGATTTTCATGCCTAATGCTTCACCTGTTCTAGACATTGAGTTTAGTTAGATGAGAGATTTGCCATAGTTTTTCCTTTTTGAATTGCAAGTTTACAATTAGTGGAAAATTAGTTGCCACTTCCTACTGTTCTTATAATGCAAGGGAGGACAGTTCTGACAGATGAAAGATCCCAAGGCAAACCAAATATGACTATTAAACACCTCTTCTTTTTAGCCTTCCAACAGGATGTCTTCTCAGTCTAGGTCAATGAAATTGCCTGGGAGGTTCAGGCTGGCAAATGAAAATATTGTATAATAACATCTGGTGCAGAACAAAGCACTAAAATCACTTGACATTTATTTTAGTCAATCATATTTCTAAGGTCCATTTTTGCCATAAATCAATGGCAGGGTATAGGCATTTCTAGAGGACATTTCAAGTGTAGTGTAGTCTTCTTGATGATGCCATAGCTGCAGAACTCCCATTCGCAATGAAGCAGAGGTATCCCTGCCTCATTGACTTTCATCTGAAATGGCATTGAATAATTTATTGTGTATTCCCTGCCATAAAATCATAAGAGTTGCCTTAATGTTACATTTTTAAATTGCCATGAATATATCTCTCAATCTAATTGGCATTTGGCAAAATGTGAAGCAGTTCAGACATTGCATTTATATGTCTCTTGTTGTGAAACTGCTTTCCTGCATTTTAGGCACTGGCATTTCTACATGCAACAGGCAAAGAGTTCCCTTTAGGGCAGGGGTTCCCACCTGGTGGTGCTCACATCCCCTGGAATGCGAGATGATATTCCAGGAGGTGTCAAAACTTGGGTTTTCAAAAGTATAGTGTATATGCATAATTCGTTGCCATTATTTTGAACTTTTGTAAGGGGTGCGAGAATATATCAGAAACGTTCTAGGGGTGCGGGGTATAGAAAAGGTTGGGAGCTGCTACTTTAGGGTCAAATATTATCCAGTTCAGCACTTTGTGTTAGAATCCATATTATCATGTGTACATTTAACCTTTTCTGATGCAAATAGGATGATTGAAAATATAAATAGGATAGCAAATACTACTGTATTTTTTTCAGATGTGTTAAGCAAAATATTAGCTGGTTTCACATGTAGAGAAGCCCAATCATACATATCTGAAGAAAGGAAATCTATGTGCAGGGTTTTCCCCCCCACTTATGTCATCCTTAGTTGTTTCAAGGAAAAAATGTCTTTCCAAGAGGAGATACATGCTTACTAAATTGACAATTTAAAATCTGAAAAGAGGTTTTTCTGAGGGGCGGGGATAAGAAATTGGGGATAAGAAATTCATATCTTTCTTCAGGAGAAATATCTTTTATCTTGAAGCCAAGATATACGAGTGGAAAATCTGTAATGGAACAAAATCTAAGTCACTCAGAAGGACACTTTAATACTAGGGTGCAAGTATTTTAATAAGTATCTTGCAAGTATTAATTATAGCCCTACTAAGATGTTTTACATGAATGTTTTGCATATCTTTTCAGTTTAGCTATGGACCAGATAATTATGGCTGGAATTTTTAATCACATTTTAAATGCTTTGTTAGATTGTAATACTGTTTCAGCTAAATTTAATTTCTATATATAGAAAATGTCACAAGCTTATATGCTTGAGTTTAATTTGTTGGAAAATGAGAACTTTTAACACCTTTAACATAATGACAATATACTTTTTTCTTCAATTTTCAGCTTATCCCCACTGGATTATGCATCAAATGAATATAATATAGATCCTACAGCGCTATCCAGTTATGTTGTATAATACATCAATTAGTGTATCATTTAACATAAGAAAAAGTCATTCTCTTTACAAAATAGTATTTAAATACATCATTATTCAAAGATTCATTTTTTTATAAAATAGGGAAATAAGATTTTTAAAAAGATATTCTAGTGAAAGGATGATTTACTGTCGAGATAAAATGGGTAGTCATATACATCAAATAAATACAGTAGAAAGATAGAAATATGTTGCTATATATAGCCTGAATTTAACAAGCCTGATGATTAAGTCCACTTTACATAATCATTATATGGACTTTTTCCTGCTAATTATAGTTTTTTTCTTTCTTGTCATATTTAGATTATTTTAATCGCTAGAATACATATGTACATGTGTGTGTGTGTGTGTGTGTGTGTGTGTGTGAGAGAGAGAGAGAGAGAGAGAGAGAGAGAGAGAGAGAGAGAGAGTTTTCATTCTATAATTACTATTTATCTTTTTCCTTGTTGGTGATGTACATTTTTTTAATTTCACCATTTAAAAAAAAATAAAAATAGTAAGCTCCATCTGGATTCTTTCTGAAGACATATGGTGACTCAGATAATTGAGAAAGGCAGAGGAAAGGCACACTTTTCCAGCAGTATGCAGGTTATGTTGGTAAAGCCCTTTTGCAAACCATCAATAAATTCCTTCATGCAGACCAATTTTGCTTTAAACATGGGATACAGACATTTTGTTGGAAATTCATCTTCAGAAATTCAGATATAATACCCATTATAGATTTGGATAGAACCTCTGCCTCTTGCTTTCCAAATTATTCACATAACCAGAGTATTTAGGAGGTAAAATGTGGGATACGGTTATCATGTTATAAATAGCAGGAAGGCTTCCAGTCCTGCAGATAATACATTTTGTAAGTTTGAAAGTCAAATCCAATTTACTTACTTGATTTATGTGGCTCTATTCAACATTCAAATCTGAGAGGCTAACATCCAGAAATAGCAACAATTCCCCCAACAAAAGCCCGAAAAATCAAAATTACATCATGGTGGTTCACATAACTATACACATAAGGACCCTGAAGACAGGATCAAATAGTCTTCTGGTTCCAGTGTCTGAAGGAAAAACCAGATCTTCAGCATCTTACAGCTGGTTCTATTGAATGCGTGGATTGTGAATTGAAGCTAATAGTGCCATAAAAAACAGAATAGAAATGCAAGTTAAGATAGGCAAGAAAATGGTAAGTGAGCACCTGTTCAGCCTAGACGAGTTCAAATCGCCAGGAACAGATGTATTACACCCCAAGGCTCTCAAGGAACTGGCAGATGTGATCTCAGAACCACTGAACTATATTTTTCAAAGATTCTGGAGCATTGGGGAACTACCAGAGGACTGGAAAAGAGCTGATGTAGTTCCTATCTTCAAAAAAGGAAAAAAAAATGGACCCAGGAAATTACAGACCTATCAGCCCAACCTCAATACCTGGGAAGATTCTGGAAAAGATAATCAAACAACGAATCAGTGAACACCTACAGGCAAACAAAGTCGCCTCGATCATGGGGTGCCTCAGGGCTCGGTCCTATCCCCCCTCCTTTTTAACATCTACATGAAACCGCTGGGTGAGATCATTCGGCGACACGGGGTGAGGTATCATCAGTACGCGGATGATACCCAATTATATATCTCCACCCCGTGTCCTTTCAGTGAAGCAGTCGACGTGATGTGCCAGTGTCTGGAAGATGTGAGGGTCTGGATGGGAGTGAACAGGCTTAGACTCAACCCTGACAAGACCAAGTGGCTCTGGGTCTTGCCTCCCAAAGGTCAACTGGATGGTCCATCATTAGTCCTGGGGCAGGCAAATTTACCTCCCTCAGTGCAGGCACGCAACTTGGGTGTCCTCCTGGACTCACAGCTAAATTTGGAACAACATCTATCGGCTGTGGCCAGGGGGACCTTTGCCCAGGTTCGCCTGGTGCACCAGTTGCGGCCTTATTTGGACCGAGAGGCTTTACTCACAGTCACTCATGCCCTTGCCACCTCAAGACTGGATTACTGTAACATGCTCTACATGGGGCTACCCTTGAAGAGCATTCGAAGGCTGCAGTTGGTTCAGAATGCAGCAGCGAGAGCGATTGTGGGCGCGCCAAGGTACGCCCACGTGTCACCTATCCTCCTCGAGCTGCACTGGCTTCCTGTGGGTCTCCGGACGCAATTCAAGGTGTTGGTTATCACCTTTAAAGCCCTTCATGGCATAGGGCCAGGTTACTTACAGGACCGCATACTGCTGCACAGTTCCCAGAGACCGGTGAGGTCCCATAGATTGGGCCTCCTTCAGGTCCCATCGGCCAGACAATGTCGGCTGGCGGGCCCTCGGAGAAGGGCCTTTTCTGTGGTGGCTCCGACCTGGTGGAATCAACTTCCCCCCGAGGTTCGAACTATTCCCACCCTGCCGGCCTTTAAGAAAGCCGTTAAAACTCTCCTGTTCCGACAGGCCTGGGGCTGATGTCCCCGGGGGGGCGGGATATGATCGGACTCGCGGTATGATTGTATTATTTTATTGTTTTATTGTTAGATGATTGTTTTAATTTTGTACACCGCCCTGAGTCCTTTGGGATTGGGCGGCATATAAATAAAATTAAATAAATAAATAAATAAATAAATAAGTCATTACTAAAAGCCAATATGGATTTGTCAAAAACAGATCATGCCAGATGAATCTTATTGCATTCTTTGACCAAGTGACAAAATTAGTGGATCAGAGGAACACAGTGATATAATTTACTTTGATTTCAGTATGGCATTTGATACAATAGATCACAACCTACTACTTGAAAGATAGAAAATTGTGGGGGTAGACAGAATCACCACCAGATTGATCTGTAGCTGGCTGACCGGCCGTACTCAGCATGTGGTCCTCAATGGAACCGCATCTACATGGATGGAAGTGTGTAGTGGGGTGCCCCAGGGCTCTGTTCTGGGCCCAGTGCTCTTCAACATCTTCATCAACGATTTGAACAAGGGGATAGATGGGGAACTCATCAAATTTGCAGACAACACCAAGCTGGCAGGAATAGCCAATACTGCTTGTAATCAGTTTGTGCAATCTTCTTGCAACAGCTTACCAAGTGGTCCACTGTTTCTTCAGCTTCTTTGCATAGGCGGCACTTATTGTTTGTTGCTGTCTTCTCAATTTTGACTTTGTATGCATTTGTCCTTAAGGCTTGGTCTTGTGCAGCCAGAATTAGTCCCTCGGTCTCTTTCTTCAATTTTCCTGCTCTTAGCCATTGCCAGGTTTTATTATTATCTGCTTTCCCAGCTATTTTTTTCATGTATTGGCCATGTAGTGCTTTGTCTTCCCATGCCTCTATTCTGTTCTTCATTTGGTCTTTCTTGTAGGCCAGTTTGGTCTCTCCAGTAGTTAGTAAGCCTTCCTGATATACTAATTTCAGTGCATCTTCATCATTGTTCTTCAGATATTCTTCCAAAGCCATTTTTTCTTCTTCAACCATCTGATGTACTTGTAGCATTCCACGCCCACCTATTTGCCTTGGTAGATAAAGTCTATCAATGTCACTGCGTGGATGAAGGGCATGATTCATTGTCATTATTTTTCTGGTCTGCCTATCCATTGCTTTTAGTTCTGCTTGAGTCCAGTCCACTATTCCAGCTGTGTACCTAATGACTGGGATTGCCCAGGTGTTGATTGCCTTTATGGTATTTCCTCCATTGAGTTTGGACTTTAAGATCTTCTTCACTCTCTTGATGTATTCACCTCTAATCTTTTTCTTGACTTCAGTGTGCTTGATGTTGTCAGCTTGAAGATACCCAAGTATTTGTAGTACTCTTCCTCATCCAGACTCTTAATGTTATTTTCGTGGGGCATCTTGATTCCTTCAGTTTTCATTGTTTTTCCTTGTTTGATAGTATGTGTGGCACATTTGTCCAAGCCAAACTCCATTACAATATCTTGGCTATATATACGGACAGTGTTGAGCGGCGATTCTATTTCAGATGATGTTTTCCCATACAGCTTCAGATCATCCATATAAAGGAGGTGGGATAGTCTGGCAGATGTTTTTGATGTTTGATAGCCATGTCCTGAGTTATTCAGTATTGTTGACAGAGGAAACAGTGCAATAACAAATAGTAATGGTGATAATGAATCTCCTTGAAATATTCCTCTCTTGATATTAACCTCTCCCAGCCTCTCACCATTGATCTGCAACTGTGTCTTCCATTGTGCCATCGATCTTTGCACAAATTTTCTGATGTTTCTACTGACTCCTGTTATTTCTAGGCACTTGATTATCCAATCATGTGGCAGAGAGTCAAATGCCTTTTTGTAGTCAATCCATGCCACATTCAGGTTGGTCTTCCTTCTCTTGCAGTTTTCCAAGATCATTTTGTCTATTAGAAGTTGATCTTTTGTTCCTCTGCTATTGGGGCGGTTTCCTTTCTGCTCAGGTGGAAAGAGATTGTTTTCAACTAGATGCTGTTGTACTGCATCAGCTACCACACCAGTTAGTAATTTGAAAGTTGTTGGTAAGCAGGTAATTGGCCTGTAGTTACCTGGTGTTGCCCCTTTTGCTGGATTTTTCATTATTAGGTAGGTTTTCCCAGTTGTTAGCCACTTTTCAATTTCTCCTCCTTGTAGTATATTGTTGAACTGTTTGGCAATGAGTGGGTGTATAACAGTTAGATGTCTCAACCAAAACCCATGCAGTTCATCTTCACCTGGTGCTGACCAATTTTTGATTTTCTTTGCTCTTTTTTCTACCATTTTTGTTGTTATTACTAGTTCTTTCATTTCAACTTCTGTTTTATTTGCATCCACCTCTTTTAACCAAGCCGCATCCTTGTTGTATTTCTTTGGGTTATCCCATATCTGCTTCCAGAACTGCACTGTTTCTTCCTTGTCAGGTACTGACTGATTCCTTGCAGTTTCTCCATTGATGGATTGGTAGAAACATTTCTGATTGGATTGAAATTGGAGGTTCTGCCTATAGTTTGCAATTCGAGCTTCATATCTACTGATTTTCCTGGCTATAGCTGTTATTTGTTGCTTTATTATTTCCAGTGCTTCCTTGATCTTCCTTGTTTCTAAGTGGTATTTCTTGATTAGGTATTCTTTGGTCTTCTTGTTCTTCAGCTTCTTTTCTTTCATCTGTTCTAGCTTGCTTGCATGTGATCTTAACTTGCTGATTTTATTTTCTAGTCTAACCTTCCATTTTTGTGGTGCACTGTTTGTTTGTTTTTCTTTTTTGTTGATTTTGCATCCCAGGTATTCTGTTATAACTGCAGCTGTGCTGTACATTAGTTGGTTTGTTTCTTGCAGTGAATTGGTGCTTATACTTGCTATTGCAGTATTTGCATCTTTTAATGCTTGTGCTAGCTGTTTCTTTGGAACAAGCTTCAATGCAGGTAGCCTTATTCTGTTGTTTTTGTGCTGTTCTAGATGCTCAGTTATTCTTTGTTTCAATTCTTTTATTTCTTTAGTTAGAGGGTTTTGTTCTTCCTGAGGTAGAGGTGCCTGGTTTCCAAATGAGAACAGTTGTATATCTCTGCTAGATTCCTTTACTTCCAACTCCCCCTGGTTTGCCTCTACATTCTGAATTACTTCTGGTAAGGCTTTGATTTCTTTGCCCTGGGTAAACCTTTGCAGTTCGTCCAATTCTGTTTCTGTGAATACTTTATTTCGTGTTATAAATCGGCGTTGATCTGCTAGTCTCTGTTCTGTTATTTCTGATTCTGGATGTTGTTCTTTCCAGAACTGGTGCATTCGTTTTAGATATCCTCTTCTTGTTGGACTTGATCTGTAGTAACAGATCATTATTTCTTTGTTTTCCATCACTGTGTATCTGCGACGGGTAAACACCTTTTCTTCCAGTAGTTCTGCAGCTGCTGGCCCTGGTTGCTCAGCCAACAGTCCTGAGTCCTGTAACCCATTTTTCACCAGATATCCAGGAACTCCAATATCTAGCATGGACCTTGTTAACCCGGGCGACGTCCGAGCCGGTATGGCATTCTGCAATTTACGTCTCACCATATTTTTTATGGGAGAGACACTCTTTGTCTGACTCCTCTGATGAGACCTGTCCAGTATGGTTGAACCTCTGGCATAGCTCTCATCTTCCTCAGAGTACACAAGCCCCACAACCACGTCAAGGTAGTGCCTCACTGGGGGATTATTATTATTATTATTATTATTATTATTATTATTATTCACGTAACATGAAAATCCAAAGGGTAAGTCAAATAAATTTGAAGCTATCTTGAGAGAAGAGGATCTATGTATTTAGAATTGGCCATAGTATAAAACAAATGATTTCTAATCATACCAAAAGATTCTAGAGAACAAGAGGCTAAGGTACGACAGAATAGTTTATGTGGAGTGGCCCCATGATGATATAATGTATTAAAGCCTGAAGTTTTATTAGAATCAACCTGGGACTGAAGAATAACTCAAAGGACAAATTGTCATGTTTACCATTGTACATCTGGATTTCACCAAAGTGACTGGGACTGGCTCATTTTGGCAATGAGGTTCTGGAGCTTTCAGAACATCTACATCTTTCCTTTCCACAAGCATAGCATTTAGCCACTTCTTTAATAGGAATATATGCATGGGGAGAATTTTAAAAGAGATTCTTGTACTAAATAGCCACTTTCCACACAACACAAGCACGGTGTTCCCAGAAATTATCATCTTCCTTGCTTCCAGGTACATGGACGCAACATCCAAAATCTTTGAAAGTGGGTGGAAAGGGGTAAGAGGGAACGAAAGAGATTAGTGGTGCCTTTCCCTCCCACCCTGCTGCAAATCTTCACACAAAGTGGAATTAACAGAACCAAATTCTCTGGGGTGCCCTATGAAAATAATTGATGAATAGATTCTTCTTAAACTGGTGCAAATAGATTCTTCTTAAACTGGTGAAGATTTGATCATTCTACCCCATATCCTGAACTAACCACTGTAAATCTTCCTTATCTACTGATCCTTCCAAAACATGCAGGACATTTACCTTGTTATAATTGCTAGATCCCACAATGAATTGTCGTCCATTTGGTGATCATCAAAAACAGCCCTCAGAGTTAGTATAATTTTCTGAGTCCAGGCTGTCTGGTAGCAGAAGTAGAGTTACCCATTCAGGCAATTATAAAGTCTGCCAAGATTAGTGCATGCGAAATTCTTTAGGTTTTATTGAAAAAGATAATTCCCATTGAGGGAGGAAGATTGCAGTTGTTTATATCCAGGACTCCCATTATATTTGTCATGCAAAGAAGTATAAAACTACTCTGGAGAGTTGTCACTGCTGTTGCAATGGCAACTGCTAAGACTACTATATCCTAGGCCAGGGGTAGGCAACCTTGGCTCTTTTATGACTCGTGGATTTCAACTCCCAGAATTCCTGAGGGGAAAGGGAGAGTTTCAAAGCTGAGCCATGCTGGCTCAGGAATTCTGGGAGTTGAAGTCCACGAGTCATAAAAGAGCCAAGGTTGCCTACCCCTGTCCTAGGTTAAAGACTCAGGAGCCTTTTTAGCCCACAAAACAGTGAGGCTTAGAGCCTTTCCACAAAGCTAGTTATTTCACAGTCTGGGTTAACTTCTCTGATTCTGACATTGCATAACTTGGCAAAGCAATGCAAGAATAATCTGATTCATGGGTAAATCAATGGATTTTCAGGGAAGTTAGCAGTCATGGTTTCTATCTAAGCAAGTTGCTTCTCCTCGTGTAAATGGGGGATAAGGAAAAACTGTTTTTGCTGTTTAGTAATTGTGCCCAGGCAATTTTTTTGGAACTTGGCACTCAAACAGGCAATTAAGGACCAGCTTGAATAGATACTTTATTGCAAAATACAAACAACCGTAGAAAAGGGGGGGAGGGAAAATCGGCTTCTACAAAAGGTAAGAAGTGTAAGATAAACGTAAATTGTTAGCAAATATAGATATTAATATTTGAGTTTATTTTGCCAAAAATGGTGCTTAAAATTCAGCAGCATTTTGTGCTAGATGTGATAATTTATCTATAGACAAAGTAGTGAGGGGATAGATGAAATGTAATGAAAAATTAACATGGAGAAAGAACTAATAATATTCAAATGGAACCTGTTTTGTTGTAACTCTGCACAAATGTAAATAGCATAATTACATTATCAGAAGAAAAACAAGTTACTGCCAGGGATAATTCTCTCCTCTGATTAAATACCAGTCCCAGAATTAAGCTAATACTTTTGAAAAAGGCCAAAGTTACAGTACGGAAATTTGGAACTAAATATAAATAATGATGAAATAATCCAATCAGAAGAAATATAACTATTATTATTTTCAATACAAATTTTGATGTTTTTAGTGCAGCCATCAAATATTAAGACTTTTTAATGACATTTGTTGCTAAAATGCTTGTCAAGTATGCCTTACAATTTTTTTCTTGGAAAATAAGTATATATAATCTGCTTCACTCAGAAACATTTGAAAATTGGGATGCAAGCACGACTATGTTTTGAGCAATCAAATACATTGGATAGATCAGTATAAACATAGGTCTGAAATTTCAACACAACACCGACCTTTCTAAATGCAATATGTTGTATATCTTTGTTGTTGTTGTTAATTGCGAAGTCGTGTCCGACCCATCGCGACCCCATGGACAACATTCCTCCAGGTCTTCCTGTCCTCTACCATTTTCTGGAGTCCGTTTAAGTTCACACCTACTGCTTCAGTGACTCCATCCAGCCATCTCATTCTCTGTCGTCCCCTTCTTCTATTGCCCTCAATCTTTCCCAGCATTAGGCCCTTCTCCAGTGAGTCCTTCCTTCTCATTAGGTGGCCAAAGTATTTGAGTTTCAACTTCAGGATCTGGCCTTCTAAAGAGCAGTCGGGGTTGATCTCTTCTAGGACTGACCGGTTTGAACGCCTTGCAGTCCAAGGGACTCGCAGGAGTCTTCTCCAGCACCATAGTTCAAAGGCCTCAATTCTTTGGCGCTCAGCCTTTCTTATGGTCCAACTTTCACAGCCATACATTGCAACTGGGAAAACCATGGCCTGGACTATACGCACTTTTGTTGGCAGGGTGATGTCTCTGCTTTTTAGTATGCTGTCTAGATTTGCCATAGCTTTCCTCCCCAGGAGCAAGCGTCTTTTAATTTCTTGGCTGCAGTCCCCATCTGAGGTGATCTTGGAGCCCAGAAAAATAAAATCTGTCACTACCTCCATTTCTTCCCCATCTATTTGCCAGGAATTCAATGTATTCAGATTTTTAAATATTATACATACAAAATGTGTTAGAAAATTGTTGACATTTTGATTATACTGAACTATTAGAAGCTTTGTTTTCTGGGATATTCATATTGCTAAACTCCAGGCTTTATGTGCTCAATTAGCACAGCTTTCCTTATTGCACCACTAAAATAGTTTTCTTCTGAATCCTCTGAAAATGTTTTATTGGTAATCTTACTTAAATAATTTAAGGTTGCTGCCATATAATAACAGTTTAATTTTTAAAAAGTGTTTATTGAACACTTTTTTCTGACTTCTATTTGTGCTAGTTATAATGTGATAGTTTGCAATCTTACTAGACTTTCTTCAAATGCTTCCAGAAAATATAAATTGCACTAATTAAACCTACCCAAATCTGAAAATGGCAGAAAAAAACATATATTTAGGCTTATGATTTGTTCTAGTATTTTTAATATGGAAAATACTGAAACGGCTATAGTGTAAGTGATTAAGCAAATCTCTGAAAACGTTATCAAAGAGGCAATGGGAAAGAATGGCTGAAAAAGGAGAATATAGCAAGAAAATCCCTAGGTGAATGTGCAAAGAAATCTCTTATCAACTGTTGTGCCATCTCCTATTGTATACTGAGAACTATTCTTAAATGTTTCTAAGAAGCAAGATGAAGCCTATTCATCAAATAAATAAAACCAAATTGTGAAGAAACAAAAGCTTTCTATACATATACATACAGACAAAATGACTGCAAGAACCAGTCCTATAAAATCTGAAAATTCCATTTCATCTCCGGATGAAATTCTAAAGCGAAATGGAGTGGTGACAGTCCTAGAGAGTTCCATGCACCCTTCAGGCTGAAGATTTGACAGGATTCAGAGGAGGTGGGTTCAACAAGTAAATCCTACCCGAGACTTCAACTAAGTCATAGTTATATCTGGCTGGTTTAGTTAAGAGAAAACTCTTCATCTGAAAGTATTTTGCCTGCTTCACCAGCTTCAATACAGATGACATTAGGGTTCCACTGGGGCTTCTGGGTTAAATTTTTCAGAACTTAAGGACAACAGCATAGCATCCACAGACTAAAGAGATGTTGATGAAGAAGAATCCTTTCTTAAGCTAGAGTTCCTGGCACAGGCATGTGTATGTGCATGTGCATATTCTATGTGTGCATGTGTGCATTTGTGTAAGAGAGAGAGAGAGAGAGAGAGAGAGGGAGGGTGGGATGGAGGGAGGGAGGAATTAAGACTAATTCTGAGAACAATTCCTTTACCAACTTTAATATTACAGATATCTCCAAATCTAGATCTTTATTATTAATTATAGCTGGCTAGATTCTGGGGACAAAGTTTTGGGTTTTAAAAATACATTTGGCTTGGAACTGACTGTTCAATGGAGAAAATAAAACATGAAAACTGGGATAATAGTGGTAGAACAGAATGGTAGAAATCAGCATACAAGTGTTTTATGGTGCAATACTTTTTCACTCCAAAGTAAAGTATTTTATTTGTGAAAAGCCCAAGACAAGAGTCTTTTATCTTATTGACAAGGGATCTAATACACTCCATCAGTGGCTAGCAGAGTAAGTTATTCTTCTCACTTATTCATAGTGTACATTTATGAAAATTAGTTAGAATATCTATTGCAGGAACAATGATTCAATGAAAATGCTAGTCTCTTTCAGTGTTCTTTTCATCAGTGTCACAGCAAGGAAGCTTCTGTTCTCTGACTTTAATCTTGACATTTTTCTTATCTTAAAAAAAAAAAAAACCCACAAGCCTCACAAGCAACCTATGTAGGTAATCCTAATGTTCAAGTAATCTGTTAAGAGCTTAATGATGCTCCTAGACCCAGTTCATTCTGAAGAGATAAGATTGACTTTACATGTCATGTAAAGTAGAATACTTTCCATAGGAGAGAGAAAGGGAATTCCCTGTGCCAAAGTCAAATTTTTATAACCATGAGGATAGACTAATAAGATATACTACAGTAGTAACGCTGTGAAAGGTTACAAGGAAGGTTCCACTTATGTAGAATGTCACTGCATATATCCAAGTACAGACAAGAGAACACACTGTTAATTTTGCACAAGGTATGCAGAATATCCTCTGAACCCAATTATTAACTTGAAAACTTTTTATGGTCAGAAATCTATATCTATACAAGAGTTTGTATTCCTGTAGAACCTCAGCCACTGCTTATGTTTTGCAGAGCAAAATCTGCCCAAAATGAGGACATGTGTGGCAAAGGCCATGAATTTCACTTTAGCTGTTTCTCAGTTATGTTATGAATAGGATCAGAATGGTTATTCTGAAATTCTGACCTAAGAACATTTTTGGGGAGAATTTAAAAGTTTCTTCTTCTAGAGCCATGTAACTTCTACTGTAAGTACATGTGGCCTTTATTTGCTTGTTTATGACAGCTATACATAGTCCTATTCCATAATACTAGTATGTATTAATATTAATACATTCTGCTATCATGTTTTATTTTGTTGAAAACTATCTTAAGCTTCGATGAATGAGAGATCAATGATTAAACTAAACATTCTGTTATTTATTATTTACATAGATTAAACATGGTTAAATTGAGATTATTTTATTAAATACTATGTAGGAATAAATTTGCCTCTTTTTTGGCAGACATGTGGTTAGAGAAAATTTTTCTAAGT
Organism: Crotalus tigris; assembly: GCF_016545835.1. NCBI lineage: Eukaryota > Metazoa > Chordata > Lepidosauria > Squamata > Viperidae > Crotalus > Crotalus tigris. Next base: position 229,040 of record NW_024097047.1, on the reverse strand, counting down.
AGACTTTTCCTTCTTGGGAACTTTACATTTTACAATTTTTGTAGGTAAGGGAACCCTTTCAGAGAAAAATGCCTACATAACAATAAGTGGAACACAGGGTTCCTTGTATGTATTTTGTTTATATTTTGTTCTATTGGTTCAAGTAGGATTGTATTCAAAGCAAAATCTGGCATTAGTACTGGGTATGAATGGCAAAAAATAATGTAAGCATGCTTTTGAATGAAAATGCAGTTGAAATAGTTGATATAAATATACACTGCATATTAAATTCAATTTTCACTTTTATCCAAAGCTTATTAAATTATAGGGAGGAATAATTAATTTAAAATATCAAAGTTAAGATATTTCATACCCATATAATGTTGATAAAATGGATTAATATATCACCTAAGCAGCCTTTTTTGCTATTAAGAATTTTTCCATAAAAAAGATAAAACATATCGTATTCCTTAGATTGATTTACCAAATAAATGTATTCATTAGTCTCAGAAGTCTGCTCTGGCAAATATAAACTAGTTTCATAGACTAGAACTGGTGTCAAACATTGACATTTTATTATGTATTTATTAAGTTACTTGTTTATTTAAAACAATTAAACTCTCATTAATACTGTAAAGACAAATCAATCAAGTAATAATGGAGTTAAAATATTTGAATTGTTAGCAGCAATCTCTTAATTTCTATCCTATTGCTGACCCAGGTAAATGGCTTTTTAAATATAAGATCTAAACTATGGGATGATGAAACATGTACTATGTAGATTTTCTTTCCTTTTGGGTACAGATACCTAAGCTTTATACCCATCGCACATTAATTTTATCAGAGATTGTCTAGTAACCCCACTCATAGTTACCAGTAAGCCCAGAAGTCTTGAACCATTTCTGATTGCCAACCTTAGAATGTACCTGAATTTCTATGTCAGGAAGTGGGGGGGGGAGGCTATCAAATATTTAAACACCACTGCCACCACCAAGATTAATTCATCTGGTTTAGTAAAACAGACTGCAAAATTGCAATTCAGGTCATGCACCAGTCAAACCTCTATTCTCCTATTTTATTTTCACAGACACAAAACAGAAACTTGCAAAAAGATGACAAGATACAGCATTTGTTAGAAGATTAACAGAATTATAATAAAATCCTAGATGCCTAACTCACCATCTCCAATCTCCATTTCCCAAGCTTGCCTACTGCTGCATAATTGTGATGATTAAATTAGACCACTAAAAAACTAAGCAGCCTTTTTGAGATGGTCCTTATTTCAAGTTTTAGCAGAATTCAGGGTTCATTAAAAAGTTATAATCTCAAGTAGGCTCATACAGAATTGCTGAGATGTACTATCCATTTAGAGAAGCAGTATTAAGATTCTTTTTTTTCCTAGAACTTACAAAAACAAAACAAAGCTCAAAAGAAAACTATTATTTATTTAGCAACACTCCATCCTGCATTTTTATTATTAAAAACAATTCCAAAGCAACATTCTTTAGAAATGTTATTGATTAGGTTATTGGCTCTTTTTTCTTCTTCACAGGGTTTTTCACGAAGAGTTTCCTTGCTCTTCGAAGCTTTTTGAAAACTCCGGCAAACATGCAAACTTGCCAGTCATAGAACCATCCCAAGATGAAGCACTACAGAAGAAAAGCATCAGGAGACTTAGGGATGGGCTATAAAGATTGTTGCCAATACAAGCCTCCTATTCAAAAATATTGCTTGTGGGTTGGAAAGTTTGGTATTCTTTAAAATTCTTTAATAATACATTAAAGATTTTTTTTTTAAAGTTGGACTGTGAAGAACTAGTCAGGAGGAAAATCAACTCATTTGAGCTGTGGCATTGGGGAAAGCTCCAGTGCATTCTTTAGACAGCAAAGGTAACAAAGAAGCAAGTACTGGAGCATATAAAACCAGACACATCGCTGGAAGGCAGAATCAGAAAATTCCATGTTGCTTATTTCAGCCATGTAATGCAATCAAACACTGGAAAAGGCAATTATGCTTGGAATGGTCAGCAGTAAAAGGAACAAAGCCACCCAAAAATACAGTGGCTAGATACCATCAAAGCTGACATCAGCCAGGGCACAAAACAACTGGAAGAAGCCACACAAGAACGGAAAATATGGAAAAAGCTGGTTCACAGAATCAGCACGAGTTGTATATGATTGAATGAATAGCACAGCATGGTTAATATATAAGTACCTACAGAGTTAGAGTATCCATGAGTGAACAAACCTGGTTCAAATTTATTTTTTCTTTTAAAATGATATTGAGCATAGGGTTTTATTCTTTTATTATAGATTTTCTACATTTCTTCCTCAAAATCATGGATAACCATGTAACTTCTGGGTTATTCCTCATTTGAACCAGAAAGCATTAAATTAGCATTTAATGATAATTATCTCATCTCGTCCGTGTTCTGAAATCTTTCAAAATGTTTTCATGGATGTATGCATGCATGATGATACAATTACAATAAATGTCATTTAGTATAATCCTTATAAATATCATTATTACTCTGATGTATCTACTGTTTTTGCTGAGCAGCAAAGGAAATAAAACATCAAAAGTTGAGGAATAGAAAAAGACATCAGTGAACACCTCACAAAGGCAACTATGTAATACTCCAGATGTTACTGAACTTTATAATTCTTATTCATGTCAGCCAGCTTGATCCAAGCAACTGGAATTACAGAATTTGTAATTCAATAATATTGGGAAGCCCCCAACCCTGCTCTATGGCCAATGCTCTTTCCTCAACTAAATTAATAGATTGGCAGCAGAAGTTCACTTCTCAACAAGATTGCTAAAATAACCATGTATCTTTACAAAGCATAACATCTTAGTTTTGTCTATAATTTGTACACCATGCCATCATATGCTGGGGAATGTTGCAAACAAGGCATAAGGAGAACAATCTTTTTCTTCCCATCTTGCTCTCTTGGGAACTTTTTACTTTGCTGAAAGCTAATAACAAGGCACTGTTTGGAAATATTTTTCTCTTATTAGACACTCTTCATGGAACATTTCAAATGTTTAATTGAATTGGGGCTTTATTGCTCTACATATATATGTATGCCCACTCTTTCTCACTTAATTATTTCATATGCTTTTGTTCCTTTGGAGGAATGTTCTGTTTTCAATCAAACAAGAACAGTAGCAACTTGACAGAGAGATTTACTGATTATTGAGAGAGATTCATATTTTTTGCTCCAGTAGAGACTGATAATATGTTTGGGGACTACAATTGTTAAGATAAAAGGTTCCCACACAGTATTTCATGTACTGTTTTTTAAAGGGACAGATTGATATGAATAGAAAAAGTGGAAGAGTGGTTTCTTGTTTAAATGCTGGCATGTATTTGTGGGCATGCTAACAATGTAGGAAATACATTGCTGGCCAAATAGTAAAGCATGTTAGAAGTGGTTTTGCATATGTTTTAGAGCAGTGGTCCCCAGCCCTGGTCCGTGGACCAGTACCGGGCCATGGCATGCCAGCAACTGGACCACACAAACAAGCAAAGCCCCATCTGCAGGATGCAGGCAGCACGCAAAACCACGCCCCCTCCAGTCCACGGAAAAACCTCTCTCCATGGAACCGATCCCTGGTGCACAGAAGATTGGGGACCTTTGATCTAGAGAACCATACAAGCAGGAAAAAGTCCCACACTCTCCGCTTGTTTGTGCAACACATACAAGGGAGAAAACAATTCCATTCTCGTGTCAAACAGTAATAATAATCAAGTAGATATATAATAGCTACTTCTTACAAGAATGTATTATCAAAATTAATATTTGCTATTCTAGAGGATTGCTATTCTCAAACTAGTCATTGAAAAGTATGGAGAGATATAGTGAACAATATTTGTGTACATTTGTTTTAGTTGCTTCCCTGTCTTATCTCATATTTTAATATCTTTGGCTTATTATTTCCTTCTTTCTACAAAGAAGTTTCAATGGTTGCCAATTGCTTCATGGATGTAACCAGGTTTTTAATTTAAATAAAACTGGATGAGAGGGGAAAGCTCTACTCCATTCTTCTACTTCCTATTCTCATTAAATTTGCTAAAAGAGAATTTGTTTTAGAAATTCTTTCAAGGAAAAGAATATTTCGGATAAATGTTTGCAAATGGAATCAGATGTTTTGCACTTATTTACTTGATGGCCAGAGATGTATGTCCTATCTTTTCCCCTACAATCACTCTTCCAGAGGTTTGCTATAACTTTTATTTCTTGCATTTCAATTATTTCCCTCACCAGCCTCAGCTACTGAGAAAACATTTAATAATTTCTTCTTTCCCTGGAAAAAGTGATCACCCATTCTCTGGTAGTGATTTGGTAGTGAAATTGGTAGTGAAATTCAAAAGGCTCTTTATGATCCAATCTAGTTCTGAAGCTTGAAACCCTGAGACAACTTTGCTTCCAGAGTTACACAATTGGTTCAGATTTCAACAATGTAGAATGTTGTCTTTTTCAGCAGCTATTTATCAAATACACAGAAAGTGCATCTGTTGTATAGCCTACTAAGCATGGAATCCAATCTCTTCAGACTTGAATTTGACCTGTTCTCTTTCTAATCATGGGTGGGTTTTTTTTTCTCCCCCACACCTTTTTAACCAGACCTTAGCACACTTTTATGATGTTTTTAATTTATATATGTATTTAATGATATTTTAATTACTTCTTTTAATTGCCTGGGCCATTCAGTCAGAGAAAAAGGCAGGATATAAATGCACAAGTAAATAATAATGAGGTGAAAACCATGTCCCTGTCTTGGTGGGGATGAGGGAAGGGAATATAATCTGAATTCTATCAAAGCCCTCTCACTTTCTAGTTTTATCTCTTGGTTGACATATTTTCCAAACTTCTTTTAAGCCCAAGGGAAACAAAGTTTTCCCATGAATGAGTTCAGCTGCAACTCCCCAAGGAATCTAAAGGACCATTTGTATAAAACAGTGATTCTGAAACATCAAGTGTCTTCCAGAGCAGGTAGAAAAGAAGTATTCCTTTTCAGATGCTTACTTAGGCCCAGAGTGAATCTAATGCAGCATTTACTTTGCATACAGTTAGAAAATGGTCAGCTGATACTGAGAAGAAAAAAATCTTCTTTCAATTTGTCTTCTGATTAATAACTCAATCTACTCTCTAAATGAACTAAGAAGTTCTCCTGAAATCTTCTACATGTGCAAGATCAATCCTACTAGCAGGGAGAACCCTATACAAGAGCTGCTAGGCGCAGTGTTTCTCAACCTTGACAATTTTAAGGCATGTGGACTTCAACTCCCAGAATTCCACAGCCAGCAATGCCTTACACATGCCTTAAAATTGTCAAGGTTGAGAAACACTGTTAGTGGGACAGCAATGAATGCCTCCCTGCAAGTCTCATGCATGCTGTACTCACTCATACTTATTAAAGAGTATTCGGCTCCACAGCTAGCCCATTCCTTCTGGTATGATGGTGCAGTAAGATTCAGCTATCAATCCAAATGGTTACTGTGCATGGAGCTGGGATGAGAAACCATCCCGAACTTTGTCTTAGGTGGGAAAACACCTTTGGCCCATTCTAGGTCTCGGTTCATACAACATACTAAATCTGCCTCTGAAGCTACACATTTTGTGGTTTTACACAATACCTTGTATATAATTAACCAAGAGGCTGACTTCATATAATGTGTAAGCCGTCAAAATAAAACTGAAGTTGAATGGTAGTCAAGGTTAGTATGAGTCACCAATGTTAGCATGCTATGCTGCTCTACTCTAAATGATTCTTGTGTGTGGAAAACGGATGACAAAGAGCAGCAAATAGCAGCAACATCTACAGTTGGATAGCAACATTATTCATCAACATGGTTGATTGCAAAAAGGTAAATATGGTTGGATTTGGTTAGTAGTCTGATGGAAGGAAGCCATGAAATCCCAAGGCTGGGAGGTTGAAAAAGTCTCCTGGAAGTCGTAAACCACTTTGGCATTCTTGTTAAAATCAAACACCCTGCAGGAAAGAAATAACTTGAGCAGCTGCAGCAAGGATTCAGCTGCCAACACATGCCTCAGGTTGTTGCACTACCAGTTCATCCATAATTACAAGACACACACCTTTAGTTTTACCTAATATAACAAATGGCAAGGGGTTGTAGTTGTCCTCTGAAACAGTCAGAAGGGTCTACCTTTGCTCTTCAGTCTCACTCTGGGCTCAAGGAATGGGCCCACAACACTGCCCGGAGTCTGCTGCAATCTAATCCCATCCGTAGACCTAGCACCAAGGGAGCACCTGCTCTGGCAATCACCCACCTGCTCCCCGCCCCCCCCCGCCCCCGCCCCCGCCTCTCCCTCCAAACGGCGACTTAAATTCGTAGTGGCCTGCCTTTGCTACCTCGCCTATACACTGTGAGGGTGGGCTGCGCTGACTGAGGCCAGCCCTCTGCGACACGCAGACGCCATCGCCAACAAGCCAGCACACGCGCTTAAGCCAGCGAGGACCACCACCGGGCCGTCGGGCTCTCCCTTCTGACGGGCGCAACGGGCTAGTGGCAGCATCCCCAGAAAAAAGAGGCGCTCGCAATTGGGGTCGACTGGCCAGAGCGCCGGGGCTGTCTTGTAAGACAAGAGGCCGGTCACTGCTTAGGAACTTGCACCTGTGGGCATCCTCTTGGCGCGCGAGCCGAAGGGAGAAACCACCTCATCACTGCCCCGGTGGTGCCAGACCCTGGATGCCAGCTGCTCTCAGGATAAAAGCGCAGCAGCCTTCGGGTTTCCTTCCTTTTGGCCACACCCGCCCCCATTTTTGCTTCTTCTCTTTCACATCAGAGCTGCCCTTGGTTTAAATAGCGCCCCTCCCACTCAGGTTTTCCTTTCCCGGACTGGTTGGGCATCCCGCTTGACCTCCGCGGGGCGGCTCTCCGGGTCTCCCTGCCCGTCTCCCAAACCTCAAAGCCACGGGCAAGGGAGGGGCAGAGCGCGAGGTGAGAGAAAAGCCAGCGCCTTAGGGCCCGAACTGCGGCGCCTCTCCGAGAAAGTAAAGGGTAGGCGACGGGGCGGGCCGAGGCGGCAGAGAGCATCCAATGACCGCCCCGGAAAGCAGCCGGGGGCTGAGCCCGGCGCGTCGCTATCCAATGGCCGTGGACCAGCCGAGGGCGGGAGTAAAACGTTGGGAGCTGGGAGAAGTCGGAGAAGGAGAAGAGTCCGGAGTCGGGCGGCGCGTTGTCGGCGGAGGTGCTGGTGTTCGCTTTGCTCTCGCTCCGGAACCCGTTATACTAGCTGCGTAGTCGCTGCGCAGGAGCGCCCGGAGGTTTCGAGGAGTCCAGAGGGAGAGACCAACCGTAGGAGCGAGTTTCTTTGCCCGCCTGCCTCTAGGAGAACTTCAGCTGGACCGCGGAGCTGCTGGTAGCCAACAGGAAACTTTTCTGGAGCAGCCGGAGGAGGCAGAGCTCCGTCGCCGTCGCCGCCGCGCGGCTGGGCTGCTCCACGCCGGGCTCGGGGAGTGCGAGTGGACTTGCGAGGGCTGCCTCGGCCCTGGCCGCGATGTCCCTGGCCACGGACGCCGCGGGGCGGAGGCGTCGGGGTGTCGGTGGCGACTGGCCCTTGCCCGAGGGGTGGCTGCTCCTCCTGGCGCTGCTGGTGCTCCCGGGGACGCCCGGGACGCGGGCTTTCGTCTGCCTGCCTTGCGACGAGTCCAGGTGCGAGGAGCCCAAGAACTGCCCCGGCGGCGTCGTCCTGGACATCTGCGGCTGCTGCTTCATCTGTGCCCGGCAGCGCAACGAGAGCTGCGGCGGCTTCTTCGGGCTGCACGGCGCCTGCGACCGCGGGCTTCGCTGTGTGATCCGCCCGCCGCTCAACGGCGATTCTCTCACCGAGTACGAAGCGGGAGTCTGCGAAGGTAAAACGCGGAAGATCGTGGTCTCGCTCCGGTCGGCGGAGCAGATAGCCGCTCCGCCCCCGCGCGAACCCAAGAGCCCGAAGCAACGCGTGGCTTGGTACGGTTGCAGGGCTCTGCCCCGAGTGGAAAAGGGCCCTGTGAGCCCCCTGGCTTTATGCTTATATCACCCTCCCGAGTCTCCCCCCCCCGCCCCAATAGTGGCACTTCAGGTTTCCTTTCCAGCCTCTCCATTTTTTCCGACGCACAATCGGGGTGTAATGCAGCTGTAAGTACCTTGAAAACCGCTCGCGAAATTCAAGGAAAGGTGGTAGCTTCTTCGAATGTGGCGTGTTCGTAGGTTCCATCTCTCCCTCCCAGGAATATTTTCCATTTGTCTATGTCATGCTCCTGTGTGTATACACACACACACACACACACACATATATATAAATTGTATATAAATATATAAATATATTGTATCCACTGTTTAAAAATATAAAGAGGAGAGGGGAAAGGCGCTGATAGGGGTGCGCGTATGTTTCCAAGGACTGAAGGGTGTTTGGTTCTCCCGTTTCCTCTTTTGCGCCGCCACCATCACCACCCCCGCGCCTTTTTCTTGCTGTTTTCATAGGTGTTAGGTTTCAAGATGGATTTTAATTGGACCGCAAAAATAAAGCGGGTTTTTGTGGTATTAGTACAAAAATGTTAATTTGGTCATCAGTTCGTTGCTCTGACTTCGCTATTTTCCTGCTGGCTTTTACAACCCAAATCACGAACAGGCTTACCTGGATGTTGATGGCTATAATCGACTGACTTTTCAATCATATGTATAAAGTTACTTATCGTGTGTCAAGAGGAACTCAACTTTTACCTAGTTGTGCTGAAGGGAGTCCTAGCATTTTAATCTTTCTTAATAAATGTATTTTCAAAACATTACTAAATACAAATAAGCTGTTTATTCAAAATTATTTTGGCATTCTGCTCCCAAGAGGGTTGAAAAGAATAATTGCCCAATTGCATACTTGTATGTTAGCTAAGTTGGGGGAAAAACTCATCTTGTTTTCATTTCTATAAATAGGAAGCATGTTGTATTATATATATATATATATACACACATACATATATATATATATATATACACATACATACATTTATATATATATATATGTATATGTATATGTATATATGTATATATATATATGTGTATATATATACATATCACATTTTTCATAATTATTCTTTACAATGAATATAATTGGAAACATTTAAATATTTTGTCTGCTAGTTGTCTGCCCAAATTGTATGTGAGAATTCAGTCTCTCCATTATAACTTTTCATTCTGCAGTCTAAGGGAATATAGTGCATATGACAATGAGAATTTTTTATGGAAAATTCCTTTTCACTTCCCTCCCATAAGAATGGCTTTCTGTGACCCACAAGAGGGCTGCAGAGAGCTCAAAAATTCCTCTGAAAAAAATGGCAGGAAAGTCATCTAAATGCTCCCAGCCATGCATAATTTAAAGAATTCTTACTTCCCTTTTATCCCTAAAAATCTCCAGATTTATCCTTTGGGATGGCCACTACAGTTTATTTTAACCTTATTTTTGGAACTAAGATTCCTTGTGTGCTTCAGTATAGTTTAATTGGTAAGATGAGAGCTATCAGAATAGACTCAGACTTTTAATAACGTGCTTGGAGTTGTGGTTCCTTTGCATGGAGGTTTTAAACTAAAGGAGTTACAAGCATATTAAGCTGAATGAAATGGCTTTCATGAAAAGTGCATGTTTATCTGTAATTATAGTGAATGTTTATACTAGAGCAAATTCTGCCATAACACCTCAACACTCTACTTCATTTTAGTTCAGAGGTTTTTGACAGTTTTAAGAATTGTTTAAAAGTAATGTATTTGATAGTTGGACTTCAGCTATTACTTTGTATCTGGCATTCCCCTGAAGCAAATAGCACAGGTAATCTCTAGAGATGACATTTCAGGCAACAACAGAAATGTAATATTTATCCCAGCTTTTCCTGTCCCAACGTCTCCAAGAACACAACCTGCTGAAATTAGTCAAACTATTTCCAGATAAATAGCTTACCTACACAACTCTAGTTTCATCTTCAAAGCTTTAAATGATGACTTCGGCTAAGCTCTTGGTAATTATAGCTAACTTTGGATTTTGCAACATATATGATTGAGCTTGTAGATAAGAATGTTAGTTTTGAAGTCTGTTGATAGTTCCAGCAGTTACATTAAAGTTGGTGGATGAATTACTTGCTTTTCATCTATTAATTAAACATCTTTCAAAATTGGGAACACTCTTGTCATGAATATTATGTGTGGATAAAAGCCTGTTTACCTCAAAAGAATAGGTCTTGTGTTTCCACAGAGCTTCCTCTTTGAGTCAGCTTATTCTGTTATAATTTTTGTGCTGAAATGACCCCTACTGGTCAGTATGTAGAACTTTTAAAGAAATCTTCTAAAGGTTTGGTTTCGTGACATTAAACTATGTTTCTTTATTCAGCCAATAAGTTACTGTTTAAGACAAATATGTATACTTGCCTCAAATCTAGTGAAAACAGGATTTTTGAGACAGGAATGCTGAACATAATTGAAAGTATTTAGTATGCTGGTAGTTTAATTAGAGAGTGATGATTTATGCTACATTTGCTTTGCATATTTTATGTAAATATGAAATAGCATCTTTCTGCCAATAGTAGGATAAGCACAAATGGCAGCTGGGTCAGATTCCGGCAGCTGTTAATGTTATTGTTCACTATTTTGTATGCTTTGCGTGATCAAACATAAAGGAAAGATGTTCCTTATTGACATCTATAATTTAATTTGCTAACTTGTTGAACAAATATGCTTTTTGTGTAAATGACTTTATATTACTAATGATAAGAGAATAACCTTAAAATAATAGTGACAAAATGATATTCCCTTAAAAGAAAGATATTGAATGTGGGAGAAACTCACCCCCCTCAAAGAATAAAAGCTGCTTAATTGATTTTAAAGCCCAAAAGATTAAACAACAAAATAAAGTTTCTCAGTGAAACCTGTATCAACAGAAAGTGAAAGAATTTGCCATGACTTTCATAAAAATACTCAGAATTTGGCCCAAATACCCTATGAATAGGATACGGTTTAGATTTTCCTCCCAATCATTGAAATCATAGAGTCCTTGTTCTGAAGCCAACCCTTTTTGTACAACTTGTACATTTCCATAATTCAAAAATGAAGGTTAGAAAAACACACACACACCCCATATCATCTGGAAACTTGCAGAGCCTATTGCATAAAACAAGTAAGTCTTGGATGCATTTTTTTTAAAATAACGATATGAGTATCTATTATTATTTGAGCAATGAATGTATCATAGTAGTAGTAGTAGTAGTAAAGTTGGAAGGGACCTTGGAGGTCATCTAGTCCAACCCCCTGCTCAGGCAGGACAAATGGCTGTCCAGTCTCTTCTTAAAAACCTCCAGTGTTGGAGCATTCACCGCTTCTGGAGGCAGGTTGTTCCACTGGTTAATTGTTCTAACTGTCAGGAAGTTTCTCCTTAGTTCTAGGTTGCTTCTCTCCTTGCTTAGTTTCAACCTGTTGCTTCTTGTCGTGCCTTCAGACGCCTTGGAAAATAGCTTGACTCCCTCTTCTTTGTGGCAGCCCCTGAGATATTGGAACACTGCTATCATGTCCCCCCTCATCCTTTTCTTCATTAAACTAGACATACCCAATTCCAGCAACAGGTTTCCAGGTTGCATCATAACTTTCACATTTTCCTACCTAGGAAAACTTAAGTTCCACTCTTTAACCTGGAAATTGGCTGTGATCAACAGAGACAGTCCACATATTCAGAACTTGTTTGCTTCACTTTTAATTGGATATATCCAGGATTCAATTATAATTTTCTGTCATAAATTGAATCTTGTTCCTTTTGGTAAAAGAATTGGTATATGTTGCAACATTCCTAAGGCTGAGGCATACATAATATGCATCAATAATACCACATGTATACAAACTTGGATATTGAAAAATGATCTAAAAGTAAATGTGCAGTTACATTTATGAGCTGTTAGAGATCATAGCTGTTAGAGATCATTGCACTATATTCTGCATTAATTTCCATTTAAAGACAATGTAACTATAGATGATGCAATTCTTTTCTCAACATATCTACCCTTTATTTTAATGAATGAGTCACTGTTACGTTCAGATATCTAAAGAGCTGTAATTTTGTTTTTTGGTGAAATGATAATTTATATGGTTGATTTGTTTGATTTTCCTTTTTCTTTCTTTGAGAGAGGCAAACAGATGTCATTTTGGCTTTTCCTAAAGAATCTTGGGAACTAAGTAGTGAAAACAATAGTGATTCATACATCACTATTATAATTAACATTTCCAGAAAAAATGGAGATCTGTAAAGTTGATGAAAGTCTTAATTGTATCTTTATCCTTATAATAGAATTAGATTTAGATTTGTTTTGTGCTGAACTCCAAAATTTTTGTTTATGTTACCATACTTAGTTATTTCTAAAGATATATATAAAATGTGAGTTATCAAAATTCTATGGGTTTAAAATATTGCTAAAGTCATTAAACATTCTGCAATTGTACATGCGTTCTATTACAAATGACTGCTGATATGGCTGTCCTTAAGCAAAAACCGTAGATAAAGCAACATTTATTTTTTAAAAAAACTGGCAGGATTATGAGGCAGCCTGTTCAGACAAATCTGTTTGCTATGAAATCATTCTGGCTTAAGCTCTCTGCATCTTTTGTGTGAATATTCCTTGCAATATTTAAACCATTTTCAGGCTTTGAATTGAATGTTCAGGCTTAGCTTTTTCCATTCTCTTTGCTTGTATTCACTTGTAGCTGCTTTTTATATTTAATTTTCAACATGTTTATATACGGTTTAATGAACTCCCCATGTTCCCATTTCTTCCCCATTGCACTCTATATCATATTCCATGAAGGAATTGTATGAAACATAAGAGTTAGTCCAGTGAATACAATATTGGTTTATATTATAACAGTCACGGATCATTGTGCGCCCCTTTTGGACACTTTATTTTGGCAGACAAATTTTTGTAACTCCTTATGTTTACTTGATTTGTAGAATAAAGTTATGGAAAGGATGATGGACATGAATATTGTGTACTTTTATGATTTTAAATAAAGTTATGTTGAAAGGCTGCTCCAACTATCATACAGTGGTCTGAAGAATATAATACATCTTTCTATAGTCATTTATACTACAACACAGGTATGATCTGGACGGCTGGTTAGACTTCATGTACTAGTTTGTATGCTTAATTCACCTTTTTTCTATTCTTAGTCAATTAAACTGAATATTAATAATATTCATAATAATATAATATTGTGTGACTAGGACAGTGAGACTCATGTAGGAGACTTGTATGAGGACAGGCAAATTTTATATTGTAAGAAAGTTTTGCTTGAATTGTTTTAAGTACTATTTGTGTGTGAGTGAGGGGGGGGGAGGATGATTTTCTGACCTGCAGTGATAACAGTATTAAAGCTAAGCTATTTGAAGAGTACAGTAAAGTAGGAAATGAGAATACCTAGGCAAATTGTCCCTAGTTTTATGCATAACTGTTGTGCTTTAGAATGCTCTTTATTAAAAACAATGAGCTGATAATATAATAAAAGTTGGACCAGAGAAGCCAAAGCTATGCAAAAGTAAACGGCCAAAAAAACAAAATGGAACAGTAAGAACATTTTTAAATATAAATTGTTGAGACATGATAACAAAGGAGTGAACAGGATGCTCAAAGAGAACAGAAGATTGCAGAGTTCTTTGCTTCTGTCCCCACCAGAAAGCAGTTTTAGGGCATCTTGAACTCAGTAACATCACAAGGTGTCCTGATAGTATCCACTATGCAGAATTCCTAAGAATTTAAATGTGAAATTGCTGACCTCTTAGAAAAATATATACAATTTGTCAGTCAAATCAAGACAGAAAGGTAGCCAATATGACAACCAAAAGGGATCCAATTATAGGTCAATCAGCTTAATAGATTCACAGCATGGTAACCTGTGTAGGTAACATGTGGTCAAAGTAAGACAGGGGAATAAGCCACTCTTAGGCCTGCCATCCTTTCAGTTGTTTTTAGTTCTATTGACCATGGTAATCCTTCTGGACTTGCTGAAAGAATTAGGAATAGATGACACTTCTGCAGTAGTTCTGCTTTCTGAATTTTGTTGTTGTTACTTGCGAAGTCGTGTCCGACCCATCGCGACCCCATGGACAACGTTCCTCCAGGTCTTCCTGTCCTCTACCATCTTCTGGAGTCCATTCAAATTCACACCTACCGCTTCAGTGACTCCATCCAGCCATCTCATTCTCTGTCGTCCCCTTCTTCTATTGCCCTCAATCTTTCCCAGCATTAGGCCCTTCTCCAGTGAGTCCTTCCTTCTCATTAGGTGGCCAAAGTACTTGAGTTTCAACTTCAGGATCTGGCCTTCTAAAGAGCAGTCGGGGTTGATCTCTTCTAGGACTGACCGGTTTGAACGCCTTGCAGTCCAAGGGACTCGCAGGAGTCTTCTCCAGCACCATAGTTCAAAGGCCTCATTCTTTGGCGCTCAGCCTTTCTTATGGTCCAACTTTCACAGCCATACATTGCAACTGGGAAAACCATGGCCTGGACTATACGCACTTTTGTTGGCAGGGTGATGTCTCTGCTTTTTAGTATGCTGTCTAGATTTGCCATAGCTTTCCTCCCCAGGAGCAAGCGTCTTTTAATTTCTTGGCTGCAGTCCCCATCTGAGGTGATCTTTGAGCCCAGAAAAATAAAATCTGTCACTACCTCCATTTCTTCCCCATCTATTTGCCAGGAATTGAGAGGGCCGGATGCCATGATTTTGGTTTTCTTAATGTTGAGTTTCAAGCCAACTTTTGCACTCTCCTTCTTCACCCGCATCAAGAGGCTCTTTAGTTCCTCTTCACTTTCTGCCATTAGAGTGGTATCATCTGCATATCTTAGGTTGTTGATATTTCTCCCGGCAATCTTAATTCCAACTTTTGATTCATCTAGCCCTGCCTTTCTCATGATGTGCTCTGCATATAAGTTAAATAGGCAGGGCGACAGTATACAGCCTTGCCGGACTCCTTTTCCAATTTTGAACCAATCAGTGGTTCCGTGTTCGGTTCTCACTGTTGCTTCTTGACCCGCATATAGGTTTCTCAAGAGACAAATGAGATGGTCTGGTACTCCCATCTCTTTAAGAACTTGCCACAATTTGTTGTGATCCACACAATCAAAGGCTTTTGCATAGTCAATGAAGCAGAAGTAGATGTTTTTCTGGAACTCCCTAGCTTTCTCCATGATCCAGCGTATGTTGGCAATTTGATCTCTAGTTCCTCTGCCTCTTCGAAATCCTGCCTGTACTTCTGGTAGTTCTCGATCCACATACTGCTGGAGTCTAGCTTGTAGGATTTTAAGCATAACTTTACTAGCATGTGAAATGAGTGCAATGGTGCGATAGTTTGAACATTCTTTGGCATTGCCTTTCTTTGGAATTGGAATGTAAACTGACCTTTTCCAATCCTGTGGCCACTGTTGAGTTTTCCAAATTTGCTGGCAAATTGAGTGTAGCACTTTTACTGCATCGTCTTTTAAGATTTTGAATAGCTCAGCTGGAATACTGTCACCTCCACTAGCTTTGTTGTTGCTCAGATTTTCTAAGGCCCATTTCACTTCACATTCTAGGATGTCTGGTTCGAGGTCAATGACCATCTCATTGTGGTTATCTGGGATGTTAAGCTCATTCTTGTATAGTTCTTCTGTGTAGTTTTGCCATCTCTTCTTAATCTCTTCTGCCTCTGTTAGGTCTCTGCCATTTTGGTCCTTTATCATGCCCATCTTTGCATGAAACGTTCCCTTCATATCTCCAATTTTCTTGAAGAGATCTCTGGTCCTCCCTATTCTGTTGTTTTCTTCTATTTCTTTGCACTGTTCATTTAAGAAGGCATTCTTATCTCTTCTAGCTACTCTCTGGAATTCTGCATTCAATTGGGTGTATCTTTCTCTTTCTCCTTTGCCTTTCGCTTCCCTTCTTTCCTCAGCTATTTGCAAAGCTTCCTCAGACAGCCATTTTGCTTTCTTGCATTTCTTTTTCTTTGGGATGGTTTTAGTTGCTACCTCTTGTACAATGTTGCGAACTTCCATCCATAGTTCTTCAGGCACTCTGTCTATCAGATCCAGTTCCTTAAATCTATTTGTCACCTCTACTGTATATTCATCAGGAATATGATTTAGTTCATACCTGAGTGGCCTAGTGCTTTTCCCTACTTTTTTCAATTTAAGCCTAAATTTTGCAACGAGAAGCTCATGATCTGAGCCACAGTCAGCTCCTGGTCTTGTTTTTACTGACTGTATAGAGCTTCTCCATCTTTGGCTGCAGAGCACATAGTCAATCTGATTTCTATATTGACCGTCTGGTGATGTCCATGTGTAGAGTCGTCTCTTGGGTTGTTGGAAAAGAGTGTTTGTTATGACCATCGTATTCTCTTGACAAAATTCTATTAGCCTGTGCCCTGCTTCATTTTGTACTCCAAGGCCAAACTTGCCTGTTATTCCGGTTATCTTTTGGCTTCCTACCTTAGCATTCCAATCCCCCATGATGATAAGGACATCATTTTTTGGTGTTACTTACAAATACTGTAAAAAACAATGGTGGAGAAGTGTGACATTATTTTCTGCCTACATCTGGTTAGCCATGGTTAGAAGTGAAATTTTTGATGAGCTCTGACCTAATCCAGCACGGTTGTTGTCATTTTCTGTATGTGTCAGCTAGGTTCAGGGTCCTGGCGTTCTTCTGGGTGGGAAGAATCCACCTGGTTGATATTTATTTCTTTTATGGCGGGTGTTTCCTAATCTATCTGATGCCTTGCTTTATATGGCAAAATAAATCCACATTTACTTGATTTACAGACATTCTAGGCATGGTTATGCAGAGATGATTCATACTTTACACAGGTGAAGAGGCAAATGGCTATTTACAAATCTTGGTTAATGATATATACTTACTTTCTTCCTGCCAGCTACCAGGATTCCTAAGAGTAGGTACTAGTAATTTCCAGTGCATGCATGTTCAAGATCTGACAACATCCGGCAATTTGCAGTTTTGAAGAGCTGAGAACAATCTCTCATCATGCTTTTTGCTGTTTACAAAATCCAGTAATGTTGTTTCAGTATTATTTTACATGTTTCTATTATACAATTGATTGTATTACTGAATTCAGCATACCCTTTAATGCCATTGAATCTTTTGACATTTAAAATCTTTGGATTGGAAGGATGATTTCCAAAAGTGTTTATATGTCACTGTCAAGTGAATGAATATTCCATATGGATTTATTCAGATAGCCAGCGAGATGCTTCAGTTGTAGTCATAATTGTATTCTCACTTCATTACTTTGATACTTTTCTGTGATTCCATTTCAATCCATTTATAAAAATGTTTGAAAGACTTCTATTCCTTTTCTGATTCTAATTGCAAGCATGTAAATGTAATCTGAATTCAATATTGCTCTTCAGTGTCCTTAATTTCTGTCAGGAAATTGCACAGCAGGTATCCAAATGAAGTCAGAGATACTGGTACAAACTTGTAGTTTTATACAAATAAATACATTTTACATCTATATTTACAGCAAATAAGATAGTCAGGCAAACAGGAGCATCATGAGATAAATCATAGAGCATACAGGGCACATAGAAGAAAAAGGTGGGGGGAAAGGGAAACTCCCCCTCTACACCCACAGCAACCAATCACAGTGCAGATCATCTAATGCCGGAGCCAGCACTCTCCAGCCAATCAACTAAGAGCTATTGCTATCAGGATTAACTGCTGATTTACCTTTGGTGATTTTATATAATTTCTATATGTAGCTCTCACTTCATTTTAATGTTCTGTACATTTATAATATGTTTCATTCATTTATCTATTATTGCTAAAATTGATGAGACAGAGACAAGTGTTAAGGCATGTTCCATGTATACATGGTAGTTATATAGCTAAGTATATCTTCTGTAAATAGCAATCTTAATGGGAACATGTTGATATTGTGGGTAATTTGTAATTGAATGGGCTTGAAAAAAGGTTTTTATTGACAAGATTCTGTCTGAACGAACTTGTTTTAATTTTTCATTATTATAATTCTTCTCAAAAGAGTATTTTACTTGATTTTTAAAAATTTCGGTAATTGAAACTGTTTATCGATATTAATCTAATACTATTCATATTGACTAATATTGCAAAGTATAGTATTAGCTAGTATTTTATCATAAGACCCTTCAGCACTCCAAGAATCACTGTTAGATCACTGAACATATTTCATCTTTTCATATTAAGATACAGAGCCAATGAAATAAGCTAAACTGATCTTTTCTATTTAGCCTTCCTGTCTTGCTGTTAGCAGATAAAAAAACAGTATAATACTATTCATATTGACTAATATTGCAAAGTATAGTATTAGCTAGTATTTTATCATAAGACCCTTCAGCACTCCAAGAATCACTGTTAGATCACTGAACATATTTCATCTTTTCATATTAAGATACAGAGCCAATGAAATAAGCTAAACTGATCTTTTCTATTTAGCCTTCCTGTCTTGCTGTTAGCAGATAAAAAAACAGTATAATTTCTCTGCCTTGAAAAACATCCACCTACTGAAAACTGAAACTACTATGTAATTTAATAATGTTTAAATATCACTGGTGATATGGGTTTTCTGAAAAAAAAATCATTAACCCAAATGGCTTGAAATTTGATTTAACATGCTTTAATTGCACTTAGTTTTTAAAGTATTTTATTTATTTACTGCTTACCAATAGACAAAATGCAACAGACAGAAATAGTTGAAGTGTAATAAACTTTTAGAGTCCAATCCTGTATATACAGGTGGTCTTCATTTAATAACATATTCAGTAACCATTTGAATTTGTGACAGCACTGAAAAAGTACTTACAAAAGTCCTCAAAGTTCCAACTGATTTGTATTGTCACAATCATGTGATCACAATTTCTTATGTCCTCTGCCAGTTTTCCCCAAGCAAAGTCAATGAGGAGACTAGTAGGAAATCAGACATTACAATCACATGAAGTTTAATGACCCCCAGTGATTTGCATAACACTGATAACCTGGAATTGCCAAAATTGCTGTTGCTAAGCAGTATAGTAAGCAGTATAGCAATATCAACTCTGCTCCAGTCTCTCTGTGTAGCATACTCTAGCAGCCCACCTGTTCCTGATCTCATACCTTCTCTCCTAGATGTCCAGCAGCTACCAATATTCTTGGCTACTTCTCTGCTCATCTCTGAATCACTTTGGACAGGATCAAAACAACCACAAAACACGCATGCTTTTGATTCAGGCACAAAGCAACCCAAACCTATTGTTTAGTGCATTGAGCAGTTTGTGTTGGATTTTTGTCTGCATTCATCTGGTCATGGCCTTCTGGATCAGGATTTTATCAAAAGGGATTAGAATTGAATTGGGGTTGTCAGAATGTTTATAAACAATTAATCTGTTCCTTTACCACTTACTAAGTCAGTCAATCAATCAACAGTTTTATTTATTGTTTTCATCACTAGTCTTACAAATAAGATAGAACCTGCACAGAAGTGACCAAACATTAATAAAATACAATAAAACGGGTCCCCAACTTCTGGACTGTGACCCATTAATGAGCCGTGAGATGTTTGCAACCAGACCTCAGAAATGGTGGGTGCACCCGAATCCCCACGAGCAGCAGGCAAGTGCATTCACACATGCTTGATTTGCATGAGCGGTGGGCCCGTGTGCATGCTGCTTGCGCAAATGGAGCTGTGCATGCTTGCTGGCTGCTCACACACAACCATCACCTCTCTCCACCCCCTCTGTCAGTCCGCAAAGCTGGAAAGTTTGGGGAACTCTGCACTAAAATGTTTAAAAATATTAAAATTGCAGAAGTAAAATTATTAGGAACCTTTGATAAAATATTCTCTCTGTTTAGCAGCAGCCCATATAAAACTTGCTAATTTCCATAGTACTGTTATCTAAATTAATTAGATATTCAATTTCATATGAATCATGTTGAAATTATTTTTGTATCAAGAGGAGCTCCAGAATTTTCTACATGCTGAAGTGTAAATAGGGCAGTACAATAAATGTGTAAAATCTTCTGTAATTTCTTTGGAGCAAGGAAAGTAGAATATGTTTTGGAAGCTCATATGGGATATTAAGAAATTGACCCTCTCTATTTGCTGACGCAATTTACTGGAGTATAGTCTTGTAAGTATCTCTTGAAAGGATGACACTAAAACAAATTTGAGATAATGTTTGCATTTGATTTTGGTTTTATTAAGTACATATCAATAAGCACTTAATTTTGTATGATAATGTAAACAATTTGGGAGGGGGAGCAATGATATCCAGCATCTTTTCTAAAAATAATACATTATAATCAGCATTATTTGAATTTTAAAAGAATTCTGGAGAAAAACTGAAAGAATGCAAATGATTGGATAAAAATATAAACCAATTAGTACAGGAAGGAAAAAATTCATTTGCTCCAGGAGGCATCAGGTAGTGAGAGAAATCTAGCCCAATAATTAAATGTCCTTAACAATTGTTCTAACTTTAATTATGTGTCTACCAATTTCAGAATAGAGAAAGGGGGCAGGAGTACCATTAGGTATACCTAAAATAGTTCTGAGGAGCTTGATTTGAAAGAATTACATATTATAAAGAGGTAGAAATTTTCATAACTCCACTGCTTATGAAAAGTAAGGAACTAACTTGTTTTTTTAGAAAAGTTAGGATTGGGGAAGTATGTTGACCTCTATTGTATGCCGGAATTTTATTATTCCTGACAAAGCTTTCTCTGTTTTTATTTTGGGGGCCTGATAATGAGAGTGTCAACTATCTGAAGCATTGAAAACAATACCCAAGTATCTATAAGATATTATTTTCCTTAAAGTTCCAGAACTGGCAAAAGTATTAGAAATCAGAATCTAGTGAATGTAGACTAGAGTCCATTCATTCATTGTTCATTTAGAACTTGTTCAAACATTGATTTTGTTTCTTAAATCTGTCTTGTTTACAGAATGATACAATATAAGCTGTCCTTGAACTTTAAGCAGTTATAGCACTCCTGTGGTCATATGATTATGATTTGGGTGCTTGGCAACCAGATCATACTTAAAATGGTTGCAATGCCCTGCGGACACATGATCACCATTTGCGACCTTCCCTGCTGGCTTCCAATTAAGTTTGATTGTAGGGACATTGGTTGCCAAGCACCCTAATGGTGATCATGTGGTCACAGGGATGCTCCAACTGCCAGAACTGCCATTTGCTAAGGGGGGTGGTTTTGAGTTTGGAGTTAGTGAGAATCTTTGTACAGGAGAGAGCAATTAACATTAAATATCTGGGATTGGAAGAGGCACTCTTTAGATTTGGAACTCTCCGTCTTGAAACAGCTGATACGAGAAGAAAATCTAATCTGCAGCTCTAGAAGTTTATATGGAAAAGGGGGCAGCATTATGGGTAAGAAGGAAAAGTAGATTTTGCAGCTAAGAAGTTGGTAAAAATTTACAATTCAGGCAGTTCTAGATCAGTGCAGAAGATAAAAAATGTTGGTATAATCATTTTGAAATAGTGATAGATTTACATATATCTACTGCTTCAAAGCAAGATGGTCAGCAAGCAAATTTAATCATATAAAACTAATAATAAAAATATATGTAATTTGCCTACATTGCAGAAAAGATCTAAACATTAAGAGGACAGTACCTCATCTCCCATCTTCTGTACTTAAAAGGCAGCATCAATCCTCCTAGAACAGTGTTTCTCAACCTTGACAATTTTAAGGCATGTGGACTTCAACTCCCAGAATTCCACAGCCAGCATTCCTAGAACCTGGAAAGTCAGGCAAACTAGAGCATGAGTTATCCTTTTAATCTCTGGCTTCCCAGAAGCAGAGGCAAGATCCAAAGAAAGACATGGATAGAGCAACTTTGGATTCATAGGACGGCTCTTTTGAATTCCATTACGTATCACTTATTATATTGGTCAGAAGCTGGTTCTGGATTACCAGCTCTTTAGATTGATGGGATCACTTGCTTCAGACATAATACAGGTAGTCATCAACGTATGACCACAATTGAGCCCAAAATTTCTGTTATTAAGTGAGACATTTCTTAAATGAGTTTTGCCTCATTTTACAACTTTTCTTGCCACAATTGTTAAGTGAATCACTGCAGTTGATAAGCTAGTAACCTAGTTGTTAAATGAACCTGCCTTCCCCATTGACTTTGCTTGTGAGAAGGTCACCAAAGGTAATCACATGACTTTGGGACACATCAATGGTCATAAATGTGAACAAGTTGCCAAGCATCTGAATTTTAATCACATGGTCTTGGGGATTCTGCAAAGGTCATAACTGTGAAAAACTGTCATAAGTCACATATTTCAGTGCCATTGTAACTTTGAATGGTCACTAAATAAACTGTTGTAAGTCAAGGACTACCTGTATGAATATGGCACCATACATAATATGCTATAATTTTGTAGTTCCCTATCAATTGGCAGCTATTGTATGAGTGTTCTATATATGATTTGTGCATCCAACAATTTAGAGAAGGGAATTACTGAATTTTTATTTTCGACTGTCCACCCAAATAATGGTTCCTTTTGCATTAAAAAAAATGTGACTGTCTGAATTTCGGTAGACTTCATGCCTTCAGATAGTTATTTCTGCAGAATCAGCTACTAAGTCCACAGACAAAGCTATGGAATTGTTTTTTTTTTATTCTAATTTAAATTTCCAAAACCCTTCTACTTATTCTTCTGAAGAGAGGAAAGCACTTTATCCTCCAAAGAGTCTATTTATTCTGTGGATTGTATCCAATCCTACTTAGGTAAAAGGTACAGACCTTTGTTGGTTTCCTATAGTAGAAAATGAGAATTAGGAATTTATGAGTTTCTAGCTCTCACTTGAGGTTGTTTTCCAAATTGTATCAAAACCTACCAGATTTAACCACAATTAAATTTGGCTGTTTACAACATTTTAGTTTTAATGAATGTTATGGTGGCTTCTAATCCTGATACAGATGTCTTTTGTAATAGTAACTCCATATTGTTTGTAAGATTTCTTTTCATCTTTGATTTGAGGGATCACTGGGGAAAAAATTATATCAACACTAGATAAGGAATTCAAGTGAGTGAGCAGCTGATATTGCTTCAGGGTCCATAACTGAGGTGGCAGATTCAAATTTATTATCTATTTTAATTTAACTGGAGGTCAGAATGTCAGAGAATGACTGCTGGTTTATTGCATCATAGGTTGATTGAAATGATAGCATTGTCTTGAAAACGCCTCCATTAAAACCATCTAGACCTCTTTCACAGGGAATAGGATTATCAAATATCTGGAACAATAGCAACTTCTTATTCAGTTGAGATGAATACAGTAGTCCCCAGAATGTTTTGGATTTTTGTATTTTCTAATCTGTTACAAGTGTTAGGAATGTGATTTTTAAACAAGAGTTTAAAAGAGTTTTCAAATTTTGATGTTAATTGGAAGAGTCCAAGTTCACATTTCTTTTTAAATGTGGTGCAATGATAATAATGTGAACTGGGATATGCAGTTATAGAATCTTGTAATAGGAGCTTTAAAAATGAATTTAATATTTGTATTGAGATGCTTTGGTATAGTATTTTGTAAAAAAAAAAAGAGAGAATTAAATAAAACAAATCAATAAGTTACCAGTATTATAGTTGTTTCATTTTGGTTTTTAGATGAAAACTGGGATGATCAGCTACTTGGATTTGAGCCTTGCAATGAAAACCTCATAACAGGCTGCAATATAATCAATGGAAAATGCGAATGTGATACTATTAGGACCTGTAGTAATCCCTTTGAGTTTGCAAGCCGGGATACTTGCCTGTCAGCTTTAAAAAAGATTGAAGGTAAGTCAGTATTCATTAGTAAATGACTTATGTATTATTTATAGCATAATACCTTAAATATCTAATATATAATTGGCTGTAAATCACCACATGCTTGTTGGCAACTGTGTCAGCAAAGTTATCATATGCTTGTTGGCAACAGTTCTAGCAAATGAAGTATTTATGATTTACTAATAGGTTTCAAATGTTTAGGATAGTAATAAACTTTCATACGATGTCTGACTACATATCCAGAATGGAAATGATTGTTTGGAAATTTTCATCATTAAGAAAATTTGATCTGAGTAGTATATTGCTTAGTAAGCACCATAGTATATACAGTAAATGCAGATATGCCCCCAGATTGTTGGGGGCAATGTAAATATATATATACATTGCTTACTGGTGTACACCGCTTAGAGAGTGCTTGCACTTAAAGCGGTATATAAGTCTCATAAAATAAAAAAAAATATGTTTCAGCCACCATTGGAGCACTTTATTTTCTGTCATGGAACAATAATTAAAACATTCAAAGACAAATTGATCCAAAATTAAATTCTGTCTGAGCTTAACTTAGTATATTTTCTGCTGTAATGTATGCTGAAATTTCAAACAGACTATATGCAACTACTTGAAGAACATACTTAAATTTTTGTCTGTGGGAAGAATGTCATTTTCATAGAACTGTAAATGATATTTAATTAAATGTTAAATTTATATACCACTCCACTGGCAAATACCCTTGAAGCAGCTTCATGACCCTGTGATCCATACTACAAAATTATGTGTGCTGTTTGGGAAACGTATACATTCATTCATGTACATGCACAAATACATAGCCTTGTCCTGCATCTTATCATGAATAACATTACAAATGATATAACTTTTAGAAGTAATATGTAATAATAATAAAGTTGGAAGGGACCTTGGAGGTCATCTAGTCCAACCCCCTGCTCAGGCAGGAAACCCTATACCATTTTGGACAAATGGCTGTCCAATTTCTTCTTAAAACTTCCAGTATTGGAGCATTCACCTCTTCTGGGGGCAGGTTGTTCCACTGGTTAATTGTTCTAACTGTCAGGAAGTTTCTCCTTAGTTCTAGGTTGCTTCTCTCTTTGGTTAGTTTCCACCCATTCGTTCTTCTCCTGCCTTCAGGTGCTTTGGAAAATAGCTTGACTCCCTCTTTTTTGTGGCAGCCCCTGAGATATTGGAACACAGCTATCATGTCTCCCCTTGTCCTTCTCTTCATTAAACTAGACCAAACTAAACTAGATATGCTATCTGACATTCAAATATTTGGATGGATCTTGAAAATATAACTTTCTTAGTTGGATAATATTAAATGCTTTGAGCAATACTTTTAAATAGAAATTATTATTTATCTATAAAATGTATATCCTGCTTCAATCAAAACAAACTCTTAGCAGCTTATACAATAGAGAACAACATGAAAATATCCATGATACAAGTTAAAAGCAATTAAATGGAATCATATGATTAAAAAAATTGCCTCTAATGAATGCAAGATAAAATGTTCTAGGAGTTCAGAAAGATCCAAGTCATAGATTCAGTGCCTTTTTTATTAAAAAAAAAAAAAGTGCTGGAACTCACAAATGTCATATAACCCACCTTGCCTACCCTACAAGGTTCCATCCGAAAAAGGTGCCAGAGCTCCATTCTGGGCGTTTAATGACGAAAAAAGCCCTGCATAGACTTATTCCTTCAGAGTAGTGTCTTCTTGTCACGAGTTAACTCTTTTGTATGTTTAGAATTGCCATTTATATGCATCTCTCTCCCCCAAGTCTCCTTATAAAAGTTATTTTTCTTTAGAGAAAATACGGGCCTGATGCAAAGCAGCTCAAATATAGTTCCCATCTTTTAAAATTTGAATGATACAGATAGTTCTCGACTTATAACCACAGTTGAGTTCAAAATTTGCATTGATATGCAAGGCAGTTGTTAAATGAGTTGTGCTTCATTTAATGACCTTTTTGCCACAGTTGTTAAGCAAACCACTGTAGTTGTTAAATGAATCCAGCTTCCCTCACTGACTTTGCTTGTCAGAAGCCGTCTGGGAAGGTTACAGATGGTAAACACATGCAACTGCCATAAATACATGCTAGTTGCTATGCACCTGAATTTTGATCATACGACAGTGGTTACAATTGTTATAAATGTGAAAACCCGCCTATAAGTCACTTTTTTCAGTGCCGTTGTAACTTTGAATGGTGATCAGACAAATGGTTGTAAGTCAAGGACTACCTGTACTTAATATTCCATATTACTAAAGAGGGCTATATTAGATATAATATTATATGCTTGTATATGCATATTATATACATGAACCATATAGACCAAAATATCTTTTCCAAAATGATAAAGTTATCGAAAATTTAGTGGCAAAATTAAAAATAAAATCTTTTAATCCCACCTTGTGATAGTTAAACTTTGTACAACATAAGCTGCTATTTTCTACATAAATTAATAATTAAATCAATAATTGATAATATTAATACAGTGTTACATGATCTAATGGGGACAGAAAGTTCTAAAGTACTGCTTAAGTTTGGGAACTCTTTTGAATTTTCAATATTTCTGCATAAAAATGAATCAAAAACAAGCTATACAATTGTGTATGGCAAAAATTGTTTTCAATTGCTGGTGTGCCCCGCCCCCAGCAATAAGTACAACTATATATGTTTCCAATGACTGTTGATCAGCCCTGCACAGAGTCTTGGAGAATTGTCGCCTTTTCCTCCTTACAGAACATTAACTACTTATTTTGGGTCCTCCCATAACATTTTTCTAAGATTAAAGCCAGGACTTCCTCCAAAATCAACTTCTGATAGAACCATTCTTAGATCATTCATGTGTGTTTTGGGTTGTCTTGCTGCATGACCCATTTTCTCAAGCTTCAGTTCCTGGACAGATCATCTGACAATGATGGCAAGCAATCCCTGTCCAAAGGCAATAAAGCAGGCTCACAAATGGAATAAGGTTCTTATGTTAGAATGCAGTTTTGGTTTTCAACAAATGGAACACTTTTTGTTCGAACCAAAAGGTTCTACTTTGGTTTCATCTATCCACAGAACATTATTCTAGTAGCCTTCTTGCTTATCTGTGTGGTCTTTGGCAAACTGCAGATTGGCAGCAATGTTCTTTTTAGAAAGTATGGCTTTCCTCTTATATCTTGTGAACAATGTCATTCACCATGCAAGACAGTTCTTTAGTTCCTTAGACATTTTCATGGGATTCTTTGAGATCGCACTGTTGGTGTGATCTTGCTTGCTTGACTACTACTGAGGAGGATAACAATGATTACTCAATCTGCCTAACAAAGGGCTGGTAAAGAGTGAACTCATTGGAAATAGTTTTATAACTCTTTCCAGCATGATGAGCATCAGTAATTTCTGAGTTCCTCAGACTCAGAAATTATCTTCGTTCAATCCATGACATACTTTCAAATACCTGTGTGGTAAATATCAAATTTGACAGTAAATTCTCAGAATTCTGTTCTTGAAATAAGGCAAGATCTCTCACACGCACTCCTGATTACCATTCTATTGATTGAAACACCTGACTCTTAATTTTCCCTTCAAATGAACTGATAATTCTAGAGGTTCACATACTTTGCCTACATACAAATTTGTAGCTTTGGATAATTTGCTCAATAATTAAATGAGCAAATGTACTGTTTTTACTCATTTGTTTAATTGTGTTCTCTATATAGTTTTTGGACTTGGGTGGAGAACAGGTCATATTAAGACAGAAATACTCAAAAGGGTTCACAAACATTTTAGCTTCATTGTTCTTACATGCTGAAATATAGGTATCATTAATGAGGGCAGATTTAGAAAAGGAGAAAAATGAAGGAAAAAGAAATAATTTTAAAAGAAACTATAATTCTTACTCTTTCCCTGTAGCCAAGGATATAGAGATAGAGATGGAGATAGAGATAAAAAACAAATGTTTAATTAAGAGCAAGAGCAAGAGATAAAGAATTTTAATAGCCTGGATACATGAAACATATAGAAACATGCATTTTTAGATTCTTCTTCAACAGGAGCATCAAGAGGTAAGACATTTTTTAGCTTCATAATTATGAAATGAATTCTCAGGACCATTTGCAAATAACAACATAAAGATGACTGGAATCTTGATGAAATCATTGAAGCGTCTTCTTTCGGACAATACTTTTTGCTATGTTGGACATCTTACTGTTTTTTTTTTTTTGAACTTTTTTGACACAATTAGCAAAACATTATGAGATATTTTTTTTTACCATCCTATTCTTGAAGGTTGGGGTTTCTGTAAAAAATTCATTCTTCCTTGCAAATACAATGAATTTGCTAAGAATTGGCTGAGGCTTATCAGTTGTATGAAAAAAAGAAGCTGGAATGCAGAAAATCCTCTCACTATTTACCTGAAAGTCTTCAGGCAAAGCCAGTACTTTCCTGTTTCATAAAGAGAACTTTGTGCAAGTTTCCTCTGGAATTCCAATCACATATAAATTGACCCATCAAGAGTGAGATTTTATAAATTCTGTTTTATCCTGAAGAAGTTTAACAAGTTTTAATTAATTGATTGTAAATTTTAATGAACTTCCAAATGAGATGGTCTGCTCTTACTTGTATCCACTCTGGTACTTACAGTGTTAACGGTGTCTTTAATAGCCCTGATATTCTCTCACCTCTAGGAAATAGCTAACATTTTTTTTCAGTAGCTGTCAAAACTATTGACCTAATTAGGAAATATGTTAACAGAACTTTCTTGGTGCCATTAAATTAATAACTCTCTTGGATTATGAAAAAACAAAGTAAGCACTGGTTCCAGTAATAGTAATTAGACTAACGAAGCATAATGCAATTATTATAGGGCGCATCAGGAAATATTGATATTTGTCTGAGTGGAACACTATCATAATTAGAAGTTATTTTAGTCCCAACATGGTTGTTTAGTGGAAATATAGTACATGTATCTGTATTAATGGGGAAAATCCTTTTGGAGCATGAATGGCTGGGAGAATTGAAATTTTGAGAATTTTATTGAGGAAATGTAAAAACAAGGCAATTGAAGAGTTTTGGAGAGGAGGTGAGAAATGTTGCTGCCAAAGGAAATTATTCTGTGATAACATTGGCTTCTGGAAAGAAAATTGTGTGCATGAAACAACTCTGAACAATATTTGTTCTTTTTTCTTTTAATAAAACACTCTGTTATCATGATGGTTCTCAAAAGAAGGGTAAAAAAGGCTTCCTAATACCATTGTAAAGCTTTGTCAGATAGAAGCTCTTGGAAGTGGGAGCACAAAACAAGTGCTGGAATTTATCAATTGTGTGGAGTTCCCAATTCAGAGATTAAAGAATAGAGGCACTGCCAGGAATGCATATTGTCTGCCAATTAAACTCGCATGGGGAAACTGAGGAATTATGACAACTCAGAGAAAGCTTGTTGGACTAATTCTAAAGCTTATCAGTTTACTTGAGAGTAAACCTGGTTAAACTCAGCAATGCTTTTGAGTAATTATATATTCTGGAATTCTATAGGGATTAGTGCATGCTTTTAAAATGCTGTTCTAACCTCAGCATTTTTGTTGCTAAATAACTCTTAACTGGTTGAACAAGTGTTGCAGCATTGTCTGTTCAAAGAACATTAGATTCTTCAGTATATGGAATTAATTTCAAATCAAGTTGCTTGGAGCTGTGAGGTTTCCATTCATGCTAAAGAAATATTTTTTTTCTGGAAGGGTTGTAAAATTTTGTGAACTTAGGGTTAATTATATACAATTAGTAAAGAGAAATCATGTAATTCTTAAATGATTGAACTACATCCAGCTATATTTGGACACATTTTTAATGTGAAAGTTACCCTTTATAAGAAGCTTTCTTTCCTGCTAGACCCATGTTGAAGTCACAGTATATTTTAATATGAGATTTGAAGTTTGAAGAGTAAAATACTTTAAAAAATCACTGTATGTTAATGATATGCACTTTTCACTTTTCATGTTTGCCTGGATAGATCTACAGGAAAGCTTAAATCTATTTTTATTTTGAGGTTGGGTATAATAACAGAATCTTGTAAATCTGTGCTGTATCTTCTTCTTCTTACACTCCTGTGAATTAGGGAGCTATCTGTTTCTGAATATTATGTCATTTCTAAGGACTTAAAAATATTTCAGCCCCTTTTGTGTAGATAATGGTTCTTGCATATTTTCATCAAGGTCATCTTTCATACTCTCTATGCTGTATGACAGTACAACTTTTTATAAAACTTGCATCATTTTACTTGGTGACAAACAATGTAATGGCTTCATAACTAACATCAATTACTATATAAAAATTATTTAAGTGTATTATAGTCAGCCAAAATGAAAACTTTATCTCGAGTTCCACAGTCATGTAGCATGTAGTAGTTGTCCTTAAGCTTAAAGAAATAACTGATATGCTCCTATTTATTAGCTAATTTGATAAACAAGTGATTCAGATGTAATAAGTGTGTTTTTCATACAAATACTTGTAGCAATGGAAAAATGGCTGGCTAAATTAAAAGCTTCCTAGAACTCTGAGTGTTGCAAAGTTCACCTATGAGTTGAAATAAGCAGGGTTTTTTTAAAAAAATAAAGACAAATATGAGCTTCACATAGACAAAACCTATGCTTAATAAATAAATTGGAATTGTTTATCAAATACTTAAAATTATGTATACCTATATACATTTGTAGTACCAGAAACTGGAATAGCACTACATATCAAGCTTTTTGGTTAATGCTCCTTCTAGAAAGCAAAGAGGGAGAAAACTTCAACTTCAGAATGGATGTTTAAAGCAACTGTGCACATTAGATGTGTATCGGTAAATTCTAGCATTCTTCATTATGGGCTGTAATGACTGCAGCTGCTGTAGGCTGAAACACAGCAATACCTGTAGAGATAGAAAATCTGTGTATCCTGTGTAAATAACATTAAATAAAATGGATACAAGATTTAATTTGGCATAGACCATGTTCTCATATTTTAATGAAAAATAAGCATTATTTTAAATTGATTATTTATGATATTTATAATTTTTATGTGAACCAAATTATGTGACATTATAAAACTTGAAATCCTGACATCTAGTCTGCATTCTTACTGCTATAGGATATAAGAAGAATTTTGTTCCATATTAGGCGCTTACAAAATGTACAAGCAGAAATGGGAAATGGAGTGCTACTATGATTCAAGATTAAGAGAAATAGCTTCATTTATCTGAAAGGAGAGGAGAATGCTTCAAAGCAGTTCCTTTGCATTTTCAACTATTGTAAGATATATTTAATTCGATAAACTTGATGTCACCATTGCAGATGGAGTTGCTAGTTACTATTAATACAATGTCACTTTAAGTAATAAGTTAAACCAAGATACTCATGCTGCTAGTTTTCATTAATCATATAACATACAGTGACATTTTGAACACTTATATGTTAAATGCTAATATTAATAAATAACAAGATTGTTTTTGTAATGACTTTAAGATGAAAAGATTAATCTGTATAATTGTGATAAATAAAAAACATTAAATTCAGACAAGACAGGTTAGGCTAAGTAAAAGTTTGAATTTCCCAGAACTCTAAACACAGGTAGGTAGATTGATAGATAGGTACATAGGTACCTAGGTAATGGAAAACAAAGTGGACTGGGAATGATGTGATAGGTTTCCAGAACTCCAGTGTTTATCGATTGTGAGCAAAGGCATTTTATTTTCCCTTTATTCTCCTGGGATCCTAGATTCACTTTCATGAGTCAATGCAACTGCTTATAAGTCTTGAAAAATATGATGTGAATGGTTGAAACTGAAACTATAACATTTTGTAGTTACTTCATGTTTTCCATCCAATGCTACAGCCTTGGCAATTGAAGCATAACTGTTCTGATTGATAGGGGGAGGTGACTGTTGAACTGTTGCTGATAATTCAGTCCCATGCATCCTCTAATTGCCATGGGAGAAGGCCCCATCTTTACTTCCTTCAGAACCATTTCATTGATAAAGGCTAAGGCCCTTTCCCCTTATTCCCTGCATCTGCTGTTGATTAAAGGGGGAGGACCTGCAAGACCAAACAATACAAATGTAACTTGGTACCATGATATGGCTCTTTTTTAAATTCAATAATACATAAAAAATAAAGCACAGTATTTATATGAAGGAGAAACATTAATAAAATGTGCACATAATAAAAAATACGCTATTGTTGTTGTGTCCACCATACAAGTATTACGCAAGTATTACAGTGTGAGAGGTATAGTAATGCATCTGTTAAAGAAAGTTAATTTATATTTTTCTTTGGAAATACATTAATAGAAAAAGGAGTCATGAGAAGGATGAGAATACCTTGGTCAATCAGTCTGATTTTAATATTGACGTGCATATAATAGGAAAAATAAGAAAAATATTCTCAAATATACAGATGATTTTATTGGATGTTTTAATGTATTGTGATTATGAATGTCAGATGAAAGGCCTGGAGAATACCTTCCATTGGTTGTATTGTAAATAAATAAGAAAGTTTACCACTATAACATCATTACTCAGAAATGCAGTGAAACATTATAATTAACTTTTCATACTTGTGCCATGAATAATGCTTGTCAGATTGATGCTTTCTGTATGTAAGTGGAAGGTAAGTACGTTAAATAATTCTGTATTTATAGAATTGTACATAGTTCATTATTTTATAATACTGCACATCATCATAAATGATATCTCTGACTACTGGAGAGATTCAGTTTGGTGTAATGATTAAGGCACTGTACATTGTTAGAAAACAAGGAAACCCAGTCTTCCTTTAGGCACAGAAGCCAACTGGATGACTTTAGGCTAGTCACTTAGCCTGACCCACATCATATAATTATTGTGGGGAAAATAACATTATGTACTCCACTTTGAATTGCACCAAATAAATGTGAAATATAAAATAGATAAATGAATGGATATTGAAGAGACTCTCGGGAATTAGATCTGAGAGTTCACAAATTTTATTGTAGTTGTATAAGCACTAACATTGCTATGAAACAACTCTCATAGGAAGAAAAACAGACCTTCACAATATTTAGAAAACAAAAATTTAGTGCTCTTTAATTCTCCTTTATCTTTTTAAGGGAGAAGGGTTGGCTCTGGCATTTTCCAAATTCTAATCTTGTGACTTATTTTGCCACTGTAAAACAAACCTAAAAATTTGAATCTTATATATATAAAACAACTATGCAAAATATGCGTGCTAATTATCTTACACTGAGCAGCAGTCTCTTCCTGCATTTAGCCCAGTGGTTCTCAACCTGTGGGTCGGGACCCCATTTGGGGTTGAACGACCATTTCACGGGGGTCGCCAAACAAGGCTGTCCGCCATTTTTTCCCCTTTTCTTTGGCCATGCCCCTGGCACCCGGTGATTTATAAGTGGTTGGGGGTCACCACAACACGGGGAACTGTATTATGGGGTCGCGGCATTAGAAAGGTTGAGAACCACTGATTTAGCCCATGGTTCTGCTTTTATTTCCTATCCGTGTTTGCTGACCAAATATGAATCCAAGTATCAGTGGTGAGGTTTCTCAGTTAGTCATAACAGAGCAAATGTGATGAATTTGGAATATCTGAACCTTACTCATTTTATGGTAGCTGACCCTTTCCTGCTGTGCAATATGTTAGATTGGTTGAAATATTGGAGATAATCAGCTTCCTGCCAAAGAGAGAAGCACCTTTTTTATGTAATAACATGGTGAACCTAAAGCAATCTGAGTATGGTGGGAATCAGTGTCTAACGTATTTGAAAGCCTTCATATTAGAGAAAGATTGTTTATTGAAATGATTCCAGTACTGTTGCATATATTGGACAGCGACAGTGAAAACAGTGACAGTATCTACTCTTAAAGCAGTACTTTTGTAACAATACAACTAAAAGAACATTTTCGTAGGGATGTATGCTTGGAAAATAGGATATATGTAACCATAAGCTTAATAGGCTATGTTATTAAAGCCATACAATTATGATGCAATCCTCAAATTGACTGTTGTGTAGTATACTAGTCCTAGTTCCTGAGCAGTTGACTTGTCCCTACAGTATATAGTTCATTGGCAGTGCATAGGTGTAAGGGGAAACATTTTTTTAAAACTTTGGTTTTTTTAAATATGTCATAAATGTTTTGGATGAAGGTGGTGCTGTGGATATAGCCTATCTGGATTTTAGCAAAGCATTTTGATACAGTTCTACATAAGATCCCAATATGTGATTGTTAATGTCTGGACAGAGATCAGTTACCAAGTCTTAGATCCTGTTCTGTTCAATGTGTTTGTAAGTGGTGTAATAGAAGAATTTCTAGATAAGAATTATCTTTTTGCTGAAGTCACAGAAATATGTAATAGAGTTGATGTTCCTGGGGGTATTTGTAACATGGAAAATGATTTGGCAATTGCTGGAAAATTGGTCAAAAATGTGAAAACTGTAGTTCAATCTAATATTAGGGGGGGGGGAATTCTCTGGCAGGGTACAATGTTGGAAGTACAGTGTTAGAGAGAACAACAGAAGGTGTGCTCATAGCAGATGACTGTGAGATGAATAAATAGTGTGGCCAGGCAGCTGTGAAATTCTGGGATGCATCACTAGATGCATCACTAGAGGGATTACCAGTAGGAAAAAGGAGATCCTTATTCCACTATATAAGGCTTTAGTTAGAACCCATTTGAAATACTGGGTCCAATTCTAGACCTTACTTTAAAAAAGATATTGATAAGATTGAGTGATTCCAGAGACTGGCAACAAAAATAGTGAGGGACAAAACATAGCAGACATATCTAATCTAAAGATTAGATGATATGTACAACCTGGAGGATAGAAGGGAAATGGGTGACATGATTGAAATCTTTAAATATATTAAAGAGTATTAATAAGGCTGTAGAAGGTAGTATTTTCAATATTAAGCAAAAATTTTAAAAAACTGGGGCATAATCTGACAGGAGGGAAGTTCAAAAGTAGTATCAGAAAGTATTACTTCACAGAAAGAATAGTGGAAACTTGGAACCAATTTCTAGCAGAGATAGCGGGTATCAATCATCAGTAACTGAGTTTATACATGCTTGGGATAAACACGTGTCCATCATCTGAAAAAATTAAAAAAAATAAAATAAATAATAATAATAATTTAAAAACTCAAAGGACAACTCAATGGGACCAGTAGTTTTTTTCTGCTGTAAGTTTTCCATGTTTCTACATACATACATGCATGCATACATACATACACACACACATACAAATTTATATTTCTATATTTGTCTGAATGTAAATCCTATCTGAGCTATCTTGTTTTACTTTCCTATCTCTAATATTAATAAAACAGTTGTCCAGCATGTACAAATTAACCAATTAGCTTTCATTTATTGTTTTCTTAATATGTTCAGAACTGTCAAGCTCTGTGGAGTGGAATCTGATTACCATACTTAGAATTTATACTTGTAATATAAAGGAATTAAGTTAATCATGTTGTTTAATTTCAGTATTTTTCAACTTGGCAATTGGACTTCAACTCACAGAATTCCCTAGCCAGCATGCTTTTTTGCTATATATAAAACTGGCCATTGTGTCCAGAATGGATTTTGGATTCTTATCCTGTCATATGGCTAGTGGCTAGAGTCCAGTGGTTAGTGGCTAGAGGCTAGTGGCTAGAGTCCAGTGTTTCTCAACCTTGACAGTTTTAAGGCATGTGGACTTCAACTCCCAGAATTCCACAGCCAGCATTGCTGGCTGTTGAATTCTGGAAGTTGAAGTCCACATGCCTTAAAATTGTCAAGGTTGAGAAACACTGGGCTAGACAATACAACTTACATTTCTCTTTCAGAAGTAAGCAGTGCTCAATTCACTGGGACTTATTACATAGTTAATACATAGAATTATATAGAATTAATATATAGAATTATAGGCAAAGATTAATAAAAAGCTACACAGACGGTTTTCTGTACTCCAGAAATATTTTTTTAGCAACATAGCATCTTATTAATTGAACATTCGGAGAAGGGGATGTTGTTTTCATAACTTAAAGAGCATGAAGGACTGTAGGGATAGGGAAAATTGAAATTTTATATAAAGTTTATCAAGCATAATCCTGCTTTATTATTATGGAATTGAGTTAAGAGTACAAAGCTTTCAAATTTTTAATACTTATAAAGGTCATTTACAGTTTGGGGAAGGGATTGTTGAAGTTTATACTCATTGGCATTATAGCAAGAACAATAAATGAAGGGTTTACTTTCTGGACTTAAAAACATAATTTTCAGTATTTTTATTATTCTGAGAAAGAAAAAAAATGAAAACCTCTTGGGGTGAGTGGCAAATATCTCAAATTTGTTTATTTCTGGTTTTTTTTTTAACAAAATCTGATTTATATGAGCTGATATGAGTAACTGATTATGCTAAGTATCTCAGTTGCCGCTAATGTTTCTGTGAAATAAATCTGGGTCCTTCTCTTGTGTATTATGCTGTTTCCTTTATATCAACTTATCAAAGAATTAAATTCTCATAAGTTGCATATTGTAGTATTTACCTTTAAAATGATAGCAAGAATACAGTTTTTTGTATCTTTAATTTCTAAAACTTTGGTTTAATATTAATTTAATTTAATATAAAAGATTTGCATAAAAGCTATCAAAGAAGATACTGAAAATAAATTATGTAGAATGGCTACAGAATTGGTGTTTTTTATTTTTGTACAGTAATACATTTTTTTAATTAAAAGTTTTGCTTGAATTAGTGCTGCTCTCCAGCCTAAAGCAGGAACTGTGCATGGTTCATTCACGGGGTTTAATTTGAATACTCATAATTTAAAATTGTATCTATTAGTTAAGGTATCCTCAAATCAGATTATAAAAAGCCTTTATGAACCTCCTAAACCAAATGATTGAGATGTAACTGTGTCTGAATATTGTATAGATACAGAATTTAATAGAAGAAAATTGCATGCTCATGTTTTGAAACTGGAGTGAAAACATCTGGAACATTAAGTTTCTTCAAAGTGCAGTCATTATTTGATTCTGCTATTTTAATTGAATGCTTCTTTTTTTCCTCCATATATTAATGTAATACACTAAAACTAAACAGATGTCATCTGTAAGTTTTCTCACTGTCCATTTATGTACTTGAAAGAACCATAGATTTCTACTTCAGAAACTTTCAACCTTTGAAAAATTGCTTAACACTGTATTTACCTAAAACAGTGTTTCTCAACCTTGACAATTTTAAGGCATGTGGACTTCAACTCCCAGAATTCCTCAGCCAGCAATGCTGGCTGTGGAATTCTGGGAGTTGAAGTCCACATGCCTTAAAATTGTCAAGGTTGAGAAACACTGACCTAAAAGAAACATATCCATAAATTTAGAATAACTCTAATACTGTCCATTCAGAATGAAGGCTATACAGAAATAATTCATTGTTAATGATGTCATTGACTTTACATAATGACTTAAAGTCCACCAGGATTGTTTATTTTCATGCATGGTTAGTAAAGTAGCACTGAATCACAAAAAGCTCTCTAGCTTAATTCCAGGGATAGTTTGAAACTACTTTTCTTTCAGGATAGTTTATTTTACTTTCCCAATAAGAATAAGTAGAAACAAAGTTTAAAGCCTGAACAGAAATTTTACAGTTGATTGGCTGATTTCCATCCCTTTGTGTCACTGCAATTTTCTGTTCCGTTATACTGTACTCCTATTCCAGGGCAAATGAGATGACATGCAACACCCCCATACGTATCTATATACAAATGTGAAACAACCTGAGATTTTCAAGGTGGTTTACTGGGAGGATGTCCCCCAGTTTTCTTTTAGGTAGAGTATCTAAATTTAATAGCAAACATCCCATTGTTAATGTAAGAATATAATGTATTATAAATATAGAACCTGTTACCTATTCTTCCTATTGTTAAATATAGATTGCTGGTAGCATTGCAGTTAAAATAGTTGTTTTCAGTAATTATATGGCTTCAATTTTTTTTAAAAAAAATAGCTTTCAATGCCCTGTTTTAATCAAGATATATGCTTTCCTAGAATTGAATAATCCTTTATTTAGCTTCTCTTTAGGGTTCTGTGGTGCTGACCAGGCTTTTTCCCTCATTCCGCCAATTCTTTTTTTTTTTTATTTTCATGAAATATTTAAAGTTAAAGTGAAGTTATTCAAAATTGTTTCTGTCACTGATTAACTTTCTCAATTATTTTTTGTGAAATATTTTTTTAAAAATGTAGACTTGCCATTTATATAGGAGTGTTGAACAAAAAATATTGGCAAGAATATTTTAAAATACATCCAATTTTTCAGTGTAAAGTAAGTTTGAAGCAGATCGCTTAACTGAACAGTGAAATATTCCTGATGGGTAAAGATAATTACTTTTGAATGGTGCCTAATTTTTATATAAAGATGGGGTCTAGAGTCCTTGAAACTTAAATCTGATGGATTCACTGCACATTCTAGTTGACTTGGGAAGACTCATCTTTATAAATTTTGTATTTTGATTATTTTTTTTTATTGGGAAATGTTTCAGAGTTTGCCTTTGAACAGAAGCACTTTTGCTTCACATCTGTCAGAATCAACTCTCAGTCCTAGATTGAAGCAAATATATTGCAGTTGATCTTCACAGACTGGGTATGAAATGTTCTTCTCTAGATTATACTACTAAGATTTTTTCAACTGAAGAAATAGGTAGGTAGAAACTATCTAATCTGAAATTTTTTACATGCAGTTAAATGAGATTCTTAGAGTGGTTGTATACATAGTTTACTGTGACTTATGCTAGTTATTTTTTTAAAAGAAAATGTACAGAAAATATACCTTAGCACAGATATGTAAATGAATAGGTATATCAATGATATATAATCTCAGTGTTATAGTTGGAAGGTTATTATTGTATATTCACATAGGGAACTTTTGGCTCTTCTTCGTTATGATGATACTTAACTATTATGTGTGATCCTTGGGCAACAATTGTGCTATTTGGGAGAAGTCCTTTTCTGTAGTAAAATTCTAATTTCAATGATGGTATGAAATTGATAAATGTGAATTGTTACATAAACATTTTTACCCTGTTCTCCAAATATCTTCATTTTTTAATAAGCTTATTTAATAAGCTGAGGTGAATTTTAGTGAGATTTTTTTTTATCATACTTGTTTCCAAAGAAATCTTTTAACTGATGTGGAAGAGGGCAAGGTGATACCCTGTGATGTTCTTGATTGACAATTCTTTTGCTTCCTGGTAGGTGGAGCCATTACGCTTAGTATAAGGACTCAGTTGTAGTCTGAAGGAAGAGGAAGACTACTATTAAAAGAACTGCTGGTAAGTTTATCTTTCTTTGGTACAGATCTTACAAAAGATGGTGCAGAGGACTTGCCTCATGTCAGAACTGAAGACTTCTTACTAAGACCTTTCAGGAATCATGCAGTAGAAGCATTAGCAATGACTTGTATCCACAAAGTAAACATTCTATAGATTACTTGATAATACTTCTTAAGAGAGTATATGAGGAGGCTTTGGAGATTTGTGTGGCTTACTAGTCACTTGTATTTTACATGCAGGTGCAGGTTGAAATACTTCATCTTTTGGTTAATAGGAACTATGATGTAATTAGAGACTGTCCTTGGAGGGAGGGAGAGAGAGAGAGACTAATTGTGTTTCTGTCCATAGTATTTGGGGTGAACATCGTGTACAAATTTTGTACAATAAAATAATTTTGTGTTTAGATTACCAATAATATTTTTGCATCTCTGCATATAGAGTGATATGATTGTTTCAGCACTAAATACTGGTTCTGTTTCCAAAGTGATTTGAATCTAGTCTGTCCACCTTTTCTTTAAAATGCATCCTATTGGGGAGCCTGTGATTTGCCTTGTAATATGAGTCAAGTCCTTGATTGACTGGTTGATTAGGTTGATTTCTAACAACCACATAGATAGATTTTCTCCTCTCTTCATTTTCTCCAGTCAACTCCTTATTTGCACTGAATTTATCAGTATAGTGTGGCATTATAGGCCTGTTAGTGGCTGAAACTGCTTCTTTTCCTTCCCCTAATATCTGTCCTTTCTGTATTGTTTTTAGTTGGACAGTATGGCACAATAATATCAATTGTGTTTGCGAGAAATACACTTAATACACTAAAATCTATATTCATTTGGGGCTTTTTTCCCTCTTTGTATCCAAATTGGTTGAACTGCATCTAAAAACAGCCTAAGATGAATAGTGTGTCATGATAAGAGTGAACTGGTATGCAGTAACCTAAGAATTGTAAAAATAAATAGAAGTTGTCTATATTTGGTTTGAAAAAAAAAGTATAGCTGGCTCTGTCAGTTACAATGTATCTTGGTATGAAAGAGAAGGAAGAGGTGGAAAGTTTTAGCAAATGATAGGTCTTAGCCATGATGTAACTTTCCATTTTTAAAGGATTACGTAGTACTAGTCTTCTGGAATACAGTATAATCAGTAATATATACGAAAACATATTGTGATAGAGCAGATTCTACATATTATTGAATCTGTCTTGAAGAAAAACTTTCAAAAAGTTATATGAAAATGGCTTAGAAATATTAAGATTTCCTAGTACTAATGTCATGTTGAAAGGAAAAATCTATGCTTTGAAAAAGAATTACTGGTTTTTTCAGCTGTGATTCTGGACTCATTTGAAGCCATGTCTGTAGAGACAAATAAGATGGTTATATCTCTAATATCTATCCTTAATTCAGCTAATAAACTTTTCAGAAAAAATTGGTACAAATGTGTAAATGATCAGATTATTTAGTATTGTTCCATCAGTATGTCATCAGATTTTTAACAATGATTTATTATAGTCTTGACATTTATTAAATACAACTTTAAAATCTCTAATATTTGATACTGCAGCTGTTCATGTCTAGATTGTAGACAAATATATTTAAGAACCATGATTTTTACACAAGTATCAAAATCCTGTGTAATATTCCAGAGAGTAGACTTCATTGCCTCTACTGTTTTGGAGATTAGTAGAGACAATCAGATAGCATTTGGAAGATGGAATATAGTGAAAAATTGAAAATGCTGACCTTGGTACATATATAGGAATTTAATCTGCCAGCCCTGCAGCAGGAAATGGGTCCTGGAGTTATTGTGGTTGATTCTATGAGATTGGCAGCATATTATGCAGCTGCTGTAAAAAAAAGACAAACTCAATCTTTGGGGGAGGGGGAAACTGTTGATGTAGCAAGCCTTTATATGAACCTATACCATGAGTACCATATATAGTTCAGTGGACTTAAACAAATCTGGTAAAGTTCAGAAATGGCGCTCAGAATAACTACCAAGTAAACACATTTTTTTTTTAACGAAGAAAGACTTCCACTTTCTGTCTTAAGATGTTGATGCATTTTCAGTGGCATCTCTGCTGCCTCCATAGTTCTCCATAGATGCCTATGGAGGAACTATGGAATATGTGCTTTAGGGCTGCTTTGGTGCCTACCACTCTATTTTCTTTTAATGCATTTTTGAATGCCTTAAGAGTTTATACAGAT
This sequence comes from Crotalus tigris, assembly GCF_016545835.1. NCBI lineage: Eukaryota > Metazoa > Chordata > Lepidosauria > Squamata > Viperidae > Crotalus > Crotalus tigris. The sequence goes on along the minus strand of NW_024097047.1, from coordinate 187,704 downwards.
TGTTAAAATAACAGAGAAGTTTTTTTAAAAAATCTTTGCGCTGTAACAAAAGGCAGAACAAACAGGATGACTGGGTAGTGAAAATAGCAGCAGATACGTATTAGACATGTTTAGAAACTGTACGTGTTTTCCTTATTATTTTTTTAAAAAAATCTCTTCAATAATAGATAAAATAATAAAAAGTAAATTGGAGGCTGATATAAATAAAGAATTAAGAATCACTTGCCATACTAAATAAATTCACATTTTGGGTTTTAGAGTAATTTTATACTAAGGTCCTGAAGAATTCTGGTGTATAATTTTTCAGAGTTAATGACAACAGATGAAAGACTGAGAATGTACAGTTCAATAAAGTGGACAAATGTTTTCCCTTCAAAAAAGGTAAAACAGAGGATGCAGCCAACTGTCAACAAATGAGTAATTTTCTAGGCTAAAAATGAAGCTGGTCCAGTTACCTTGCTAATTAAACTATTAACTACAGATAGTCCTCAATTTACAGCAGTTCATTTACTGACCATTTAAAGTTACAATACCACTGAAAAAAGCAATATATGACTATTTTTCACACTTAAGACAGTTGCATTACCCCATGGCCCTGTGACTTACATTCAGATGCTTGATAACTGGGTCATATTTATTTATTAATATTTATTTGTGAACCAGTGAAGTGAACCAGTGTCCCGGAGTCATGTGATCCCTTTTTGCAACCTTCTGACAAGCAAAGTCACTTAACAACTCTGTTACTAATTTAGCAACTGCAGGGATTCACTTAACAAATGTAGCAAAAAGTCGTACAATGGGGCAAACCTCCCTTAACAAATTTCTCACTTAGAAACATAAATTTTGGGCTCAATTGTGATTGTAAGCCGAGGACTACCTGTAATAGTATTGCTGTATTAATACATTAGGTAATAATACATTGCAATGATAAGTTGGCTAAAATGAAGACAAGTAACCCAAGATAAGTGACCTACATAAGGGCTGGCAAAAATGTAACTATCCTGAAATGTCTTATACTCTTCTTCAAATGGAAAAGTAAAAATCAAAAGTACCCAGTTTTATTGTGTGTTGATTCTCTGTGTTTGATTTGTTCTGGTTAGTGTGCTCCTTGTTACTGATGTAGTGTGTTTTATAGTTTATTAAGGCAGCAGAGCAAAACTTTTTGACTTAATAAATGTGGAAAACTTGGTATTATCACTATATAATGTTTCAAAAGACTTAGTATTGAAATTCTTTGAGAAATTGTCTTCTGTTTTCCCTTTCTTTGCATAGTTACAGAGAGGAAAAAATGATTTCCTTTAAAATAAGACTTTTTGAGGGAATTTAAGCTAAATAGGTACGGTTTTCGCAGTTGTTAAATATATGAAAAAACAAAATTAAATGCATTCTGGGATGAACATGCATTAATCAAATTTCAGGTTTGAAATGCTGTATGTGGTTTTATTTTATTTTTTATTTTAATTCAGTGGTGTCCAATTCTCAGAGATTATCTGGACAAGTTCCTGCAATTTTCTTGGCAAAGATTTTCAGAAATGATTTTATTTTTTTATTTTTTGCCATTGCCTCCTTCCTAGGGGTAAGGGAAAGTGACTGGCTTAAAATTGTCAAGCTGGCTTTGTGTCTAAGACAGCACTAAAATTCTCCCAGTTTCTAGCCGGATGCCTTCACCACTACAGCATTAGCCTGTTTATTACTGTATAACATTGTGGAATTTTTTGTACTACTCTTCAGATATACGGTACTTATTTTCCTATATAACTGTATTAGCACCTGTTCTCTAATTTATTCAAGATTATTAGGAATGACTTATCAACAAAATGTATGTAAACTAATAATAAGCAAAACATGTACAAACAAATTAAAGGAAATATGAAGGTATAAATTTCACATGATGGCAAAGCTATGTTGTGCAAAAGATGCTGATAAAATTGTGATTTTGTATTTTAAATGCTTTGAAAACATCAACTCAAAGTACTGTTAATATGTTGTTTATGTCAGGTTTAACTTAATTTACATTCAGCTTGCAATATATATTCAGTATCATTCTGTTACTTATTAAGTCATTTCTTTCCTTACTTTAAGGGATGCTTTAATGCCACTCCTGGGAACCATTTCTAACTTCACCCTTTTGGTAACTATTACAGAGATGTAGTTTCATATGTGTGTTGTATTATGTTTGTGTGAGAGAAAGTTCCCTCCATGCTTGGAACTCAGCTCCCTAATCTTTCATGAAAACTTGTTCAATTTGTACTGTAATAAAAATACTTATATAAAAAGTTTTCCCAGTTAAAGAATATTATATATATCTTACTAGAAATACCCTTTAGAAATTTACAAGTCGGACAGAATTATTCCTGCTCAGCATTCTGATTACCCAGCTATACCTTCATTCAGAATATTCATTCCATCTTTTTCCACCTACCATGTTTAGTTCGTTTGATCATTTCCATCCCCCAAAATTCTGGTTTTTGTGACTTTTCTTACCGCTCAGTCATTATTTCTTTGTTTTTGTTGTTTTGCTGAGATAACCTCGGGGTTTTTTTCTTCTAGAAGCTTGTTGTATTTCAGCAAACTTTGGCTGCTCCAAGCTCTTGCATTTCAATAACCTACATTATCTATGGAGATTGCCAGTGTTCTGGGGGGAGGGGAAAGAATGCAGTTTTATGAGGCCAGGAATGTTATTTTCTAGACATGAATCAGAAGTATCTATTTCAGTAGACAGTAACTATGAGGACTGGCAATACTACCAAAAAGTCATGAAAAATAGCAGATCCAGGAATGCTACATGGATAGATGCCTAAATGCCCAGGAAAAAAAAAAAAAAAAAACAGAAACCAAGTCTTCAGATCAGGACTGCTTGTATAAATGCTTACTCTTAAATCTCCTAATGTGAAATCAATCCTTAACCATAATAAGGAACTGGAAAGTTAATTTGGCAATCTAGCTGGTTTAGTCTTTTCTTGTAATTTTAATTTAGGACAAACTAAGACAGTCAACTGATGGATTCCCTGGTTCCATTTTAACCCCCACCATCTCCACCACCACACATACATGGTTACCAACTGGGCTACTGGTGGTGGACAAACTACCAACAGTCACTCTAGATGGGAACTTTAAATAGTTGGTGCCAAGGGTCCAATCTGTCTTACAACCAAAATGGTCATGAAGAGGAGTACCAAGGACATGGGAAGGAAAAGGAGGTAACATGCCTGCAGCAGCCTAAAATAGCCAACAGATGTGGACAGCTCACAACCTTTGCAGGCATCATTAATATCCATCAGTGAGACAGATTCCCCCCCCCCCTTATGTTCAATTGTGTCCGATTCTCAGAGACTGCCTGGACTAATCCCTGCAGTTTTCTTGGTAAGGTTTTCTGAAAGCATTTTGCTATTGTCTCCTTCTTAGGGCTGAGAGAAAGAAAGAATAATTGGTCCGTCCCCCAACTGGCTTTGTGTCTAGAACTGATGGTCTCCTGGTTTCTGGCTGATGCCTTCACTATTGGACAAAACTGTTCAGTTTTAACATTTCTGCTGGAAAACAGAGCATCAAGACTGGAACAGCTAATGTTCTTTTAATTTGCCATTGCTGTGGGCTGGAAAAGAAATGAATGCTGCATCATGAAGGTGCATCATACAATTACTAGGGCATGTTTGTACTATGGCTGAAGGAGTCAAGGAAAGACTGTAGTGCCCATTCCTTATTCTTTCAGGGTTGACTAGATTGTTTCTGCTTTATTCTACTTGTTAAGTACTTGTTTGAATTCTATACTTAGCGGAACCTCGTTGTATTTCTTACAAAGATGGCTAAGTTGGACAAGGAATACTGTAAGGTGAAAAATTGAGATATACGCTTATTAGAATACAAAGGCTAAAAATGGAAGAAAACACAAATGGAACTATTCCTTAGAGCAGTGGTTCTCAACCTTTTTAATGCCGCGACACCCAACCGGTCATAAGTCGAGGACTACTGAACCGGTCATAAGTCGAGGACTACTCAACTGGTGCAGCACCGTTTGCAGAATGGGACTTTTGCCGGGCTCAGCAGGGCAGAGACAGCCTGGACAATTCCTATTGGCTTTTGAAAGCCAATAGAATTAGACTCTATTCAAGAGAGTCTATTCTATTGGCTTTCAAAAGCCAATAGAATAAAAGGGAGTAGCACAGCTAAGGAAAAGGAGAAAAAAATGGCGGACTGCGTTTGGCGACCCCCGTGAAATGGTCATTCGACCCCAAATGGGGTCCCGACCCACAGGTTGAGAACCACTGCCTTAGAGCATTATTTGATACATTGAGAATCTTATGAAACTTTACAGTGTTATCTTACTGGTCACTTTTGTCTTCTTAAACATGTGACTGTGAACATAGTTCTGAAATGATTTCATGCCTGTTTATGAACTAGATGAGTTTATTATTGTTCATATTTAATTTTAGTCAATTATTGTAACTTATAAGAAAACATTTACAATTCATAACTGCGTGATAAATCAAATTGAGTGCCTTATGGGCAGTATTGAAGATTATAACATTATTATCAATACAAACAGATTTAATATAAAATAAAACAATAGTTGAGAGTTCTCATAAGTAAATACAGGTAGTCCTCAACTTATAACAGTTCATTTAGTGACCGTTCAAAGTTACAACAGAACTGAAAAAAGTGACTTATGACCGTTTTTCACACCATCGTTGAGTCCTCCCCATGGTCATATGATCAAAATTCAGAATGTTTGGCAATTCACTTATATCTATGACGGTTGCAGTGTCTCAGGGTGATGTGATCTCCTTTTGTGACCTCCTGATAAGCAAAGTGAATGGGGAAGCCAGACGCACTTAACAACCATGTTACTAACTTAACAACTGCAGTGATTCACTTAAAAACTATGGCAACAAAGATCATAAAATCAGGCAAAATTTAGTTAACAAATGTCTCACTTAGCAACACAAATATTGGGATCTATTGTGGACATAAATCAAGGACTACCTTTAATTCATCAACTAAGACTGACACAATAAATCCAATAAAAAGTTGTCCAGGGTGCTTTACATTCAAACAGTTTCTCTGAGTTTAAATATATACAGACCTGAATATGCTGCATACTTTACTTATTCATCAACGTTTATATTGCATACATTCTACATAAATATATCCTTTAGCAATTCTGTAATTGTAAGTGGTCCTGCATCTTTATTAGTAACGTGCTTAATAATATTGATTTGCTCAGAACACATACATTCTTCCTAAGCATAGTTTTGTGAACTACAGTATGTAGATACAATGGGTTAGATATATTCAGTAGCTTTACGTGTGATGACATTAATCCAAACATATATTAGTAAGGAAGCTTTCTACATCCTGTTGTCCTTCCACCATATTGGATTACAGCTCCCCAAATTGTGGATCATTATGGCCAATGGCCATGCTTGCATGTAATTCAGGAAATTGTAATCCAACACATTTGCAGAACATCAGCAAGTAAAAGGTTGCCAAATCTTTCTATGTATCATATTAAATCAGAAAAACCTCTTCAAATTCCTTGACATTTTACATTTGTGGCAATGTCTAATTTAAATTCCCATTGAGACAGCCCTATTACTCTATCACAGCAAGAAAAGCAGAATTTTGTAGGACTTTGAGATTGCCAAAGATACTGTATAGCCATGAAAGCTTTTGTTGTAGAGCATTTATGATTACTTTAAAGTGGACTATATTATTTTCTTTAACATAGAATATGTTTTGGTGAATAATTTTTAGCAACTTTTGACTGCTAGACTCAATGTAAAAAGCTTAATATTTTAGAAATATAAATAATTAACTATTCTGTTAATTATTGTTCAGATGTTGTTATTCTTACAGCATAAACCCCTAGTCTTTTTTGGGAACAAATAAGCACATTTTAAGTGTTGTGTTGTTTCTTGCAAAATGGCCACTTGCATAGGATGGGAGACATAACCAGTTACAAAGTAATCTTTCTCAATTTATTTATTTGTCCTTTTTCTGGATAAACAGAAAACAAAGCCCTAGGCTGTTGACACCTATGATTTTTATTTCTAAGATACTGTACATTTGGAACCTACCTTAATTTTCCAGCTTCAAACTTTTAAATATAACAAGTGAAAAGGGATGGGGAGCCTGGTGGATCAAAGAAATTAGTTACAGTTTCATTGGCAACCACTGACATGCAGTATTAATACCTTTGTACAACTTTGAAATGCACTTAGCATAATGTAGAAAAACATAGAGTTCATTCAAGGAGGGAAAGTATTAATGTACACACTGGTAAAATGGCTTAAATGTGGATGTTATCAAAACTGTGTTCCATTATATCCTATAACCATATTGCATTTTCAGACATGCATTATAAAATTCTGTGTCGTAGATGTGTATATCGATGTTACACATAGATTTTAAATTAAGGGCTTCAACATCATTTTGCTATTTTTGGAACATAAAAAAAACTATTTTTAGCCTATCCTCTAAATTAAAAGAAGTCAGAAAAGAATGCTAGAATTAAGGGCCAAATCAGTGTTTATGTCAGAAGAAAAAACTATTGTCAGTTGTCTGTCTAGAAAGACTCTGAAGCCAAAAGTGTGTAGCACTCAATGCTTTAACCTACAGCACTCCATTTTTTAAAGTTCTTGTTGGAAGAATACTTGGCCTTGATTGCCTTTTTAGTAGGCATTTATGTTTGTTCGTAAGATAGAAAATTCTGGATCTTTATAATAGAATAAAGAAACAGTACTAATTTTGCCTTCCAGACTACTTTGATTGTTTATGGGAAATACTTATTAATGTTTTACTAAAATCATCATGGAGTAGATGTTTTAGACTTAGAAACTTGCTGTATCTTCTCTAACACTAAGAAACCTGTATAAACTCTCTTGAGAATGAGATCTTGAATTGATCTCGTTCTGATCAATTCTATTTCTCTGTGCAGACACTTTTTTATTACTCAGGAGACAATTTTGGTTGGTAATTTAGATTGATAGAAATAGGGAGTGAATGTATTAGAGCAGGGCTGTCAAACTGCCTGCCCACCGGCCGGTTGTATCATACGGAGGCCGCGCCCTCCCCAGCTCCAGCAATGCAAATAAAGTCGTGATATGTCGCGACACGTCACATGATGCGGCGAGTTTGACACCCGTGTATTAGAGCAATTTCTGATGGACACAGAGACAGTAACCTTTGCAAAAAGGATAAACTTTGAAAATATTTTTGGTTTTAATAACATATAGCATAGATTGATAAGAGAAAGAACTAGAAATAAACTTACCATTGTGGTAAGTGAAATGTTATTTGACTGATACTGTCACTACAGTATAACTTTTTACCTGGGGCAGATTATGTTAAATTCATCATCTGTGTGTGGGAGTTTACAATTGCAATTATCAGCATCCTAATACTTTAATTTAAGAAACACAGTCAATATAATTGCTGAAGGAATTATTTAACTCTTGTTTTTATGTGTACATAAAACTCTGCAGTTACATGTTCTCATCTAGTCGCCCTTTGTGATTGAGGGAATGGGTCTTTGCATGATGTACTTGAATAAGTCATGTACATTCTTATCATATTTATGGATCAGCTTTATTAACTGAAATAGTGAACACCTTCCATATATATTTCTCAATTCCTGGAGGTAAAAATACTTAAGGGCAATGAGATAAATCTAAAACAATGTTTTAGATTGTGTCATTGTTACTATGTATAGACTGTGTTTTTAGATGCATGGGAACAGATAATATTCTATCAGTAAAGCATATATATTGCTCAAAACACATATGCTCCATAGCATTTGTTAATTCTTTTTAATAGGTAGGATTTTTAAAAAAAGATTATTTAAAATTCACAAATGTTAATTTTTGTTACTTTTGTAATTAGCTGAGATGAAGCTTTTTTATTCTGAGTTCACTGTTCTCTTAATTGCAATTGTAGTTTTAATGGAAGACCAGTTGATACAAAAAGCTACTATATAAGTTTCTAGATAGGACTAGTTTAATATATAAATTTAGTTTAGTTAGCATATGATAGAGAATTTAGCATATGCCATTCTTAGAGATCCGATGTTCAGATTGGCAAGTGATCAGCTCTTTAAGCTTTCATTCTGTCTCTCTCTCTTTCGTTCAGGTTTTCGCCCCTCCCCAACAACGTGCCTGTAGAGTGGGGCTTCTCCCACTTGGCTGAGGACGTCTTAGCTGGATCGATTGTGGGGAGGAGCAGCAACAGCAGTTCTGAGGGTGAGTAGAGGCTGCCAGGGTTCAGGCCTGGATACATGCCTCTCTTCCCCTGCTCTCTTCCTTAATTTAAGTGGGGGGGGGGAGTTGGTATTTTAAAAACACTTCAACACAACACATCCTAAAAGGACATTGCTTTGTATGGGAAAAACATAGACCGCAGTTCACCTTTGTTATAGAACCTAAGAATTTTCTTAATGAGTTACTCTTATACCATAGGTGACTTACAATCAATCATTTAAATTTAAAATTGGAAAAACCCTCAGAACCAATATAACAGTAGCCAAGAACAGATCCACTGTAGTCTGGCTGGAGTGAATCAGTTTGGAAAGCTTAGGGATTTCTGCCCTGCAGGCATGTTGCCTTTGGCATGTTATAATTTCTTCCTGGGGGCTTTCTATCTTACCATTTTTTCCTTGGATTTAAGGTCTAAAGATTATCAAAAACTTTTCTATCAGTTAAGGTGAGGAAAGAAGTGTGATTCCTCTTTTTGTTTCCATTTTGGAAGCACTTAAAAAGTTGAAAATAACTGCAGACTTGATTTTTGCTTTTTGAGAAATTTGAGAAAATATTAAAAGAAGTGAACTAAATTTAGAATGCATTGAAGGGCTTTTCTTTGAAAATGATACAGAAAAGTATGAAAATGTATGATCATACCCACTTGATTAGAGAGTCAAGTGTTTTCATTGGGATGTTGAGCGATAAGGATCAAACAGGTTGTTTAAATATTTGGGAATCAGTGTCTTTATTCCCCATTTCTTAAAGATGTTTGATCACCTGTTCAAATATTACTTGAGAGTATGAATGTGGCCTATATTTGATTTTGAATTCAAAGTAACCATTGGGTAAAAAGAATGTGGAATTATGTTAGGTTTATAATTATGATTACATTTGTTCCTTTTTCTTTGTTGCAACAAAGTGATAATATTTATGTGTAATAGGTTCAAAGTCCGTACTACAGTTGAGGTAGAATAACCTCTTCTAGTTTTTATAGAAAATAATTAACATTTTAAAAAGTATTAATGTTAACATATGTTTTAGGATCTTGGATACAATATTAGTTCCTCTTTTTATAATTTTAAGGCTGAGTAAGAACATCCTATTAAGATCATTTGTATGCTAGGCCTGTGCAATAGAGAGAAAGATATTTTGGTGAATCTTCCTAAATTGGCAGGGGAATACTTTTTACTTAGGATGTTTGATTCCATAATCAGGAAATCTTTCTAAAAATCTCATTTAAGGGACAAGTAGAAATGTTCAGGAAGGTTTGTATGACCTAAGGTGATTTAGATAATTTTAATCATTATGGCAACACTAATCTGGTGATGATTGTCATTGATATTAAAAGTCCACATTATAATGCAGGCAATATATATCTTATGCCTGCTAGTTTTTTAAAATCTTTCACTAGTGAGAAGTTGTATTATGTAAAAGAAATCCCAGACACTGAAGTGATTTAATTTCTTGTAAAGTTTTTGATTACTTTTACTTGATTTATTGAAGTTATAATACAGTAATTCTCAAGTGATAATAATGGATGACTTGTAAAACTGGGGATGCAGCAGATTTCAACTCAAATAAATACTTTTAATAATGCATCATGGTTTATGAAAAAACACTTTATTTGAGAAATGTAGATTATTTGTAGATGTTTCCTCTGTGGTACTTTTACTTTTATGTACTTAAGAACAGGAATGGTTTGTGATAATACTAATGCAAAATTTAACAGAATGAAATCAATATGCTATTGTTATCTTTCAAATTCCTGCATCAAGTGCACTACTTTGGCCATCCAGCTTTTATGGAGGCCCTTCATATTTTTCAATCTCATATTAATTATGCTACATTCTGAGGTATAGCATTTTTTTCTCCCAGAGAGTTGCACGTAATACTTTGCAGAGTTTTATTTTGGCAAACCAAATATCTTAATTTAGAATTTAAACATATTATGTGGTTATTTAGTTGTTAGGAAAGATGGTTGAGCCAAATTGGTTGAAGGGCCACATTTTCCACACAGAGAACGTTTGAGGGATATTCTTGATTTTTTAGTTCAAGCATTATTTAAAGCAAAATGCAGTATAAGTCTTTGCTGTTCAACTGTTGGGAAAAATATTACCATCATTTATGAAAAGCCATTTCACCGTTGGTTCCTGATGAATTATTTTCTCATTTTTTGTCAAAATACCAGTGGTGGTCCACTGATAAACAGTCACTTAAACCTAATTAAAATTATTCTTAATAGGATTGTAAGCATACAAACTGACTGTTATGTCTAATCTAATTTCATAATTAGAATTCTTTACAACAGGATCCCTAAGGGCTGAGATAAGTAGTTTAACAAACTGTTAGCTGTTATTAATACTAAATATTTTTTCCTGGCCAAATGACATCAGCTTATATGTTTAATCAGTAGTAGTATGAGTCAGAATGAAATTGTTCAAACAGTAATATTTCAGCTGTGATGTCATCTTAAGGCCTTTGAGGATTAATTAAAATATGGATATTGCTTAATCTAAGTAGTAGTAACTGATTATATTCATTTGTAAAGAATTTTCTTTCAGGGCAAATAGATCCTCTTTGAGGTGGGATATGTGACTTGCCAGAGTGGTTTACAGACAATTGTTTTCTGCTTTCATGCATGAACTGCAGTCATATTTGTGTGCATGGGTCTGGCTTTTAATAAGGGCTCTTTTATAGCATTTAATCTGGGTTCATCTGTATAATGACCCAATGCTGGCTTTCTTCTGGGGATTGTGTCATAGTTCATTGTTATATTTTCATCCCTAAGTGCTACGATAAGAATCAGAAGCAGGGGAAGTGAAAGTGAGCCCCAACCAAAGATTTGGATTAGGGCCAACACTCCTTTTCTCCAACTTCACCCTGGGATGGTCATTATCATGCAAAGCTTTGCCTTAATTTATTCTTCCCATTTTCAAATTTTAGATTCAGAATTGGACTCAAAATGCCTCTATGAACTGAATATGAAGCTTTCATTTAGCACCAATATTACTGAGTTTTATTTTGCTACACATGCTTTCATTAGCTTATTTGTATTAATTTGTGAATGTATGTAGTATTAACTATTTTCCTTTACTTGTCCATTGCCCTGGTGTCACAGTGGTTAGATTGCAATATTTCAGGCAAACTCTGCCTACAGCCTGGAGTTTGATCCTGACGGTGCTCAAGGTTGATTCAACCTTCCATCCTTTCAAGGTTGGTAAAATGAGTACCCAGATTGTTTGGGGCAATATGCTGATATCATAAACCATCCAGAGAGTGCGGTAAAGTACTATGGGGCAGTATATAAGTCTGACTGTGTTTGTCTCTGCTTCACATTTTTATGCACTTGTATTTATATACCTCTTCACAAATTAAACTCTAGACTATAAACATTTCATTTTTAAAACACCATTCCTTTTGTTGCTGCAAACAATATTGAAGAGAACTTTGAAGAATTTTGTTCCAGGGTGAACAGTAAATAATTATCCAGTTGAAGTTTTCTTTGGGTTTCAAATTTTAGTACTTTATTTTTGAAAATACATGAAGCTTCCTTCTTTCATAATCATAATTGTTGAATGATATCTGGGAAGTCTGTCACCTATAGAATTTGGAGGAAAAATATGACAAGTTGAGTTCAACTCCATTCATTTCTGGAGTGTAAAAACCCATGTAATAGCTTCAGAAATATTTTCTAACATTGTCCAAAGAACCACAAAATGTTTGTTGTTATTTAAATTCTGAATGATCAATAAATATTGCAACATTTGAGCTACATATTTATGAAAAGGAAATTCTGATATTATTGATATTATGACACCATTCAAGTATAGGCCACTTTGTTTGACCCTGGATACATTTAGGATTATAAGAGCATATGAGGATAGATCAGTGATGGCGAACCTTTTAGAGACCGAGTGCCACAAAACCATCCCCTGCCCCCGCTCCGCCTTCCGCCCTGCCTGTTCTGCCCCCATCCGCAGGGCCACACACCGCCTCCATGGTCCGCCGCAGATTTCCCAGGCAGCCCTGCAGCGCCATGGCAGCCACACCCTCCACCCACACCCCCACAGCATCATCTGCATGCTATGGGGCATGAGGGCGGAGTCTTGTCCCTGCTGCCCGGCTATGTCCTTGGCTGCGCTGCTCCGTGCGGGCTGCACCCAGGGGCAACTCTCCTCCAGGGGGGCTGCTGGTGAGGGGGCCGCAGGGGGAGTGGGGCTGGGGCGATGGCACGCGTGCCCATAGAGAGGGCTCTGAGTGCCATCTCTGGCACATATGCCATAGGTTCGTCACCACTGGGGTAGATTCTCAAAATGGCTGCCACTGTGGGTATCATCAGGCACCAAATTACCAGAAGGTGAAGTAGGGGGCCAGAATGGTCTTTGTAATTCCAGTAGGAGTTTTGTGGGGTCTAAAAGCATTGGGATAAATATGATGTTTAATATATTCTAAATTGTTTAAATTGTTTTATAATTTTAGAATTTTAAGCCACCTAGACTTACTTGGTTGAGTTAGGAGGCTATAGAAGTTGAATAAATAAATAATGATGCTCGAGATTTTATTGTGCTTTGTTGTGAGCCATTCTCTCCCATAAATAGATATATGTATGTATGTACGTACGTGTGTCTGTGTGTGTAGTTTTTAAACATCAAGTAAGGAAGAGGGGATGATGGGCACTAAGAAACAGTTTTGTAGTATGCTGTCCAGTCACTTATCTGTGAGATAAGCACCCATATAAATACATAAAATACATACCATATTTTTCCGTGTATAAGACGCTATTTTTTCCTGCAAACACCCTGTTCAAAAATCAAGTGCATCTTATACAAATGCAGCGTCTTATACACAAAAAAATAATGGTAACCTCTGCAGCCCAGGGCATGCCTGTGTGGGTTCTGTACATGCCGCTGCCATGCCTCCTGGTGCAGGTGTCACGCCCCTGTGGGCTTGCCACTAACAGGAGGGGGAGGGGAAAGATTGTTGGATGGCGGCATCCCGAGGCAACGGATAAGACCAGCAGTATGGATGGCAGTGACAGCCCTTTCCCTCCCTCGTACTTGCATGCTAGCCGGGGACCTTGTGTGATGCAGCTGCTAGGCCATCCTCCTCTTCGCCAAACAGCTGATCCGTGTGGAGAAACAGCGGAGAGTTTAAAACCTGCCTTCGTTTCCTTTGCCTTGCTGTCATGCCGGTGCTCACGTCAGTTTGTTTACCAGGGTTGGAAGGCTGCTGCTGTGAACTGACTATGCATGCTCATCGTGCCGGATGCTGGTTAGGTGGCTGGGGGGTGGGGCCAGCCGGGAGGTGTCTAGAGCACTGGGAGGCAGTTGCTCCCAGCACTGACTTTGTTTGCTGTAAGCTTGGAACTCGCATGCCAGAGCGTCTTATACAAGGAAAAATACGGTAAATACATAAATAAGAGTTTGTCTAGATCCATTAACATCTATGAGGAACACATTGCTTCCTCTGACATAATAGTTACATTATATGTATGCATTAAGGCAATGCTGCAATTCGAGACTCAAAGGGGCAAAGTATGTAGTACTTAGGTTGAACTTTTTTAAACCATAGTCACATTGAGTTTTCAAGAAATTGCCAGCAATAAATAGAAATAAAAGTAAAAATGCTTTTAAAATGTAGCCCATTTAAAAAAATTAAGTCAAAGAGTTGAAAAGCAAGAAAAAATAACCATTGAAAATAAAACATTGTCTGGCTTTCTCTGCACACATGCAATTAAAGCAACAAGAAAGCTACCAGAGCAAAAAATACTTTGTATTGCATCTGAATCTGAACCTTGAATTATTAATCTATTAACAAGCTTACATTTGGAAATGAACGGCCGCTGTTTTATTAGAAAAAAGATGCTGGCTTTTCTACTATTTAATTTAACCATCCTTTTTTAGGTGAATAATTATGTGACAATGATTGTAAACATGCTACTCGTTTCAAGTAAAGAACATTCATTTTTGTATATTGAGTTCTTTATAGGAAAAAATAATGGCTGCGCTTGCAAAAGGCTAGGCAAATAGCATGTGAAGTGGACAAAAATAAATGTGTGAGATAAATTCTCTTAAGTAAGGCTTTCCATAGTGTCATCACTGTTGAGAGGTAATCTAGCTGCCAGTAAATGATGTTATGAGTAATGTAGAGATTCAGATATTCAGCTGGGGAGACTTTAAATTCTAAAAGCTCGCCAATGGCATTGAAGTGATTGTTTTTTCTGCCCAAACAATTTAGTTGATAGTTATGACAATAAAATGAAGTGTGAAGAGCCGTGAATTCCTTGAATGTGATGCAAACATAATTAAAAAAAAACAATCATTACGAGTGTGTGTTTGCATTAATAAGGTGCTTTAGGTCTTTAACAGTAGATGTGCATAAAACAGATTTTAGGACTAGGAATAAATAGGGTCTAACTTTCACTCTGCCAACTTTCCTAGACCTAGTTCATCAGACATGGTAGAATCACCCTAATAGAATAAAATACACATACATAGACGATCAGACAGTTACAGATCTAGCTATTTTGCTATAAATAATATTACACAATTGGCATCTGAAATTCACTCTCATTAAAACCAATTAGAATAGGCTTCGAACCTACAGGAATACCTGCTGTGATGAAGTGAGTTGTGAATCATAAAGACTTATGCAAGAATAAATTTATAAGTCTTTACAGTTCCAAATGACACTGGAGGTTAATGCTTTAATGCTTTACAAGTGCAGTACAAGGTATTGTGAGCACACAATAATAGTCTATTTATTTTCTAATGAAAACACCAGGGAATCCTATGGGTTGTAATCAAATAAGTGGCTATATAATTATAAACTTGTAATATAATTTATAAATATCTAGCTGTTAGATGTTTATATTGATCTTAGAGTAAATGCTTTTTATTTCCACTCTTCTTCTGGCTACTAGCCATTTGGTTGTTCCTTTTATTTATCAGGATTCCCAAGAGGAAGCTGTGGCACTAGGTTCTTAGCTGCAGGCAGAATATTAGCTAGCTATATCAGGGTATTGGCTCCTGCTGAAAGTCAAAATTTGTTACATTATGCAATAGAAGTTTTTGTCTCTGCTTTTGGAATGAAATTTCAAAGCATCTGTTCTACAGGTTGAAGGACACCATTATATTTAATATGTATTCTATGATCTTTCTAAGCAGTTTGAAAGCAAATATGGCTGAAATGCTGATTAATTCACCACTCTCAAGTCTAATCACAAAATGACATGGTGGGATGCTATTTTTGAGAGTTAGTAGGTTGATATTCTATCTAATAGAATTCTTATCTTTCCTGATTGATACTGTATGCATAAAACAATACAAAATGAATTAAATTAGTCTAGTTTCTGCCACATTAGTATACCGCACTCATTTTTTGTGAAGTATTGTTTTATGTTTCATGCTAAGAGATAAAGAAATATTTATATATTTGGACAGCTTAAGAAGTGAAATTATCAATGAAAATGGCAGATTCCCTCCTCTACTTCACTTCGTTTTTTGTAAGTTGCAAGACAGGTAAAGTTCAGAATAGCACATTTATGAATTGATGGTTTGCATTAATAGTTTTAGATAATACTTCAGTGGCAAGAACACTTCAATTTTCTCATTCCCTTTAAAAGAATTTATTGTTCCTTTTATTTGAAGACCAGAGATGAAAAATCATAAAAATTTTAAAGTTGACCAAGGTAACAGCTAATTCTATATGACTAGTTATAAAGATGTTTCCCTTTCCTTTTAAAATCAAAACCCATACTTTGATAGGAGCATGTACAGGTAGTCCTTGATTTATAACAGTTCATTTAGTGCCCATTCAAAGTTACAACAGCACTGAAAAAAGTGACGTATCATTTTTCAGACTTACGACCATTTCAGCATTCCCATAATCATGTGATCAAAATTCAGAGACTTGGCAACTGACTCATATTTATAACAATTGCAACGTCCTAAGGTCGTGTGGTCACCTTTTGCAAACTTCTGACAAGCAAAGTCAATTGGGAAGCCAGATTTACTTAACAACTGTGTTACTAAATAACTGCAGTGATTCACTTAACAACTGTGGCAAGAAAGGTCATAAAATGGGGCAAAATTCACTCAACTGTTTCACTTTGCAATAGAAATGATGGGCTCAATTGCAGTTGTAAGTTATGGGATACCTGTATTCTGAATATTTTACTTTCTTTATAATGTCCATGCAATTATTAGCTAATTAGCTTGTGTAGGCTTTATAGACAGTCAAATGATAAGTGGTTGCAGCAGTCCTTTATTTAAAAATGACCTGACCAGAAAAAATTGATAATTTCAGATGTACATTCTATGGCAGACATGTCAAACTTGCGACGTCACGTGATATCACATAACGTATCAGGACAGTTTTGCCATTGCGAGCAATAGGGTGGGTGTGGCTTCTGGATGATGTGTCCAGCCCGTGGCCTAGCAGTTTGACACTCCTGGTCTATGGGATAGTAGACTGATGTAAAAAACCAATCTCATCTATTCATTTCTGAAACATGGCTATACTTTATGAACTTTCTTGTACTGTACTGGCTGTGACTCCCTTGGCTGTTATTTTTGCCACAAAGAATAATCCAAAATTCTGAATTAATGTATCTGAGCAATATATTGGTCATGTTAGAACATTGCATTTACATTCCTCAATATAGGAGGTAAATAAATTGTGAAAATTACAGTATTTCCATCATCATCTGTTAGGTATTGACTATATTTATGTCTTCCAGCTAAATTAAAATAAAAAAAACATAGTTTGATTTGGATTTTAAATTACTGATTTATGTTGGGAAGTAACACAAACAACATGTTAGAAACAAAATAAACATCAATTCAATTTCAATTTCTCCCACGTGGTTTCTCTAAGCATCCAATCTATCCATTCACAGTTCTCTTGAAGTGCAACATTCATTCCATTACGCTATGTTTCTATATTTGGAAATGGCCATGCAGCAAGCAAAGCGTCCTCTCCACTAACATCCTAATTTTTAAGAACATCTTTTAACTATAAACCACAAGTTTTCTTAGAAAATAAAAATAATGGGTAACTCTGGTTTAAAGTTTATATATAAATATGACTCAATATATAAAAAGGGAAAAGGACAATGGAGAAAATAGGAACTATCTTGCAGCAGGAAAGAATAACATTCGGAAAAACTGTCCTTTGTCACCCTTAGTAGCCATTTTGTGAATCAAGAGGCAGAAGATGTTTCATGAGAGTATCTGCAAGTTCTGAAAATATCAGCTGTGCTTGCCAACAGAAGGGCACTTGCTTTAACCGCTTCTTGTTAAAGTACTTTTTAATTGGGCTTTATTGTATGACTGCTTTATATAATACACATCATATCCTATGGATATTACTTACTTTCTCATGTAGCTAACCAATCCTGGGGTAAGGCATCTGAAAACATTCAGCTTTATTTGCAGTCAGTTCTTTAAAGGGGGGGGAGCTTTTTTGTCTTACGTATCTTGAGTTTAATTGCTCCTTAGTTTCATTATATAAAAAACATTTAAGTCGGCTGCCAAGAAAACAAAACATACAAAATGGACTTAATAGATGAAGCTTAATGAACTTTGGCATGCCTACTTAAATGTTGCAAACTGATGGACGAGTCATTTGCACATACCATATAAATAACTTACATAGGCATCCAAGTTTGAGTTTCTGCCAAATATCTTGGGAGACTTGCCATTTTTGCTTAGCTTCCATTAAATTAGTGCTGGTTGGTAGTTAGCACAGATGGGTGTGTACATGTAAAAGAATGTAACCTACTATGTCAGTATTGGTATGTGAGAACATGCCTTATACTTGACCTGTGTAAGCAAGACCTATAATTTTTCAGGCTTGTCTCAACAGGAAAGCTTTTATTAAGGGGGCTAAACTAACTCAACAGAATGGATGGCAGGAGCTTTCTCCTTCAAAATCTCTACTTTCTGTGGTTGAAAATTGCTTTAAAATATTTTATGGCCAATCTTATACAAGCAGTACATTCATGTAAATGCAGAATAAGCAACAGCTATTGAACACAATGTGGTAATTTGTTGATTCTTTGTCAGTAGAAGTATTCATTCTTATAGCTGAAAATAAAGTATAAAATACTTTCATATCAGCATCCTTACATTAAGCATAATACATGATATCTGTTAAAAACTCCTAGAGAGGATATAGTCTGTTTAATTAAAAATCTTATACCTCTTTAAAGTTCCATCATGTTTTTTTCTGCAAATTCCTTAATTCTCAGCTTAATTTTATTCTGAAAGAGATATTTATACTCAGTCATTTTTTCCCATTTTTAAAAAGTTTTCAGCTACAGTACTTTGTTGTTGGATTTTGCTACAGTATCCAAGAGAGTTATGCCTTAGTAAAACAGTTTTTACAACACAGGTTCCTGACTATTATACATAGGATCCTCTTAATGGCTCAAACAGCTGTATGGTAACAACTGAATATAATGTCTTAATTATGGCTTTATGTACCATAATTTGTTACACTTCTCTGTAGACCAGAGGTGTCAAAACTGCCGGCCCATGGGCCGGTTGCATCATATGGATGTTGTGCCCACCCCAGCTCCGGCAATGCAAACAAAGTCGCGATATGTCGCAACACATCACATGATGCGACGAGTTTGACACCTGTGCTGTAGATCTATGGGATATTTGACTTTGATCTACTATCTTTAATTCTGCTTCAGATTTTCAGTGTAGTATATAAGAAAAATGCACAAAAAATAAAATCTTAGATACTAAATTTGCAGCTATTGAAAATATTCTTTGTGTATTATTTTTTACAATGAATTAATGGATTAATCTGTATATGTTACATTTGAAGACTGAACTACATGTCATTTTGCAATTATGTCTTAATTATAATAGTAAGCTATTGATACATGTGAAATATTCTTGCCTGGGATGGATAACAGTGAGATATCCCTGTAGTTTCAGCAGTCTGATTTTGTTAGTTGTGAAGTCATGTCCGACCCATCACGACCCCATGGACAACGTTCCTCCAGGCCTTCCTGTCCTCTACCATCTTCTGGAGTCCATTACTGCTTCAGTGATTCCATCCAGCCATCTCATTCTCTGTCGTCCCCTTCTTCTATTGCCCTCCATCTTTCCCAGCATTAGGTTCTTCTCCAGTGAGTCCTTCCTTCTCATCAGGTGGCCAAAGTACTTGAGTTTCAACTGCAGGATCTGGCCTTCTAAAGAGCAGTCAGGGTTGATCTCCTCTAGGACTGACCGGTTTGATCGCCTTGCGGTCCAAGAGACTCTCAGGAGTCTTCTCCAGCACCATAGTTCAAAGGCCTCAATTTTTTTGCGCTCAGCCTTTCTTATGGTCCAACTTTCACAGCCATACATTGCAACTGGGAAAACCATGGCCTGGACAATACGCACTTTTGTTGGCAGAGTGATGTCTCTGCTTTTTAGTATGCTGTCTAGATTTGCCATAGCTTTCCTCCCCAGGAGCTTATTTTTATAGTGAACTGTGATGAGGGCATTGTGGTATGTTTTAGGCATCTCCTCTGTGAACCCGATGTCTTGGAATAAAATAAAATATCTCAGAATAAAATAAAAATAGCATATTATGCTGATTAAACTTCAGTTTTAAAAGATAATGTTTGAATAAAAAGTACTAGATAGTAATTGCAAAATATATAGGGAGAGAGATGTGCTGTTCTATTGTTACTTTTTCATTCTCTTTTCCCAGACATCTTGAATAATGCAATAGAACATAATATTTATTTTGTTAATAGAATAGTAATAGTAGTAAAGTTGGAAGGGACCTTGGAGGTCATCTAGTCAAACCCCCTGCTCATTTGTTTCGGACAAATGGCTGTCCAGTCTCTTCTTAAAAACTTCCAGTGTTGGAGCATTTACTGCTTCTGGAGGCAGGCTGTTCCACTGGTTAATTGTTCTCACTGTCAGGAAGTTTCTCCTTAGTTCTAGGTTGCTTCTCTCCTTGATTAGTTTCCACCGTTGCTTCTTGTCCTGCCTTCAGGTGCTTTGGAAAATAGCTTAATTCCCTCTTCTTTATGGCAGCCCCTGAGATATTGGAATACTGCTATCATGTCCCCCCTCGTCCTTCTCTTCGTTAAACTAGACAGACCCAATTCTAGCAACCGTTCCTTATATTTTTTAGCCTCCAGTCCCCTAATCATCTTTGTTGCTCTTCTCTGTACTCTTTCTAGAGTCTCAACATCTTTTTTACATCGTGGTGACCAAAACTGGATGCAGTATTCCAAGTGTGGCCTTACCAAGGCATTGAAGAGTGGTATTATTGTCTTATTTTATATCAGTGCCCTTGGTATTGCTGTGATCATCTACTTTTTTACAATGATCCAGAGCTTCCCACACAAGAGTGAAGATGCCTGTTGATCTAAAAACATATATCCATCCAAAGATCCAATGACATACAAAAGTTTATCAATCTTTTCAAAAGCATCTGTAATTTACTTGAAACAACCACAAAACTTTGTACATTTATAGAATCAAAGAAAATTGTGTTTCATTTTGTAGTTTTCATTTATTAAAAGTTATTGTAGAAATTAACATTAACAGATGTATATTTCAGGTGACCAAACTACTTATAGTAAAGCTCAGTAAAGTTTATCAGATCATTGCCCTACAACTTGTTTTTTTTAACCATCCTAGATTTTAAATGAATAAAGACAGAAATGGTTTATGAAAATATAGACCTTCTAATCAAATAGAACTGGGAGCCATTATGTTGCTTGCATGATTCTCTTAAGGATTCCTTTATTTCCACAGAAGATACATTACTGTCTTAAATATAGCCATTATATATCTTTTTTGAAATTGGTCTTTTGAAAATGGTTAGGAAAAAAAGTGGTTTCCTTTAATTTGAGGTTGATTATGACCGACTGTGTGGATAAATCCATGTAGATTTCTTGGCAAGAAAGTGGAAATGGGTCATCATTGCCACCTTCTGTTATTTGTGCAGTTGTTTTTATTGCCCAGCTTAGCCTGCTGACCTGGGAGTTCCTCATGATTTTCTATCTGAGTACTAATCTGATTCTATCTTGTTCAGCTTCTTTTGAAATTGGCCATGATTCATTACTTTATAATTATTTGAGATGTTTTGGATAATTGAGAGAGATGTGATGATTGATTGATTGATTGATTGATATACCTGGCATTTTCATAGATTATGAGAAAACATATTCTTCCATTATAAAGTTTGCAATTTATTAAAAATTCATTATACAGTAAACAGAGAAAGGGAAGGGAAAGATAGGTACAAACAGGAAAAGGTTAGGCACTTGTTTCAGTCATAACATATCTAGATTTAGTTTTGTATAGGAGAAATTCTGTGAGAGATTGTGAGTCTTAATATTGACAGAGTCTTAATACATTCAGAGAAGCATTACAGTCATAAGAGGAAAAAATTATTGAAAAAGCAAAGGTAATTAACAAAGCTTTATCACCAGAAAGGCAGTGTGAGGTAATATGACTCAACATAGGCACGGTACTATACTTTTGCCAACAGTAGTAGATAGTAGACCCTTTTGTATCCTTTTTCTTGGCACCCAGTACTGAGTGGAACACTAAGCAACTTATCATAATACATTCTGGCTATATTGTGGGGGAAGCTACCATGGTGGTTTATTCCAGCTGCTTGGTGCTTCCTTTTCTTGTCCTACCAGAAGGAAGAATCCATCAAACTTAGTTTCAAAGTTCAAGTATAAATTTGTTTAGAAGCTTAATAGATTGACATGCAATTGAGTCTCCCAGGCCAAATATTAGAAGTTAGGTTGCTATTTGGGGTTAGTGTGGAATCAGCCTAAAAATTAGATAATTTGTTATTTATTTAATGTCATGGCTTACTATGATGTTCAAATCAAGTCATTAATTCTGAGATAGCTATGCAGAAAGCTCAGTATTATCTTTATTTAAATGGAAAACACAATGTTTTAGTTGAGAGATTATAGTTGAACAACATGGCATGTTGGGGCTTTAAAAGCTAGGATTTGAGTAGTTAGAGAAAATTCAAGATTAGAAAACCACAAAGTGGTAACAAGAGAATACTTCCTGTCAAGAGAAATATAGAAATTGATTATGCATACAGTTGCCAGTGTGATGTGATGGTCCTGAGGGTAATTGATGTGATGTGACAAGAGAAAAAAAATACTCAGAAAAAGACAAATTTAGTAATCCATTGCTAGGCAGCAACAATTGAAGTATAGTGTCAAGATCAAAAATCATTTTTCAACTCTATTCTGCGGTAATATTGTATTTAGGTCTGGGCATTGCATTTCAGAAAATATTTTGACCATTTGGAGTGTTTCCAAAGGACAGCAATCAAGATGGTAAGGAACCCGGAAAGAAAAATTTAGAAGGAACAAATATATAGACAGATAGACAGACATGCCAAATACAGTCTAAATCAGACATATCAAACTCGCAACGTCACGTGATGTTGCGCAGTGTATCGGGCCGGTTTTGCCATTGCCGGCAGTGGGGTGGGCGTGGCTTCCATGTGACGCATCCGGCCCATGGGCCGGCAGTTTGACACCCCTGGTCTAAATATTTGGCAGAGTATGTGACCAACCAGTAATAATGACAAAGAGAAATTGTGGTTTAAATTAGAAGAAGAAAGAAGAAACAATGGCTTTAAACTACAAGAAGTAGTTTAGAGGTGTTCTAGTCCTTCTTAAGTGGTAAAGCTAATTGGGTGACCTTGGTCTGGTCATACCCTCAGCCCTAGGGTGGAGGCAATCTCAAACCACTTCTGAAATCTTGCTAAGAAAACTTCAGGGACTAGTTCAGGTAGTTACGAGTAGTCAACAATAATGAAAAGGCAGACACAAACATACAGAAGAAAAAAACTTAAAAAAGAAATTAAGTTTTGGCTGGTATGCAGAAAATAATCCTAAAGGTAAAACTTTTCCATATTTCAGCAGACTGCTTCAAGAAATGGTGGATCCCTTCATTGGGAATGTTTAAAGAGAGATTGGGTGGACAACTGTTGGAGATGCTGAAATAGTGGATCTTGTACTGGCCAGGATTAGACTTGATTATTTGCAAGGTTCTTTACATGTGATGATTCTATGAAAAGTAATGGACCATGGTTAAATGTGATCAGACGAGTATTCTCATTTACATTACAGTTCTTTTCACACAAGTAGTATTGCTGGAGGGGAAATACAAAGAGAGCTAGTAGAGCTTTAGTTTAGTTGATTCCTTAAATATCTGCATGCATGTGTCCTCTGTGCATAATCTTTGTATTTTAACAATGAGGTTCAGGATACATTTAAAAATATAAAGAATGTTTATTTGTTTAGGCAAATTTGATCTGCTCTTTCATCTAATAGTATTAAGAACATTCCATCATTCAGTTCATTTTGGTTTTGTTGAAATAACTATAGAGTATTAAGAAAATAATACCATAGTTTATATTAGCTAAATGTTATAGCTTATATAACAAATGACTCATGTTAATATTGTTTAACTTTAAACCTCTATGAAATATTTCAGCTCTTATTCTTTGCCAATGTTTTGCATAATACAGTTCTGGGAAAACACATTTGCCTCTTTTAGGATGTTTGCATATATTTGCCAGTGAATATCACCAGAAACCTCTGTGGAACCTACTTATTATATAAATGGAGCTTGAGTGAACAAATAACAGATTATTCCATCTATTTCATGAACAAAGCCATCATACATGTAGCATGTGGGTGCCCAAAGTAATTATATGAATATGAAGCTTCCGTAACTGATTGCATGACTTTAGTTGAAATTCTGTAACCACCAAAATACTTTCTGTATGGTAATTGTTTATCAGTTACATTACTATATAAGAATTTTGCCCCATTATTCTGTTTACTATTTCAATCTTTTCATAAACTGTTACAGTCATACTATAAAGATATATATGTGATCAAAGAATGACAATAAGAATTAGATGCCTCTGTGTGCCTGCATGCCTTCAAGTCAATAGTCATTCCTGATGATTGCCTGAACTAATCCCTGCAGTTTACTTGGCAAGACTTTTTGGAAATGGTTTGCCACTGCTTCATTCCTAGGGTTGGGAGAAAGTGACTGGACCAAGGTCATCCAAATGGTTTCATGCCTAAAGTGGAAATGAAACTTTGGAAAGTTGTAGCTGCTTCAGTGCTACTGATTGCTGCTAGGTGCTGCTGCTGTGAAATTCATTTTCAGCATTCTGTGACAGTTTCCCAGCCAGTCTCACAACGTCTCACTTCTTCACCCTACCCAACAGCAGGGTTTTGACTCATCATATGGCTCTTTAAAAAGCAACAACTTTAAGGTGCATGAAGAAAGACCTGGATATTTTTATTGCTTTTGATGCCCCAATCCTCACACACAAACATGCATGTGTAGCTATATTACATCTTTGTTTAGGAACTGAAGGCATATACTAGTGTTCTATTCTGTTATATCTCTTCCCAACAGTTCTGTAAGTTGGGCTGAAAGTCACTAAGTGAGTTGCTGTAATTACAGATGGAATAGAAACTGGATCTCTGTGGTGTCAGTCAAATACATTAGCCACTATGTCTTATTTTCATAAAATTGGTTTCTCTCCTTAAATTAAGTTCATTTCTCTTTCTTCCTCCTCCCTTTGAGTTTCATCTTGCTTAATTTTTTAACTGTTTCCTACTCTGAAACAGTGTAGACCAGTGTTTCTCAACCTTGACAATTTTAAGGCATGTGGACTTCAACTCCCAGCTGGCTGTGGAATTCTGGGAGTTGAAGTCCACATTGTCCAGCGTATAAGACAACTCGGCATATAAGACCCCTGACTTCGGCGCTGATTTCCGCGCATTGTCCAGTTTTCGGCAGATAAGATAACTTTCTAGGCATGGAAATCAGTGCCGAAGTCGGGGGTCGTCTTATATGCCAGGTCGCCTTATACACCGGAAAATACGGTAATATTTTTGCAGATGTTGGTCCCATGGCCCAAAGTCTGCCCTCACTGTCATGTGTTCCTGATCCCTGGAGAAATTGCCAATTTCTGCTGTATGAAGGGAAAGATCATGATAAGCAATTTGCAACCTCTGTCTAATGAACTTATCAATTTAAATAACAATAATGAATTTACTGCAAATAAATTTATTCTGCTGAAGAAATTGTTCTAACAAGGAATCCTTGTTAGAATCCTTCTGTGATTATACAAGGGCAAATAGATCATTACATTGGACATTGGTGTATTAACAGTACATTAGGTTGAAAGAATAAGGAGATAGTTTGTGAATAATTTCAGAGTTCCATCACTCCTGTGACAGTTTTTGATATATACTTTTCTTTCCTCTTGGAGAAGATGACCAGCATCAACTCCAAATGACAAAGAACAAGAAACTAATGGCAGTGTGTTACTATGCATATTGAATAATGAATCATGAGAATAAGTGTAATAACTTTCTAAAATGAGGGCATCTATTCCAGCAATATATGGTTGACGTGGTTGCTAAGACTGAAGGCAGGAAGCTGAGTTACATCCATATGGATCAAGCAGCCTGAAGATCAGCAACATACAGAAGCTTGACCTATTGCAAGATTATTTTTGAAACACTGGAAGATACATCATGCTTTCTTCAACATTTGTTGGGGGAGCTATGGAAGAATGTATAGATTTCATCTACCCAACATTTGACAGTCCTACACAGATGTTTTCAAAGAACTCTATTTTAGTTCCCCTCTATGAAATGATGAGAAAATTAATTCCACATGCAATATGCACTTCCCTGGAATGATGAAAAAAATATTGTTCTTTCAATGAAGGAGCTAACACTATTTATTTTCCAACATAATTCCTTGATTCAGTTGAACTTTCTGGGTTGCCACCACATAAATTGGAATTTGAAGATAGGATCTCCCATCATTTTAATGAAGAACTTTGCAATGAAATGCAGATGATCATGAAAGAACTCCACAAGAATCTCACTGTGGCAAAGATAAATATTGGTGCATTAAAAAATGGCAGTCGTAATTCCAAGAATTATGCTCAATTTATCAGAAGGCAAAGGTATCTCTCTTCAGTGGATATAGTTTCCAATACAGTTTTGCTTTCACTATACATAAAGCACAAGGACAACCATGAAAAACAGCACTTTTTCATGGTTGTCATTGGTGGATTCTCCATCTCCCTTCTGAGAAAAGGCGTTCAGGTAAGACCAACTCCCTGTTTATCTGGAGTATTCATATTCCAGCATAGTTAGCTGTATGACATTTTAAGCTAAAGAAAAAAGTAAAAACATCTTATGGTATTCATCACCTTTGATGACTACAAAGTGGTCATCAAAAGTGTCCTTTATTAAACATCTATATTTATTTTTTCTTTAATACAATGATGTTCTTAGATTTTAAAACCAAAACTATAGGAATCCGTCCATGGCCATTCTGTTTCTCTGTTTAGGTAAGGAAATATCTTTGAAAGGATGAACCAATGGGAAATGGTTTGCCTAGTTTCTGTTCAATTCAACTGCTAAATAAAATTATCTAAATAAACAGCACTTATGCCATTTTCTAAAATTGTGAAAAACATTGCTTTTCTAGAGGTTTGGAGGGATTGTATCATTTAATATTGGTTTTACAGAAATATTATATTGTTTTACAGTGACTCAGAAAAGTCAACGTTTTAATGAAAAGGGGAGGCAAAGAGAGAGAAAAATCCTTAATTAAAGCAAACAGAATCTATTTAGAATGCCCCAAATGAATTTTAAAAAGAGCAATTGAGAGTATTCCACATCTTTATATTATGGTAGATAAAACATATTTCAAACCTGGAAAATATTTCTAGGTTGCCTCTAGTCACATCCTAGAAATATTTCTTTATCTTGTTATTTGAAATATGGATCTTACCAATTCTAGTTTGTGCATTATATATTTGGAGGAGCAGGTAAATCTACCAACTATCAGATCATTATATGAGTCAAGAATTATGTTTCAATTTCAAGCAGCGATGATGCTTAGAAAAGATAAATTACAGTACTACATTTACTAGCAATTGGGGACCCTTGTGGAAAAATGAACCTTTGAAAAAATGAATTGATAATTAGAAAGTGCAGATTATGGAAAGAAGAAAACTTTACCCCCTTCCTTATAAAGGGGGTAAAACGTAAAAGTACCTTTACGTTCTGTTAGGATAACCAAAAGCCACTTTTTATTATTATCCTTTTGTTCTTTTCCCTTCTTTTCTACTTCTTATTTCTTTTTTATTTTTCTATTACTCATCTCCATTTCTCTTACCTTTACTTTAAATCTCTCTCCCTCTCTTGCTATGTGTACTATATATTAACTTATATCGTTCACACAAATAATGTAAAATTGAGACAAATAACTTAAAATGTAAATTTTGTCGTGTTAGAAATCAATTAAAATAGAGCTGGAAGGGACCTTGGAGGTCTTCTAGTCCAATCCCCTGCTCAAACAGGAGATCCTTTATCATTTCCAGCAAGTGACTGTCCAATCTCTTCTTAACTAAGAATTCTTATATAACACAGTGTACAGTATTTGTGGGTGAAGTCCAAGTGAAAATTTGATTTATTGCATGCAAAGTACATTAAGTGGCAGTCTAATGATTCTGTGTTTTCCAAATGGATGAGTTTCCTTAATTAGACATTGCTGAGTTTTTAGCTCTTTGCAGGAGTAAACATGCTATATACATAAGAAAATCTGTTTTAATCATGACAGATGATTAGATGCCTAATCATCTTTGTTCAGTGTGACTAAAACAATGTTTCCCTAGAAATGAATTCATTTCTCTCTCTGAAATATGAGTGTTGTAAACTATAAAGTTTCCATTATGGTGCTTATTAATTTGCAGTCAATTTTGAAATTGATTTTGAAATGACCTCTGTGTATTGAAAAAATATGGTTATGGTGTTGCTTATAATTATGTTACTTTTCAGCCAAATGCTGCAAAATGGAGTTAAAAACAACTCTGAAATGAAGAGTTTTAATGCATAGTTTCTTTTCAGGATTCCAGCAGCGGTATGCTTCTGGACTTGTTTTTTTTTTTTCCTCATCCATTTTTCCCCAGACAAATAAAGTTTATTTTGTATTTTTTTCCTTTACAGCTATACCATCTGTCTTCTATGACTTCAGCTTTACCTTATTAGCTAATCTATAATTATTTTCAGGGACAGAACTAACTATCATATATGCATTGCGTTCTAAATCTCTGGATGGAGCTTTCTGAACAGATTAAGATAAATTAGCCTTGCAAAATGAAATGAACTCTAAAAGGCATTAAGTCATAGCTCAGGGTTCCCCACACCGCTTTATGGAAATTGTCTGAAGACATTAATATATGTTTGCTAATCTGAATTTAGATCGCACTGAAATATTTCTGTATTTGAAGGTGATTAAATAGATGTGCATACAGACAAGTATAAAATATGCCACACTGTAATGAAATATATTTAAGTAGTGGATAGTTAAACAAAGAGAAAATGATAATAATACAGATCAGTACACAAATCTAGAAGATAAAAATCTGGAAATGTAGCACAGCAGGCTGGTTATTTAAAGTATTCTGTTTCAAACCTAGAAAAGTTTTGTTTTTAACTTGCCAGCATTACTGAATAGCATTGAAATATATTTAACAGTTGTAAGCTGATTTGTTCCTTTTTCAGATCTGCTTGTTGTTATGTTAAATCTCTTTGTATCCATTCAGCTCAAATTCAAGAGTCCGTTTTTAATTACTATTTGGCATCTTCTGCAAATATCTTATATCAGCATTTATAGAGGTTTCCTGCTATACAAGCAGCAATTATTCTACCTCTGTAAATTTAACTTTGGATTCTTTGTTGCTGCTTGTATTGAATACAATGAAATATTCTTAATACTGCCATTGGTCAGCATATATTTGAGCCATTCTTTTTGTGGATAGACCAAATGAAAAATTTAAATAGGAAATATTTCAAGTCCTCTATAATTACTGCCTTGTAGCACAATTGATTTTGTGAAATCTTTTCCTAAATAGATTCTGGTAAAATCAGCCTTTCTCAAAGGCTAATATTCTGTCTTCTTGCAACTGAAGGAATTTCATGTTAAATAATTTGTTAAGGAAACGGCTAGTGGAGCTTTCAGTCTCTCTTTTGTAAGTTTTTTCATATGTGAAATGTAAAATATAGTAATTGGTTTACAGGCTCAGATGGAGGGAAATGAGCCATTGGATGGATGATATAAGTGCACACCTTGAAGAGTTAGCAAATTGTTATTTTGTAGTTACTTTTCAAATAGAATATTTAAATAGCCATCTATTTACCAAGGACAGATAAGGAAGTGAACTATTTTAGATAGTTGAAAATGAGACTAGATACATTTCCATAGAACAGACCTATCCAGAGTTCTTCTTGATGATTGATTGCTGCCTCTATATCCTAGGAGCATTGCCTTGACCTCCTGTATTTGTGCTTCTTAGGTGCATCTGATGGGCTACCATGCTGTGGCTAGATAGACATAGGCCTAATCCAGCTCATATATTCATATTCTCCTGCTCTGAAGTCTAGATTAGCCCTGACTTCAAAGTTACATTAAACCAAAGTATTGACAAATTTCTAAGTAAGGAGTTAACCCTTGACTGATGCCCCAAATGAGAAATCCATTTAAGTGTATGTGTTGCCTGCATCTTTTCTGCGTGATTTCATCTGCAGAATCAAATTGATTTCAGTTTAATAAATGTTTCCCAAACAAATAATATATTGAGTTTCTATTTAAATTTAACCTTTAGGCCATTAATTGAACGTTAAAAATCCTAAAGCTAAATAAGTGGACTATTAAATTTCAACCCAAGTTCCTTTGATTGTTATAGTTCAATTTTAAGCTACACTATTTTGAATTATTGCTGTTACCTAGGTATCAAATCATAAAGACTTCTCATGAAATTTTTCAACTTTTCATTCTCCTAGTTTATGTGATATAAATCCATTGTGATTTATATATATGACTTTCAACAATGACAATTTAACAAGGATTTAAAACATGACAAAATGAAAATACTAAAATATAAATGATATGGCATCAATATACTGTGTAATAAATAAGAATTTTGCCTTGTGGTTTCAGGATTGTCATATTTTCTTAAAATGTGTATTTTACTAGATTCTAAGCAAATAATTATATGTTTATTTACACCATTGGCAGGTCTGGATAACCAACTTTTCTTTATTAAAAAGCAAACTTCTGATGGTATCAGAAATATTAAGGCAAGAGATAACAGTAAATCTTCTTTATGTTCTGTCTTGAGAAGCAGTTGTGCTACATGGGTGAATAAATGAATGATTGTTTTATCATCCATGTGGGTTCTTTTAGAGGATGATCTAGATCAGGGGTGTCAAACTCACAACGTCACGTGACATGTCACGACGTATCGCAACTTTTTCTCCATTGCCAGCCATGGTGTAGGCACAGTTTCAGCGTTACGCATCTCTTCCCCACAGCTATTTCTACCATCATGTTTTCAGCCTCTTTACCTATATTGAGCCTTCTTTCTGTTTATGTCTTCTTTGCATTTTGACAACAAAGGTTGATTTGATTTGATTTGATTCTTTACAAATAAAATGTAGGGATATATGGGTTCAATATTACAGTAGAAGTTACACCACTGCCATTGTATCTCATTTAGTCACTTTTTGTCAGAAGCTGTTTTTCCCCACTATCAAAAGGCACCTACCTCATGGTCACAGGAGAGATCAACTAAATTCTCAGCATAGTCTTCCAGCCCAAAGCCAACTCTACCTGCATGAAGGAGCCTTCTATTTCTTTGGCGGCATGCAGTCACATACTTATTGCACTTTTGACCTAGCAGATTGTAATCTGATGCTAATAAATCAGTCCTATCCAGGGGAAGAACAATTTTACTTTACCTTTGCTTGGACTCTATTATTTCAGAGTGCTTTACCTCCTACAGTAAGGGAATCTTATTCAACTTGACTTTAATTATTATATAATGTAACAGCTTTAGTTATTTCATTTTTATTAATATAATGGCTGGCTACAAGCCAGGAAATCTTTTGTATTTGACAAAGGATGGAAATACTTTTGTTTTTGATAGCTGGAGTTTACATTTGCAAAAACTAGGGGCTTGTAAACATAATATCAACAATCTTTGAGCAAATCATGTCTGCAGTTTCTGCCACCCTGCACCTAACAATATTTTTCACTCTTATCTAACAGTCAAAACTAATACAGGCATGGTTTGAGTTTGGTCTCTTTCCCTACCAATCTTCTTCTCTTTTGCCTGATTTCTGACTATGTCTCTCTCTATGAATCATTTTTGGGAAACTCAGAATTGGGCTACAATGATAAAAACTCCAATTTCCTCTTTGGGTTTTTTGGGGTCATTGTTTAGAATTAATGTTAAGTTGAAAGTTAATCAAGCAACTAGCTTAGGTTTTTTAACAAACATTCTAACTTTTTGATAAAGGTTTTATGTAAACTTTTAAAAAACCTAAATTTCCATAGAGTATATTCCCTACAAAAAGTATATAAACTCATTTTATGTCTGTATTAGCTATCATTTGAGATAGAGTGGATGTATTTGTCAAATTTGTACTTAAGATTCCATCCTACATCAATCCTGTTACCCCTCATTACATGATTCTAGCCCTCACTTGATTTTTTGTGGGTTTTTCTAACTTAGATCTATTTTCCAGCTGTTCAATCATATAGAAGATTCTTTGAGAATATAATAGCTGATTATGGTTTGTATATCCATCAGTAATTACCAATAATTACGATAAATTATACAGTAATAAATGTTGGAAATGGCATAAGACAGAAGGAACGTTCTGTCAGATGTGATAAACATGCAAAAAACTTTCAAAATAGTACAAAGTGCTAGCACCATTCAGAGAATCTTAAAAATCAAATTCAAAATGAAACCATTCTTTTTACTAAGCATAATTTCAGAATATATCAATAAAAACACCAGAAATTATTAAGATAATGCTCTTGGCTGTTAACATTGCACAACTTTGGGAAAAAAGACACAGTACCAAGAATATCTGTTTGGGAAGTTAAATTTCCAATATTTGATTGGAAATATGTGCAGCAAAGGTGAACCTAACAGTATATACGGTTTTTGTTGTTGGGTGTAAGCCTCTCAGAGTTTGGTTTTAAGGTGGGTGGCTATTCAAATGTTTAAAATAAATATATACATAATAGAAGTTTAATTTTAAGCACAAATGGCTTCCACATATACAGTATATGCAGCAAGATATATACAGATACTTACAAGATTCCTATAGTTTATGTTTAAAAGGCGGTAAATCAGTTGGAAATCAGAAATTAAGTATATTATTTTTAGCAGGTTTTTTTTCTCCCCCCCCCTTTTTTTTTAGGATTTATAAATAACAATATAGTGGAGCCATTGGCACTAAGCTCAAAGGTTTATACTTCTTTTTCATATCACAAAAACAGTTAAATGAACTTTGTCTAGTTTGTCTTATCTTTTATTAGTGTTATTTAGAGCATTGTATAACTTTGTCCCCTTATTGATATTATCTCTTTTGAAACTATACCTGCTTTAAATAAACAATTTGCTTTGAACTTAAATTCTAATTTTTATATATTAAATTACAATAGTTCTCTTTCTTTAATGGCAATTGGTGCCATGTGTTTTGGGAATAATCATGGATTATTTCATAATTACATTCCAGCAATAACAATACATGATGGCTTCATTCTAGTGAAGTATAGTCATCCAAAGTGTAGTGATCCCATTAATTTTCACTATTAGTTCACCCATAGCAAAGGAGATGGCCATACTTAAACTCCAAGTAGAACAAAATTGGTCATGTTCTTTCTCCTGTTGGTTATATTAGGAAAATCCTGCAAAGGATACATCGTGTGAAAATATCATGCTGTGGCAGGGGTGGGGGTGGAGAGGTGCTTTGTGGGAAATGAAAGTCATGTAAAACTAAAATGAAGGCATGACATAACATCTGTACCTCTGTTTGAGAGCTTAAGAAAAAGAAGGTGGGCTGTGTATATTATTAAACATTGTAATTATTGTTTATTTTACTTGTTGAATTATATGATTGGTAAAATAAAAGTGATTTTGGTGTATGAAGCTGATAAAAATATAAATAATGTATATTGTACAATCACACTGAATTTTAAAGTGTTGGAAGGGGCTTTTAAAAGTAATGAATTTCACTCCTAAAATTTCTAGCATCCAAACATGATCACTGTAGTTATAATATTGTGGATTAGAAAGTTTCAAACAAAGTAGCTTCCTGACATGGAAACCGTAAAGAATTTTATGTTCTAGCAAATAGTACCTATAGCAGAATGCAAAGGAAGTGGAATTCCTTTTCTCCCCTCCCTTTCCCTCTATACTCTCAGCCCTTTGCTCCCTAACTGTCTTAGGGGTTTTTTGGGGGGAGGGGGACTTTCTGTAGCAAATGGAAAAAGAAAAGGGAAGGGAAAGTTACATTGTGAGAATCCAGGCTCATTTTCATGGTGTTGAATCTTAGAATCATTGCATTTTCTGAAGAGTTTTATCCTCTATTTCCTTTGCAAATTGGAGACTATATTAAAACTTAGTCAGGAATAAGATACATTTTTTTAAATTCTAAACTTTTCTTCTTTTAAAAAATGTAGACATAGGGTATCTTTGATCCACGGGCTAAAGGGTGTTGAACACTCCAGTCTGATGTATTATGTTATGTATTATGTAACATTATCTCCAAATGTTACTATCCAAGACTCCTGTTCCCCTCCCCATTTCTAGACTGCCAGGTAGTTAACACCTAATCCTATCCCCTATGTATCAGGCACCATTGGTTTCCACTTGCAGAGTACTTTGGTGGTCCCCAATATTTTTGGCTTGGAAGCCCAATGTGGGGAGCGGGGAGAGGGGATGATTCTATCTGAGGGGTAAGTGCACATGCAAGTGTGCGCAGTCCATTTGCACAAGTGGTGCACATGCTTGTCCACCACTTGTGCAGCCCTGTTCTGAATGAGCTGTGCTCACTAGTGGGCCACAGCCCAGAGATTAGGGACCCATGCTTTGGAGCACAGAGTACCTTCCAGAAAGTTGGTGATATCTGGAGTTTGCTTTGAATGTTACATAATTTAAAAGGGTCTGTTGCTTAACATGACATTAAGGGCACTAGTCACTGAGGGAGGGAGTAGTTTCTTCTGCAGTGGCAATTCTTTCTCTTTGTAGGTAGTAAGAAAGGAATATTTGAACTAGTTTGTGTAGTGGTTAAAGCACCAGGCTACTATTTGGAGACTGGGTTCTCGTTCTTAGATGTGAAAGCCAGCTGGGTATCTTTGAACACTCTCCTTCTCAACCCTAGGAAGACAGTAGCAAAGAATTTGCAGTAATGCTACCAAAAAAAACTGCACAGGTTTGTCCATATTTTATGGCTAGGGAATGAAATTCCAAAAACTTCACCATTAAGAACTAAACAGTCATAATGTAAAAGAAAGGAGACTCTGTAATAATTTAAAAAAAATGATAAGAACTAAAACAATATTGTGAAGAGAATATTGATAAAATGTCTTAAGTTCATATATATCACTATAATGATCCGTAATTGTGCAGTTATTAACATGGACTAAAATTCTTACACCTTGGCAGGATCTATTGTGATGTAATAAATCCCTTGTCCGTAGTGATTAGCAGCTATTCACATATAATGAGCAGGGACTGTGAATCAGGAAAGAAACAGAGATGTTACCTTGACATTTGTGGCTCCTCATTAGTAATCCATTGTAAAACCAACTTCTTACTGTGTTGATACATTATTTCATCAGAGCAAAAGTGTTCTCACCTTCATTGCTGTCCCATTAGACTAACCTATTGGTGCAGATTATGTAAAATTGATAACCTTGGTGGATGGATATAAGAACAACAACAACAAAAACCACAATAAAAGGGACCTTGGAGGTCAACTAGTCCAACCCCCTGCTCAGGCAGGAAACCCTATACCATTTCAGACAAATGGTTGTCCAGTCTCTTCTTAAAAACTTCCAGTGTTGGAGCATTCACAACTTCTGGAGGTAGGCTGTTTAAGATATTTTGACTGTTAATAGCTAATAATATGTATTTCTTATCTAACTCCAAAGATATAACCCCCTTCTCTACTGTGATCAGTACAGAAAAGTGTAAGCACTGTGAACTTGGTGCTATAGCAATGTCAGAAGGAAAACTCTGATGGGATAAAACAAAATAAGCTGGGCATAAGGTAACATCAATATTATACAGTATAAACAGATAGTTGTGAGGTCATTCAAATCAGTTAGAAATTGCAAGTGAAGGTAAATCAGTGTGGTCCTCTTTCAGATTTAAGAGCACTCTTTTAATTAGAATAACAGATTACTAGCACAGTATATTTCATGTATGCTCCTGAAGTGTGTGTAATTTGAGATTGGTGTCTGCTTACTTCTCCAAATATTAGTTGACATGGTAAATAGTGAAAAATTCTGCATACTCCAAGTTTTTGGTTATCTTTAAGAAAAAAATAATTTTGTAGAATTCATTCTCATGTTTGTGTGATAGATTGAATATATCATCAAATATATTGATTGTCAATGTTAAATGTCTGGAGATTCTCAGTCATCCAGATCATAGTTGTCGTAAAGGTGCTTTAATTATTTTCAAAAGGCAACTGGACTGTTTTTTCTTTGCTTCTTATCCAAGAAGCTTCATCAGTTGTGATGGTGGAGGGAATGGAAGGATAGGTATTGACAGTTGGGACTGGATAGTGGGAGACGGAAAAATAGGACCACACATAACCACCCCCCCCCGCCATCACAACTGATGAAGTTTCTTGGATGAGAAGTGGAAAGTTTTATTCTTCTTCCTTAAGGAAAAAACAGTCTAGTTCCCTTTTGAAAAAAAAGGTGCATCTTTGTGTCAATGTTAAAGTACCACTTTCCTTTAATACTATCTTTTTTGCTGTCTTATCTTTCTGATATATGCTTCATTTAATCCTCCATGTTTCTGTCCAGCTAAATTTATTCTTTTTATCCCAACTGAATGGTGGAAAGGCCTTTTGTAAAGAGCTCAGGATTCTGTGTATTTGATCATTAGCAGGACAAATAGAACAGTACCAAATTTGATATGGTTGAAGATGCCAGCAAAAGTAAAGTCATGTTTGAAAATGGGTTGAATTGGGCTGGGAAGAAAAAAAAATTCCAAATTTATCAATATTCCTATGGGAAAGGCAGTTGAGCACTGAGTAAACATTGTCAATTGCTCCATGTTAAGCTCCTTCCTCCAGGTCATGGGACACAGAACATATGCAACTCAATCTTTATTTTCATTGTACATCCATACAAACCCAAATGCAACATGAAGAGACAGCAGAAACCACATGCGCAAGCATGCAGAGGCAATACATTTACAGCTAATCCTTGATTTACAACCAACTGTTTAATGATGGTTACAACCCATCCTCAAAGTTATAACTATCACACCACCTTTGTAATCAACCAGCTTATATTTGCAACAGCTGCAATATTTTGCAGTCACATAATCACAATTTGCAACCTTCCCAGTCAGCTTCTAACAAGCAGAATAAATTGGGGAAGCCAGATTTGCTTAACAACTCTATGATTCATTTAACAATTGTGTGATTTGCTTAAAGTAGCCAAAATAAAAAATGATCATAAAATAGGGGCTAGTCACATGATAACTCATTTAATTACCTTATCATTTAGTGACCAAAATTCCAGTCTCAACTGTGCTCATAAGTCAAGGACTACCTGTATACCATTCTAATTAGACCCTCATTTATATTTCTGCTCAGTTAGGGGCAACATGTGCACCCATCCTGATTACCTTTCACAATACACACTGAAGCATCTACCTATTCCAATCATCATAGATCCACACAGATGCAACATGTTACTTTACATAGAAAATGCAAGCATATCCTCAAATAATATTTAATAAGCCCCTGAATGGCTTTATGTACTTTTCCAAAACATCCAAATATGAGCATGCAACCTCTGAAAATCTAGAACACTGCAGTATTGTCTAGTTTGTATCTGGGCTAAAGCTGAATAACGTTAGCAAATCGCGGTCACATAGCATCATGTTTTAATCACTGTAATTCACTTAACAACCACTGACAAACTGATGTCATACATCAGGTGCAGTCATATGACATTTAATTTTACAAATGCATCAGTCAGCAATGGAACTGCTGATCCCAATTGTGGTTGGTAAGTGAGGACTACCTGTATACTGTTGTAAGAAAAATATTCCTTTTTAATAGGATCTACAAAAAAACCTAGAATAATTATGATGCTACTGGATTATAGATATTCTCTGTAGAATGAAAGATATATGAGATAGAGAGTAAGGAATCCTCTCTTCTGCCCTAAGTAGTTTCTTTGGTACAGTTGAGAATCTACCATCTATATGATATCCTAAAGACGCTTTTTTAAGGAGGCAACTGGACTTCTGAGCTGAAAAATCTTCTTGGATGAGAAGCGAAATGTCTTCAAAGAAAAAACAAGAATGTCCAGTTGCCTCATGACAAAAAACATCTTTGGGACAGCTATGACCTGGATGACTGAGAATGTCCATAGACATCTACAGAATATGATAATCGTTGTAAATTAATCATTTTTTTTCAGTAAGTTCAAACCATCAGTTGACCTTCCCCATGAATTTTAATTTTATCTTCAGCAGTTCACAGATAGGTATCAGAACATTTTAGGTGTTGTTGCATACATAAGACATAAACAGGAAATTTCCCCTGCTACCAAAACTTAATCTGGAATGGGATTAAATGGAAACCAGAAGCTGGAGAATGGAAAACTGTCAGTACAAACCTCAGGAGTCATGTAGGGAAGGAATCATTTTTTCTCTATTCAGATGGGTAAACTAGCAAAACTTTACAGCTTTAAGCT
Organism: Crotalus tigris; assembly: GCF_016545835.1. Lineage (NCBI taxonomy): Eukaryota > Metazoa > Chordata > Lepidosauria > Squamata > Viperidae > Crotalus > Crotalus tigris. The sequence goes on along the minus strand of NW_024097047.1, from coordinate 149,603 downwards.
TTCCTCACAAAAGGAGTCAAATTGGTGACTGAAGCAATAGCTGTGGTTCAGGTCAAACAGAAGAGAAACCAAGGAAGAAAAGTACTGAGCTTTAAAGGGGCTCTTGCCTCCAGTCAACTTGAGCTGGATGTGTTTGTTGCTGCATTTGAGACACTTGAAAATTCTGTGAAAAAGATGCATTTTCAGGAAACAACCTCCGAAAAGGCAAACCTATCAATGATATCCTGTGAATTAAATGAGGACTCTTTCAATGCCTCATTGTAAAAGAAAGCCTTGCATCATATAGCTTGTGCCTCTGTACAGAGCAGCGGTTCTCAACCTGTGGGTCACGACCCCATTTGGGGTTGAACGACCATTTTACGGGGGTCGCCAAACAACGCGATCTGCCATTTTTTCCCCTCAGGGGGCGATGCCACGCATGCGCGCCGCACATGGGGGCGGCGCCACGCATGGGGCGGAGCCGCGCATGCACGCCGCACATGGGGGCGGAGCCGTGCGTGCATACTGCGCATGGGGGCGGAGCCACGCATGCACGCTGCGTGTGGGGCGGGGCCACGCATGCACACCGTGCATGTGCGGCGTGTCCTTATGACCGGGGTCGCCGTATAAAAAGGTTGAGAACCACTGGTATAGAGAATACAATGCTGGCTCAAGTACATCAAAAGGGAGCTGAAAAAAATCGCAATAGGCTAAGATAAATTTAGGACAAATTGATCTATTGATTCTCCTAGTTAAGCAGGAATTTGAACTTAGATGTGCCTTTTTATCAGATTGACAAATATGGCTAGCAAATTTTAGAAATTTTCAGCTTTTACTTATAGCAATTTTTTTTTAAGGCAGAGTCTCTTTGAATAATTTGAAATGTTTTCCCCAGGTTTTTTGTTGCATGGGCTGAAGGAGACAGGTCCATCCTCCTATGGACCTGTCTCCTGTGTCTGGTCTTGTTATGTCAGTTCTCTCTTCCTTTACTTTCTCAGCCTCTCAACAATCTCTTTTGCCCCTTTGTTTTGTCAATAGCAACAAAAGTTTCCAGGGGCTTAAATTAGAATGCTAATTTAATGCATAGGTCAACCATTAGCTAATTTTGGGACTAGCTCTAGGAAGGTTTGAAATTCAAGTTCAGCCATTCGGCTTGTTCAATGGTCAGTTGGGCTTAATCCACCCTGCCTTTGTAAGACATTATTGTGGAGGGGGGAAACAAGGCAGAATGTAAGTTTAATTTATATTTAATTTAAATATTTATTTATTTTTAAATTATGGAAAGGCTGAAGCCTTAATGAACTGGATTAATTGGCCCTGAATTAATACAATCTGCAAATATAGCTCTATATTGGCCACCTCATATTGCCCTCAAAAGAAAAGCCCTAGGGCAGTACAAAGCCGTGGGGGGGCAGGTTTTCAGGAAATCTGGAATGCTTGCAAATTAAGAATTCTCGAATGCTTGCAAACCCTGTGTAGTGCGTACTCCTGGTGTCATCTTAATATACTGTATTACTAAATATGAATGTTCATCTTACTTTGTTCATATTTATGTTCCAGTTTGACAAATACATTGTTGTCTAAAATCCTCTTTCTAAAAATCTAAAACAAATCTCTTTTGAACACAAGAGTCCAGATATGATTTGACAATTACATAAAAGCTTGGTGTAGTTTCTACTTCTATCGGTTCATTTGTGAGGGATGATATACAAAGTGTATCTAATGTAATCTCTCTTTAAAATCGAATTAACTATCCTTTTGATATCCTAAATTCCTTTTTTGACTATTTTGCATTCCTGTAGAATTGCCTGTCTGCCTGCCTGCTTCAGCTGGATAATCATTTTTCTTGTTTATCTCTAATCCTTTTAATATTTCCTTCCTGCCCTTGTGTCACTGTACAGTACTTCTATTGTTTGGCATCAGTTTCAGTGACAGCTGTAGTTGACCTCCAAGTGGAAGAAAGGTGTTTTGTATTAGATTTTAACAATATAAAAGGATGTAAGATTTTAGAAAACATGAAACCATGTTTTAATCACAATATGAATGCACAATTTAGCAAATATTAGAGCTGTGCAAATTCTTCAAAAGAGGAGAGTATAGGAAACTCCCTTTTTGATTATTAAAGCAGCCATGCTTTTTTCCCAGGCTGGTGCAGTTTTGAAAATTGCTCCCTGTTGTCACTGTAAATGCACACCCCCTTTGCTTTGAGAAATAAATTCCATTCCAAAGAACTTTTTCCAAAGGATTTAGTACAGCCCTGATAAATATTGCCTGTTATTACAGGTAATCCTTGATACATGTCCATTCATTTAACATTAGTTCAAAGTCACAATGGCTCTGGAAAAAGTATTTTACAACCTGTACTCACACGTAAGGCCATTGCCCCACCCACCACCATACAGTTCTGTGATCACAATTCAGGCACTTGGCAACCAATTCACATTTACGACCATTTGCATTATCCTTCAATCATATGATTGCAATTTGTGACATTTTTTTGCTGGTTTAGGGAAATTGGATTGACTTTTCAACCATGGTAAAAATAGTCACAAAATCAGGTTCAGTCATGTGATTACTCACTTTACAACCTCCGTGACTATGATAAAAATTCCAGTCCCAAATGGGGTTGTAAGTCGAGGACTACTTCTGTGCATATTTAAAATATGCATAAGCTATGCAGTGTTTTAATAAACATTATTTTATTTCATAAATACTATGATGAAACAAAAATGTTCCAGATAATAAAATGTAATATGAAATCATTGAACATCTATCTTACTGGCAATTCTTGCATGTTGTACATTAGCTAGCATGTCAAGTTTGGTCAAAGATTTAGATTTCAGAGCTAGAATAAGCAAATTATATTTTTACTGTAAACACAACTTAAACTAGTAAATGTTCAGTAACTCTTATGCCTTTTCTAAAATATTTGATATATTTACATATAGCCTTCCAATCATTTTGTTGGAGATACACCAGTTGTTTATTAAGATTATTTCCCAATAATTTTCATTGACAAAAATTGTCAATGTGATTTGTCAATTGTGGTACGTTATTTGAATTTGTAACTTTTATTTTTCGTTGCTGGTTTCAGACTAGTCGAAAAGCAATTCTTTGTGCATGTAAACTAGTTTTTAAATTAGATATGCTCCAGATATGAATAAATATTTGTTGTTGTTTTCCTGTTCTGTACTATGCAATATGAGCATCCTCAAGAGTTACAAGAGAAGAAAAATATGAAAAATGGTAATCCAGATGGAGTAGCCCTATGGACTGTGTATTGCTCTCAGGCTGAAAATTTTATGTCTTTTTTAACATTTTATGTCTTTCTTCTTTTTTTTTTTGTCCATCAGTATTTTAGCTTAATTTTTCTGTGGATGATGTCTGAATTTTCATTTTATTTCTATTATACAGTATGTGCAACTTTTCTTGTTCCTTGATACTGTTTCTGAAAGTCTAGCATTGGATAAAGCATTTCTGACCATTATTTCAGATCTTTTTTTGTCCTGGTTTTTGGTTTTTACTATTTTATTCTTTCAGTGAAGGCAGTCCGTGCTATATAATAAAGAGATCAGCAAATCATAGGATATTTGTTGTTCCTTGAGAAATACCTTAGAACCTCCATATCATTAACAGTAAAAATCACTGACAATGCAGTAAAGATAGGAGTAAACTAGACTTATGCTAGAGAAAGGAGTGATGGTTTCTTTCTGTAAGGTTAGAAGCAAATTAAAATAGCTATGATAATCTCCAAATTACAGGCAGGACAGTAGCATTTGTGAGAAACAAGTGGAAAGAGAAAGATTCTCAGGGCAGCTGTTACATGCCTTCAAAACTATGAGGGGCAGAGCAAAGAGTCCTTTGAAACATGGCACAGGTAGGAAAAAGATATAGTGGTTGCCTGCCATGCAGACATAGGTCTAACCATTTCATCTGAGTTCACTAGTTTGCAGTAAAGTTTTTATCTGGCCACACTGTGTCAAGAAGCTGAGAGATTTGTGCAAAGTTCAAAACCAGTTAAGCCTTATAAAGTAGGAGATTGCAGATATATAGCCCAGGCCTCAATCAGGTGGCCAGATAACATGGAAACCTCTAAAATGCAATGAGACTTGAACACTTTTGACAAATGAAAAAAAATTATTAGCTAAATCAGTTGCAAAATAGTGAATACATTGTAAAAATTAAGTAATAATTTAATGAGGACAATATGTAATCAGCTAATTTTTACAATCTTTATACTTTACCCTAGTCCATTCCGTTCCTAAAGTAGCACTTAACACTAATGCAGGGTGATAATAGGGAACAAAACCACAATCAGATTACCGAAGAAGGTAATCAAACTCCCAGAATTAATTTTTTACTACAGTCTTTACTACAATCTTTTTACAACATCTTTCATAAGATATTGAGAGGAATCTGCAGTGTCACTATTGTTCTCAGGAGACAAATGGAAAGAAGAAAGGAAATACAATTTAGTCACTAAATGATAACAAGTAAACACTTCCTTATAACATTTCCAATTAAATGTTCTTAACTCAATTGTGAAATTGTTGCTGTATTAAATAAATGTTTTGAGGTTATCATGCAAAATTAATTGGAAATAATTACCCTCAGCGTGCATGAACACTTCACTAAAATCCTAAGTATTATGCCCCATTAAAAAGTTGCAGGATTTTTCCAGACCATTTTTCAGCTAATGTTTACTAAATGTTTGCTCAGATACTTATGAGCTGCAGATGGTGGCCGTAGAAGGAAGGGTAGGACAAAGTTATTTCTCAACTAGTTAGTAATGTTTAGCTCTGTGGTCAGAATTGTGCTCAAGTCTTTGCCTTTCCATTTTCTTGATGGGTTCAGCACTGCACAACTGAAATAAAAAGGATACACTACCCCACTAATTATTCCTAACTATTCTACAAGGAGGCATTGATATATTATTGTTTATACAATAATGGGTTTATTAATGCATCAAGTTATTTAAAAAGATTAAACAGTGTAATAATTATGCTTCTTTGAAAAACTAAATATTGTAATAATTATGCTCTTTTTGATTCACCTCCCAGTTATAAGGAAGATCCAGCACTTGCTCTAGCAAAGATGACAGTAGTAGACATTGCATGAGGGGTTAAGCTAATAAAAAGTTGGGTATAGAGAGAGAATAGCTGCATCTAACTTGTGAATTGACAAAAGTGAAAACAGAAAACCAGAAATAATGCAAGTTATTTAAAGTTTCTGAGAATTATGAAGGAGTGTGCTGCAAGCTGTGTGATAACATCCAGTGCCGCTGATTATATGAGCATTATTTGCATACCATTTTACAAAGTATGTTTTATTAGCAACAATTACTATGCATTTGTTTTCAAGTAGGTTTTAAAACACTGCATGCTTTGTATGGGAAAGAAAAAATTGCAATTATTAACTACTACTAACACCATAAGTGGCCTATATTAGTTGGTAGCAGAGTGGTCTTCTGGATTCTTACAGACAGATGTGATAAGCTGCTGTTCTCTATTGATTATTCTTTGATAGACAGATAGAGAATGTAAGCCATTTTGTATCAATGGGAGAAACATTAGAACAAGATCTGAATCAAACTAGAGAGACTATTCAACTATTATACTGCATTGGCTTATCTCACTAGCTATTTGTCCTTGCTGTGAACCTTTGATTTCCCAAATCCTGTGAATGTGGAAACAGTAATGGGGAAAATTCTCATGATTAAATCTGTGGATGCCTCTTCATGTTAATCCAAGACTACTGTAACAGAAAATGGTTTATTTATTCCTAATCAGCTTTAAGTATTTTGTTTTAAGATGGAGAATACCTAATGTGAAACAAAGGAAAATTAATAAATTGTCAAAAAAGGAATTAAATTTTAACAACTTTTATGCTCAAATAAGCAGCATAATTTCTTTTACTCTGCTGCCATTGTTCAAACCTATTTAATCCGTTGACTTAAAACAATTATATGATCTTGTGGAATGTGACAAAAAGTTATTGTATCTGTTTGCATATGAAAAATTGCATTATCTACTTGATTTTAATAGGTTATTTAGCCTGCTGCAGTTTTTATTGCTTTTAGTATGAGTTTTATTACTGGTTTTGTTGGTATTTTTGAGACAGTTTGGTCTAATGGTTAAGACACCAAGCTAGAGAGCAGTGAGTTCTCCTCCTGCCTTAGCCATGAAAGTCAGCTAGATGACTTTAGGCCAGTCACTCTTTCTCAGATCAATACACATCAGAGTTTGTTGTGAGGAAAATAGGAGGTGGAAGTTGTGCTGGATAAGTTTGCCACCTTGAGTTATTTCTAAAAATAGTAAAGGCCAGATACAAATAAAAATATAAATAAATAAATTAAAAATATTTTGTATTATTGTTTGAAATAGTAGCTTTTTTATGAACTTCTGCTAAAATGAAAGTTATTAAAATAATAACTAAAGAACTAATTTAAACTCTTCCATCGGCTGAGACCAACATTTCTGAGAAACCTGATTCAGTTCACAGTAAGCCTTGTGCCAATACGCTTTTTGCAAGGAACCCCCCATGTAGTAAATGGTTGCAATTCAAATAACTCTCACCTATAATCCACCTGGAATTTTTTTTCAAAAAGATTTTAAGGAATAATGTAGTCTTCACTAAGAAATAGACAAATAGTCTAAATATGTAGAGACTTGGCTAGGCTTCTGTCCTTAAGACAACCAAATATTTTTAGTGTTCTGTGTGATCATTGTCTTCATCTCTATAAGGAGTACAAGTGATTATCTTGTCTCATGGAATTTTGATTCAGGATATTTTTTGTAAGAAAAAAAATCAAGCAGGCAAACATGCATCTTTAAGGAAAATGTTTATTAGAAATATCCCTTGTAAAACCATCTTCTTTATGAACTTTTCTGTTCTTCAAGAATCACTACTGCATTGTAAGCTGGCTGGGTAGGTGGCATTATTAAAAAGAAGAAGAACTTTTAAAATATGTATGCACGACTTTTTGTCACTGTGAAGCTTCAAATATCAGGTAATATCTTCCTGACACACGCTTACTCTCTTGCTTTCAGAAGAAAAACCGGACTGCTCCAAAGCACGTTGTGAAGTGCAGTTTTCTCCACGCTGCCCAGAGGACTCTATTCTGATTGAAGGCTATGCTCCCCCTGGAGAATGCTGTCCTCTTCCAAGCCGCTGTGTTTGCAATCCTGCAGGATGTTTGAGGAAGGTCTGCCAACCCGGCTATTTGAATATATTGGTTTCTAAAGCATCAGGAAAACCAGGGGAATGCTGCGATTTCTATGAATGTAAACCAGGTAAGGTGTACTCTTCTTTTCTGTCCCATCCTGATCAGTTTTTCCAAAGCTTATATATAATTTAATATGGACTCTTATATATGCCTGTTCCCACTATTGAAACAAAAGACTTCTAGACCAACATTTCCATATCACATTGTTTAAAACACAAAAACCCTAATAATAAAGTTCCTACCAATTAAATGAGGCAGATATTTAAAATATGGCTGGCCTGAAAGTTTGACTATGTCAGAATTGTTCAGTCTTTGAGAGGATTCTCAGAAACGGGGGGGGGGGAACATAGTGAAAGATCAGATGAGGAAGCAGGCTATTAACCTGTGTATTGACATATAAATTCATGAGGTAGTCAGATAGTCTTTTTGTTGGTTCAGAAAAAGACAGATTGCAGTGTGTAGTGATTGTAATTTGTCTTTGAAATCATCTTTAAAACAATCTGAATCCATGAGTTAGTCAGACTGGAAAAAAAATCCAGCTATGTATTCTAGTTTTGTGCTGAGGTTGCAGAGAGGTTCCCAATGTTCTTGCAAAATGTTTGTTCTAAACACAGCCACACAGAGTAATGATTTTATTATTTTATCACCTTTATCTGTATAATAGAAAATACAGTCTGAAGAATATATATGGCTAGATTATGATAGTATTTATAGTCTGAGAAGTATTCTCAACTGTTTGAAAATATACCATAGGCGTAACGACAGTTGCTTACATTCTGGCCCTTTAACTAAATAAAATATAGTCATTGGAATTAAATATTTTGGAAACTCAAAAGAACTGAGTAAAAAAAAAAAATGAGTCACTGTGACGTAGTAGTTGTGGTTAACACTACAAGTTGCCATTGAGGAAAATCAAGTCCATTTCAGCCATGAGGGCTCATTGGGTGACTTTGGCTCAGTCACTGTGATGGAATGTAGTGAAGAGGTGGATTCCCAGGAAGGAAGGAGTATATTCTAGAGAAGTAAAAGGCAATTCAGTCTGAATATTACATGTGAGAGAAGGAAAGTAAACACAGCCCCTCCCTGATAGTTATGGACTCTATGATAGATGCAAATGGTACAGCATTCAGTTTTGCAAGATTTTGTTTATAGATATGAAACAGTTAAAGAATTCAGTTTGGAAGAATCTGCACATGTCATTTTTGGTTTGGGGTCTGACAATCACTCTCTTTTGGTTCAACCTCTTCCACAGAGTTTTTGTTGTAGGGAACAGTAGGAAGGGGGAGTGCATTGAATGCCATCTTGAACTCCTATACATAAGGCAGGATACAAATCTAACAAATTTAGGGTCAGTGGAAGCCTGATCTCAAGGAGATAATGTTTTAGAGCAGGGATCCCCAACCTATGGTCCGCTGGCCCACTGCGGGAGTGTGGCCTGCTCACCCATACTTCCACTAGAGCAGTGTTTCTCAACCTTGGCAATTTTAAGGCATGAGGACTTCAACTCCCAGAACTGGGAGTTGAAGTCCACATGCCTTAAAATTATCAAGGTTGAGAAACACTGCGCTAGAGCCAGCAGACCCGTTTGCGTCTGCGTGTGGTTCTAGCAGTTGTGGTGGCTAGTGCCTGCATGTCTGCGCAAATAGGTGTGCTAGCACGCGTGGGTTGCACAGCCCGTTTGCGCATGCACACGACGCTAGCAGAGGTAGCAGTTAGCACATGCACACGTGTGCAAACGGGGCCGCTAGCGCTGTGCAGGTTGTGCGGCTTGTTTGTGCATGCATGCGGCACTAACAAAGGCAATGGCTAGCCCTGCATGCCTGCACAAACAGGGCCACTAGTGCCATGCGGGTTGCATGGCCCATTTCCACATGAACGGAGAGCTAGCAGTGGCAGTGGCAGCTAACATCTGCGCACCTGCGCAAACAGGGCTGCTAACGCCATGTGAGTACACATGGCCCTGTTCACATGTGGCCCTGTTTGTGTGCACTCATATGTGCTCAAATTTCACAACTGCTCCCTTTCCCTCCAGGCCACCAGCATGAAAAAGTTGGTGATCTCTGTTCTAGAGGGTAGGCACCATGACACCGTGATTGTGAGCATTTCAGTCCAGGGACAGGTACAATCAGCATACAACAAACTGTCCAAAAACCTCTGGTCACAGCTGCCATCTGTTCTTTGAATAGAAGCCTTGAGTCCAGATGGATCTCCTCAAATTACATGTAGGTTCTATATGGGACAATGCAACCCCATCCAGAGCAAGAGATGGAAAGTTCTCAGAACCAGGGGGTTTTGTTGATGTTTCATGCCCATGCAATAAATCTCAGATTTCCAGACACTTAGGTTTTTCTTGGCTAAACTTGCCAAAAGATTCCCAGACCCAGCTTGGCTAGATGAGAATGTTTACTGCAAACAAGAATGAAACTTCAAATATAATAATTGCTTACCATATAGGGTGTAAAGTCAGAGAAATACACATTTGTTCTCTGCAGTTGCATCTAAACTTCTCCATCTTGAACTTCCAAATTAATGAACAATTGAATTGCATGAGGGCCTTTGGTAGCCAAGATACAATAGCCACCTCTAGCCTAGGAAGCACTTATACTCCCATCAGCCTTGACAAGTATATGTATAATTCCAAGATTTGATATATATATATATATATATGTATGTATGTATGTATGTATGTATGTATGTATGTATGTGTGTATATATATGTGTGTGTGTGTGTGTGTGTGTGTATATATATATATATATGTGTGTGTGTGTGTGTGTGTGTATATATATATATAATATATATATATATATATATATATATATATATATATATATATATATATATATATATATATATATATATGTTTTGTATGTGTTTTATAAAAATTACAGTATACACCCCAAAACCCACCCACCCTAAACCTCCCCCTCTCCCTCCCCCACTTCCCAGAGCTGAGTACAGGGTTACAAATATAATAATCAAACTCTAACTAACATTAACCAACTATATAAATAACCAAGTCCATAATGCGCTTTAACTCCCCTTTAACATAGGTATAAACAAATTAAAAATATACATAATAATATAAACAAGTTGATATTATTAAACAATACAATATCCAAATTGTTAACAATACTAATACTAAAAATAATAATAAAACTAATAAAAATACTACTATAGTAAACTATTAATAAAAATAATACGCTAAAATTTACTCATAAACTAGATAGAACTTTTTAGTCCCATATTTATTTTGAATATAATCTATCCATCTTCTCCAGACCGAAATGTATCTTTCTTGTGAATGATCCTTCAAGTAAGCAGAAATTTTCGCCATTTCTGCTAAATTTGACACTTTAAGCATCCATTCTTCTATAGTAGGCAAATAATCCTCCTTCCAATATTGCTCTATCAATAACCTCGCAGCTGTTATTAAATTCAACATCAAATTAATTTCTTTAACATCACAATCTACAATAACTCCCAATAAAAATAATTGTGGAGTAAACTTTATCTTTCTCCTAAAAATCTTTTGAATGTTCCACCAAATCTTAATCCAAAAAGCTTTTATATTTCTACAAGTCCACCAGATATGAAAATAAGTAGCATCCAAGCTACCACATCTCCAACATTTGAGCTGTAAATTAGGATACATACAAGACAACTTTTTAGGATCCAGATGCCATCTATAAAACATTTTGTAAAAATTTTCTCTTAAATTTTGGGCCTGGGTAAATTTTACATTTCTAACCCAAATTACCTCCCATATATCCAATGGAATCGGTTCTTGAATATTTTGGGCCCATTTTACCATACAATCTTTAACTAAATCCAATTCTGAATCCAATTCTATTAAAGCATTATAAATTCTCTTTATATGCGCTCGATTTTGATCTTTAATCTGTATTACCAAATTCTCATCCATTAAGGTAATACCAACCTTTTGATCTAACTTCCACCTAGCCAACAATTGATTATACTGAAACTAAGACTGTACAATATTTTCTTGCTTTAACTCAACTAACGATTTTAATTGCCAATCATTCCCTACCAATCTAAATAGTTCCTTATAAGAAATCCTGTCCAAATTCACACCCATAGATACCCCCTCTATTACGTGTCCAGGAATCCCCCAGATTGGTATTTTATAATTTAATTTATAATAATACTTCTTTCAGACACGCAATAAAGCACTTCTTAAAATATGAGATTTAAAAGCTTGGTCAACTTTTTTATTATAAATTAAGTATGCCATCCCATCCCTCAAGATATAATTTCAAATTAGGCGCCTTAAGTCCTCTTTCCCGTGCATCTTGTAAGATCTTAAATTTAACTCTTGTTTTTTCCCCGCCCAAATGAATTTATTAATGCCCTTCTGCCATTCATCCAAATTGGCATCTTTTTTCAAAATAGGTATCATTTGAAACAAGAAAAGAAACTTTGGTAGAACATTCATTTTAACAGCTGCAATTTTTCCCAACAAAGATAATTGTAATTTTTTCCAATTGTTTAAGTCCTTTTGTACTTTTAACCATAATATTTCATAATTATTTTTATACAATTTTACATTAGAGGCTGTAATATATACTCCCAGATATTTAACCTTTTTCACTATTTCAAAACCTGTCAATCTGTCCAGGGATTTCTACAGCTTCTAAATCAACAGTTTCACCCTCTTCTGGGGGTCAGCTAATAACTATGAAGGATTTGCAAGACATGATGGGAGATGTTATAATTCAAATTAGGGCAGAAATGAAAAAGATTTTAGAGGAAAATAATAAGATCTTGAGACAAGATTTTGTTTTGGCTTTAGAAGGAGTTGCTTCTGTTCTTGAAAAGGTGAACTCCCATGTGGAAGAGGTAGCTGAAAAAGTGGACATAATGGAGGGGAAAATTGAAAGTATGGAAAAAGAAATGGAAAATGAGATTCTTATGCTTCAATATGGACAAATGGAATATGCCTTAAGAATTAGGGGCCTGGGAGAGTCTTTGCAAGGAGATCTGAAAGAGATGGTTGCAAAGGACTTTGCATTGATTTTGAATAAAGAAAAAGAGGGAATACTTAGTGAAATTGAAAAATTATTTAGGGTTAACTCTGTGGTGGCAGCACAGAAGAATCTGCCAAGAGATGTGGTAATTTACTTTGGTAAAAGATCTTTACGCAATGAAATTGTGCAAGCCTATTATAAGAAGAGATTTCAAATTGCTTCACAAGATGTTATAATTTTTAAGGAGATCCCATCTAAAATTTTAAGAAGAAGAAAGGAGTTTGCTTTTCTAGCAAATGAACTTAAAAAGAGAAAAATTTTATTCAGATGGGATGTTCCGACTGGAATGGTAGTGAACTACCTGGGGACATGTTATAGACTTAATACTGTTTCTCAAGCAAAAGATTTTTATACTTCGGTCCTGGGGGTATGTTCATCGCCATCTACTAAGTTTAAAGCTTTGGAAGAAAAGAATGTAGAATTACAGCTTGAAGAGCCTATATTTATGAAAACTGGCGAATTTTTGTGTGAGAGGCCTCAACAAGTCCAGGTTGAGGAGCAGAAGACAACTTGTGCAGCATACAATTCCAAAGAAAAGCAGCAACAGAAGAAGGTTAAGGAAGTTTCATATTCAGTGGTCTCTGAATCTCTGGGAGATGTTAGACCTACAAAGTCTTTGGAGCAATCTTCAAGGGTGGAATTGCTGCCTGAAATGGAAATTGGGAAATCTCAGTTTGAGGGGCATCAACAAGAGAGGAACGGGCAGAGGATAACTTGTACAACTTACAATTGTAAAGACCAACACAAGGAGGAATTCAAGGAACCCTTACCTGTATTGGCTTCGGAGTCGATGGGAGATTCAGGAATTTTGGAGCAGTCTCCTAAGGCAGAACTTGCAGCATTTCTTACGAGTTTGATACAAGAATGGAGAATGGAAATGGAAGAATGGAAGAATGGAGAATGGAAAAAACTGGAATGTGAATAATTAATAATAATACTAATATAATTGAGACTGATAAGGATGTAGTTTCTTACGGATGGAATTTGTTATTGGTGAAGATTGAAATGTTTAATGTGTTTATTATGGATAGGCGTATAAGGGAATTTTGTTGTTTTAAGTTTTGAACCTTTAATGATAATATTGTTTAAATTTGTGTTTTGAAGGGATTATAATTTGCTCATTTTAGTGAGGGGATTCTAATGTTTTAAATTTTAAGTAATGTTTAAATTTGTGTTTTGAAGGGAGTATAACTTGTTCAAGTTTTAAGTATGCTTAAATTTGGTTTTTAAATATTATTAATATTTTTAAGAGAAAATAATTTGTTTAATTAAATGTCTAGATTTGTTTAGGAAAGAAAGTAATGTTTAAATTTGTGTTTTTGGAGGGAGTTTATATAGAATGATGATTGTATTTAGATTTGTTTAGGATTTAAAAGTGTTTCTAGTTTTTAAATATTATTATTAATATTTTTAAGAGAAAATAATTTGTTTAATTAAATGTGCTTAGATTTGTTTAGGACTTATAGGTTTTTTAAGTTTTTTCTTTTTGGATAGGAGAGAAGATTATGAAGATTGAAGGAAATATGTATTTACTTTAAGTTTTTTAAGAGTATTTAGTTTTAATGGTATAACAAAGGTTTATATGTTTATTTTTTCGTTTTAGGATAAAGAAAGAGGGAGAAATTAGATTTTACACTATAGATATAGATATTCAAAGAAAGTAATGTTTAAATTTGTGTTTTTGGAGGGAGTTTATATAGAATGATGATTGTACTTAAATTTGTTTAGGTTTTTAAAAGTGTTTTAAGTTTTTTTTTTTTTTAATTAAGCCTGTACTCAGCTCTGGGAAGTCCAGGGGAGGGTTTGGGAGGTTGGGAAGGGGGGGGTGAGGTAGGGTTGGGGGGGGGTATGGGAAGGGGATTTGTTTTTGTAAAATGTAAAAATTTTCAATAATAAAAAAAAAACCTGTCAATCTAACTAACATTTCCATTTCCTTAATAATCATATTTTTAGATAATATTTTAGTCTTATTATTATTTACCTTAAAACCAGAAACTTTCCCATACTGAGTTATAATTTCCATCAAATCTATAACCTATTGAATCGGTTGAGATAGTGTCACAGCCAAGTTATCCGCAAGGGCTCTCAACCTATAATCATTCTTTTTTATTTTTATTCCCTTTATTATAGTTGATTCACAAATTTTAATCAGTAAAATCTTCATTGTTAAAACAAACAACAATGGCGACAATGGACATCCCTGTCTTGTACTCTTTTCAATTTTAAATGCCTCTGTTAATCCCCCATTAATTATGATTTGTGCCGATTATTGTTAGTATATAGCCCTAAGAGAATATAAAAATTTATCCCCAAAATTCATTTTATCAACAACCTTCAATAAAAATTGCCAATTCAACTGATCAAAAGCTTTTTCAGCATCCAAAAATATCAATGCCACAGGGGCTTGATTGTTCTTATCCAAATACTCAATTAAATTAACAATTTGTCTTACATTATATTTCATATATCTTCCAATTATAAATCCAGATTGATCACTATGAATCATTTGCTTCAAAACTTGCATTAATCTATTTGCCAATATTTTCGAAAAAAATCTTATAATCTGTATTCAAAAGTGATATAGGTCTATAATTCTTAGGCTGGGTAAGGTCTTGGTCCTCCTTTGGAATCAACGATATAAAAGCCCTTCTCCAAGACAGAGGCACTTCTCCTCCAATCTGGATACTATTAAAAAGTTCCTTTAATGGTTCTATCATCTCTTCAGATAATATTTTATAATAAATTGCTGTTAATCCATCTGTACCAGGAGCCTTACCCACTTTTAACTGTTTAATTGCCAAAATAATTTCCTCAGAAGTAATTAAACAATTCATCTCATTTGAAAGTCTAGGAAAATGTGCTGCCTGTAGTACTTATCTATATCTAAAGCTTGTATATTTTCACTAGTGTATAATTTTGTATAAAAATCTAAAAAACTCCTTTTAATCAACTTTTGTTGATATACCTCTTTACCTTTATATTCTATTTTCTCTATAATACATGATTTCTGTTTCTTCCATAATTGATAAGCCAACCACCTACCAGGCTTGTTTGCATTACAAAACGTATTATGTTTCATATAACGCAAATTAGTTGCGATCTGATCAGCCATTAACATATTAAATTGCTCTTTCAACATATTTATAGAAACCTTTAATCTATTATCCAATGGGTTCAAAATAAAAGCCTTCTCCTTCAATTTAATCTCTTCTTCCAACTCTTTACGTTTTTGCATCTGCTTACGCCTATATCCATTATTCATATGAATCAAAACCCCTCTCATATAAGCTTTACTAGTATCCCAAACCATTGCCATCAAAGTATCTTTATGCATATTCAAACAAAAAATTCCTACAAATGTTCTCTACATTTCTGCGAAAGCCCCTCATATCTAAATAAATTTTTGTTCAGTCTCCAAGATCTTCTATTCCCATCTTCAGCAAATAACTCCAACCATACAGGACTATGATCCGACAATGTTCTAGGAAAGATCTTAGCATTCTTGACCGTGGAGAAAAGATCAGTAGTAATTTAAAAAAAATCAATTCTGGAAAACGATTGATGCCTATCCAAAAAAAAAGTAAAATCTCTGTCCTCCATATTCCGTTCTCGCCAAATGTCTCTAAGTTCCAAATCATCTTTCAGGTCAAAAAAAACTTTAGGTAATTTAGAATGATTGGAAGTTTTAAAAAATCCCTTCTTCTCTTTACTTGAATCTAAAATACCATTCCAATCACCCATCATAATATTAGATTTATAATCCAATTGAGTTAATTTTTGATGTAACAACTTGTAGAACAGCTAGGTATATATTTTATGTTACTTGGAACTCAGAATCATAATATTAGCACTTGTGCTGATAGCAGGCACAATCATATTCCATCACATGACAAAAATATATTTATGAAAATCTACATGTGAGTAGGCTCAAGAAAATATTAAGTATGCTGGAATAAATCTAGAGACCTACACGCCCATCACTTAGTTGTCTTATACTCACCTACATATTCATCATTCTGTTCTTTTTGAGATAAGGGAAGTAAAGCATAGAAAAAGACATTAACCAAATGAAATTAAATGTGAGATAAAAAGGAAACATAGATAAATTCAGTTTATATCTACATCATTCAATGTAACTCTTCTTATTTTTCTATCCTTGTTAATCATATTTGCTTGTACCAAGTTCATACATTATTCCATGTATTGCTTTTTCTTTTTTAAACTTCTTAACTCTCTGTTTTTGAAGAACTCAGCTTCATCTCAGTATAAATTTCTCAGTTTTTCCATTAGTCTTAATGCATTTACTCTTCTTCCTAATATATTTGATACGCAGTTGAATCCTCATTTTTTCTCTCTGTAAACATGCTTATTCAGTATTGATCACTTTGTTTTGTGTCATCATGCATTTGTTCTTAATCTTATCTTTCATTGTTTTGCCACACATTTCTTTCAATTTCATACAATTTACTTTTAGGTTTTTTCCTCTATCCAGCTCTTACTTTCATATAACAAAGAAAGAAGAAGCATGCTCCCATTCTTAGCAGCATTCACTCCTTACAGCAGACCCCTTAACACCCAATACAGTATATTGTTCCACCAGCATTTGTACATCTTATAATTTCTCTATCTCTATGGCTATAAGTAAACGTTCTATCAAGTTGCACAAATTCATCTTCTTGCTCTGATTTTTTTACCATTTTTATATTTCCAGTTGTTAATTCTGTTTCCCTTTCAAAGCATCTTAATCTCTTATGCATTAATTTTCATATTCATTCAACCTTTCTAATGCTTTCTGCAAATTGTCAGCCAACAACACAGTATCATATGCATTCAAATGTATAGACACATTCGTGATCCCAGCTAGCACTCCTCTAGTGTTATTCCTTTATCCATAAATAGATTTAACAGTGAAAGAAAATATCTGATATCCTTAATTTTCTCCCTGCTCACTGAACTATTTCATCTTTATTGCCAATATATAATGCTTTTAACATATTCAGCAACAAGTTGTAATATTTGTGCAAAACATCCCATTATTCTAGTCTATTAACTTCATCATATTAACTTCCCAAAACAAGAAATGTACAATAAGCTTTCTTTTCCACATTCATACATTTCTCAGTGACCCACTAAATCAAGTCTGCACATCCCTTGCCTGGTATAAAGCTTCACTGCACACTTCGCAAATTTTGCTCATCATTACCTATTTTATATTTTTAATTACAGTTCTGTTGGACATGTTCCCGAGCAAGCCTAACAAACTTGTGTAGATCTTCTAGCACGAATAATAGGATCTCAAAACCATGCATCATTTAGCACCTGCATTACAACAAATATGGTTGACATAAATGACTGATTTTTAGAGATACATGAGTTGAGTCTAATCTGATTCAAATCATCAGTCCAACTCAGATTATTGACCTGACATAATTCAACTATGCAGATCTATTCAAAGGCAGTTAATTTGAAAATAATTGAGTTTGGCAACTCAGTCATATTGGCCATGAATTAAAAAAAACCTAAATAAAACTTCCCAAAGCCCCACTCTTTACATTTATAATAATTGAGCAACTGATTTTAAAACTTTATGAATATCACTTAATGTTTATACTGTGACATGATTGATTAAAATCTCATCAGGTTGGCATCGACCTTTAGCAACTATATGGATAGATTTTCTGCAGAATAGTCTGATTGAACTTGGACTTTTAGGTCTCTTAATGATGTAGTCATTGGCATTCTAATAGAATTTATCCAACCTACTACTTGCCTATTCTTTTCTTTTTCTTTAACTGTTCCAAGCATTATGGACTTCAAGGAAATTATGTCTCCACACAGTGTGTCCAGAATAATATAGATGAAGCTATATTATTGAGTAAGAACTTGAGTGAGAACTCTGGCTTAATTTGTTCAACAATTCATTTGTTTATTTTCCTGGTTAAATGTGATCTTATTTAGTCTTCTCCAGCAGCAGAGTTCAAATGACATACCAGTAAATGAAATAGTTGGACTTTAACATTATGCTTCCTAAAAAGAGATTATTTCATTTTTTTCCCTTACCTTAATTGTTTCCCACCAGTGTTCAGCGTGGACTGTAGTACAGTGGACTGCCCTCCTCTTCAGCAAGTTGCCTGTCCTGTGGATAGCTATGAAACTCAAGTCAGGCTGACAGCTGATGGATGTTGCACTCTTCCCACAAGGTTTGTTATATCTGATGTCATCATATCACAGTCAATATACTGAAGCTAAACTTGTGACAGAAAAAGTTAAGTATATTAGTATACTGATTATTAAGTTACTACGTTAGCTAATGTTAATAAAGAAAGTTGGGTTTAAAATGGAAGGTTTCCTAGATTGAATAATCATTCTGTGAGAAATGTGAATGACTGTCAGCTCTGGAATAGCCGCCTTTCAGTCCTGTGTTTTGAGGAAAATCTATTTTGAAAAAACAAAAATACAGCTTTATTTAATATGAAACATTTGTGATATGTATAAATAGGCTTTATGGGTGTCAAGTTTGATACTTCGGGTTACCCTAAAATCTTTGAAGTATTATGTTGGGCTATCTTAGTATCAAGTGTTTTCAGTAAATCTTATATGCGTGTATGTGTGTGTGTGTGTTTTCAGTAAATCTTATATGCGTGTATGTGTGTGTGTGTGTTTTCAGTAAATCTTATATGTGTGTATATGTGTGTGTGTGTGTGTGTGTGTGTGTATATATATATATATATATATATATATATATATATATATATATATGTCTTTGGTTGTTCGGGTTTTCTCCCGCGTAAAATTGGAAGTGTCTTGGCAACGTTTCGACGAAGTCCCATTCGTCATCTTCAGGCTGGTGTTTTTAGCTTCTTGCTTTGAGCAGCAATGTGTGGTTTTTAGCTGTTTCTTCCTTTTAACTGCCAGTGAGGGTATGAACTGATTGGATGGGAGCTTGGCTGTGTTCTGATTGGGTGGAGGTGTGTTCTGAATGGTTAGGGGCTTGGCTGTGCTCTGATTGGCTGGGGGAGTGTTCTGTTTGGTTGTGCTCAGGTTAGTCTGAGTTGCAGAGGGGTTTAAGATTTTGGGGTTAGGGAGTCGTTTGTCAATAAGGGCAGGTTTCCAAATGGCTGGTAGGCGGGAGGTATCATCTCGCTTGTTCATGCTGTGTGGGCGTTTTTCTATCTCGATGGCTTCTCTGATTATTCTGTTATTAAAATGTTCACTTTTGGCAATGGTTCTGGTATTTTTAAAGTCAATTTCATGTCCTGTGGCTTTAAGGTGTTGGACCAGGGAAGATGTTGGTTCCTCTTTTTTGACTGAGTTCTTATGTTCTTCAATGCGTGCACTTATTCTTCTGTTGGTTTGTCCGATGTATGTGGTGGGACAAGTGGTGCATGGGATTTCGTATACTCCTTGATTTTCTAATTCAATTTTATCTTTGGGGTTTCTAAGGATGGTGGATATTTTTCTGTTTGTGCAGAATGCTGTTTTGATGTTGTGTTTATGGAGGATCTTACTGATTCTGTCTGTGGTGCAAAAGTGAACATTTTAATAACAGAATAATCAGAGAAGCCATCGAGATAGAAAAACGCCCACACAGCATGAACAAGCGAGATGATACCTCCCGCCTACCAGCCATTTGGAAACCTGCCCTTATTGACAAACGACTCCCTAACCCCAAAATCTTAAACCCCTCTGCAACTCAGACTAACCTGAGCACAACCAAACAGAACACTCCCCCAGCCAATCAGAGCACAGCCAAGCCCCTAACCATTCAGAACACACCTCCACCCAATCAGAACACAGCCAAGCTCCCATCCAATCAGTTCATACCCTCACTGGCAGTTAAAAGGAAGAAACAGCTAAAACCACACATTGCTGCTCAAAGCAAGAAGCTAAAAACACCAGCCTGAAGATGACGAATGTGACTTCGTCGAAACGTTGCCAAGACACTTCCAATTTTACGCGGGAGAAAACCCGAACAACCAAAGACCTATATACAAATACCCGCGAAAACCTCAGAAAACAAATATATATATATATATATATATTTAGATTAACAGCTGTAAGATATAACATGTGATACATTATATTACTCAATTTCACGTTACTCATTTCACTTTAGAAATAGTATGCTCTCTGTGTGATAGATTATTCAGGCACCACTTCAACATTTGGAGGAAAAAAGATAATCAAGAATCTTGAAAGTGTCTAGAAACTGATCTCTGAAATGTATGGGGGTCCCGATATGCCTTTAGCCCTGTTATAGACTTGTAGAGTATTCTTAAGTAGAGCTTTGCTAGTACATTTTCTGTAGGGAAAAAATATAAGACTTTGGCTTCTGCTGTAAAATAAAACTCTACCCTTGCCTCTGTCCCTGTAGTCAAGTTGAAGACTCAGCATTTACCTGTGCATATTTAAAGAATAAATTATTAACAGAGCTCTGACTTCATCACAATTTATTAGCAGTCTTGTTCCATTCATCTAAATCAGTGGTTCTCAACCTTTTTAATGCCGCGACCCCCAAACCGGTCGTAAGTCGAGGACTACTCAACCAGTTGTAAGTTGAGGACTACTCAACTGGTGCAGCACCGTTTGCAGAATGGGACTTTTGGCGGGCTCAGCAGGGCAGAGACAGCCTGGACAATTCCTATTGGCTTTTGAAAGCCAATAGAATTAGACTCTATTCAAGAGAGTCTATTCTATTGGCTTTCAAAAGCCAATAGAATAAAAGGGAGTAGCACAGCTAAGGAAAAGGGGGA
Organism: Crotalus tigris; assembly: GCF_016545835.1. Classification (NCBI taxonomy): domain Eukaryota; kingdom Metazoa; phylum Chordata; class Lepidosauria; order Squamata; family Viperidae; genus Crotalus; species Crotalus tigris. Next base: position 128,600 of record NW_024097047.1, on the reverse strand, counting down.
AAAAATGGTGGACTGCGTTGTTTGGCGACCCCCATGAAATGGTCATTCGACCCCAAATGGGGTCCCAACCCACAGGTTGAGAACCACTAATCTAAATGATTTTAAAACTTCAACCTTGGTTCATCATTGAGGAACATGTTTGCAAAACTGATTAAGCAACACAAAGTTATATAAAATAAGGTATATTCCACCTTGGACATTTCTTTCAAAAAATGTCTGATGTGCCTTTATTTCAAAATCCAGCAATTTATACAGTTGCTTCAGCAGTAGCACTTAGATGTATATACTGCTTCATTGTACTTTACAACACTCTCTAAGCAATTTACAGAATAAGCATATTGCCCCCAACAATCTAGGTCCTTATTTTACTGACCTCAGAAGGATGAAAGCTTGAATCAACCTTGAGCCAGTGAGGATCAAACTCCTGGCAGTGAGCTGAATTAGCCAGCAACACTGCATTCTAACCAATGCACCACCACAGCTCCTTCAAATATGTGATATCTTAAGTTGTTTTTAATATATAATGTATAATAACAGTAATTATTATCACATGGTTTGATGTTATTTTCATGGAGCATAATTCACGCACATTCAAAAAAAGAAAAAATTGCATCTCTGGGATGATACTTCAGTATCCTCTCTATTAATATTTTTATTTCCTCTTGTGTTATCTATATAATGGTAATATTTTAAAGACTGGAATTAGACATCTGCTAGAAAGATGGCTCAATTAATCATTCCATGAATTTCATAAATCTAGTTGTATTCTTTTTCCATAAACTTTTAAATAACATGGAAAGAGCATTAAAAAGATCTAATATGAAATGCAGATAAAAATTGAAGTGCTAGATGATTTATCATACTTTTTGAATTAACGTATTTCACTATAACAGTAAAAATAAGTTTCCTCTTGATGGCACATTTCAGCTCCACTGAAGAAAACCCTGTCTAGTAAGCTACACTTTAGGATCAGTGTTAGTTTGAATAGTTTTCATTTAATTTGCTGTCTTTCTTTCCCAAAACATAGATTCCAGAAATTTCTGGAGATGGGACAATCAATTGTTAATATTAAATACTAAAAAGGACTAATTTATTTCATTCCGATTAATGAAATATTAAGCATCTTAGCTTATATTCCTTTTTTCTAATATTGTTGTACTATTCTATCTTTGACTATAATGTTATTGTTCAATTATCCATGGAACATGTTATATCTGTTCCTACCTATGCTTTATTTAATCTAAACTGTATTATTGATATATTTTCTCACTTTCTCAGTATTTATATTGATATATTGATTGATTGATATATTGTTGGACAAAATATTTTTAACTTGACTATTTCATTACTTACTGCCATGATTCTCAATGTTTCCATAGCAGTTATCATCAAGATTCTATTTTACAAAAGAAATTCTGAGTTCACTGTTATTGAAGAAAAAGTTAGGTCAGTGCCTTCAAAGAGACAGTGAAATACTATAATAGCCAAAAATAATAATGAATAATATTGAAAAACATAGAAGCTGATCGGCCAACCCTCTCTGTTTTTTTAAGGAATATTTCTTAACTAATCTGTTCAGAAGGAATATATATATATATTCTTGTCTATAGGAAGAATTCCTGGAGAAAGATTTCCAGAAGTTTAATATCATTGTTTCAAAAATACATTAGGCCCAGTGCTCTTCAATATCTTCATCAATGATTTGGACAAGGGGATAGATGGGGAACTCATCAAATTTGTGGATGACACCAAGCTGGCAGGAACAGCCAACACTCCAGAAGACAGGCTTAAGATACAGGAGGACCTGGACAGACTTGAACACTGGGCACTATCTAAAAAAATGAAATTCAATGGTGAAAAAAGTAAGGTTCTACATTTAGGCAAGAAAAACCAAATGTACAGGTATAGTATAGGGGTTACCTTGCTCAGTAGTAGTAACTGTGAGAGGGATCTTGGAGTCCTAGTAGACAATCACTTAAATATGAGCCAGCAGTGTGCTGCAGCTGCCAAAAAAGCCAACACAGTGCTGGACTGCATTAACAGAGGGATAGAATCAAGATCACATGAAGTATTAATACCACTTTACAATGCCTTGGGTAAGGCCACACTTGGAATACTGCATCCAGGTTTGGTCACCACGATGTTAAAAAAGATGCTGAGACTCTAGAAAGAGTACAGAGAAGAGCAAAAAGTATGATTAGGGGACTGGAGGCTGAAACATATAAGGAATGGTTGCTGGAATTGGGTATGTCTAGTTTAATGAAGAGAAGGACGAGGGGGGACATGATAGTAGTGTTCCAATATCTCAGGGGCTGCCACAAAGAAGAGGGAGTCAAGCTATTCTCCAAGGCACCTGAAGGCAGGACGAGAAGCAACGGATGGAAACTGATTAAGGAGAAAAGCAACTTAGAACTAAGGAGAAACTTCCTGACAGTTAGAACAATTAACCAATGGAACAACCTGCCTCCAGAAGCGGTGAATGCTCTAACATTGGAAGTTTTTAAGAAGAGACTGGACAGCCATTTGTCTGAAATGGTGTAGGGTTCCTGCCTGAGCAAGGGGTTGGACTCGATGACCTCCAAGGTCCCTTCCAACTTTATTATTATTATTATTATTATTATTATTATTATTATTATTATTATTATTATTATTATTATTCTCAGCTGACAATGTTGGTAGAACTTTCATATGATATATGTTGAGCAAGAATGTCTAGAAACAAAGTTTTGGTGATATTGTAGAACTTTATAAAATGTCTTGAACACATTCTGCACAATATTATTTAGGAACAAAGTTGTGGATATTTTTAAATGGATATTTGATATTTGGCAAATAATGAAATTAGATCTTCCTTTTGCTCATAAAGGGAGCAAGCAGAAACCATTTGTAAGGGAGAGCCAGGCTATCCCACCAGGCTGATATATGTCATGTAGTAAGACTTCTGAAATAGAGATTGGATTTCTATCTATGTGTAAGAAAATAACTAGAACTATAATTCTTAAATTCTTGACAGAAAACAAAGAAAATTAAAATACCATTATAATAGAATGCTCTGGGGCACAGTGGCAACAATTGGAGTTGGAAGAAGGGGAAGTCAAGTTGATAGCAACAGTATCTCTACACAAATCCTATTCCTTTTCTATGTGTCTCATAATGTCACATGCTCCAAAGAGGCAGAGTATAATTCACAAAGCCATTTTAGTCATTCTAATGAAATTAGAAGGTGCTGTGGATATGCTAGCTTAGTGATGGCGAACCTTTTAGAGCCCGAGTGCCCAAACTGCAACCCAAAACCCACTTATTTATCGCTGGGTGCCAGATGGGCATGGCCCACTGGGTGGTCATGGCTGTGGTGGTCATGGCAGATTGGGTGGGTGTGGCTAAGGTGGGCATGGTCACCTCGATGTTGCTCATGGGGATGGACGCCTGTGGGGGCCAGGCAGGGTTAGGGGAGATCCAGGGTCTCTGGCAGGTGGGGCGGTGGGCAAGAGGCTCGTCCTGTGGGGTGAGACGAGGCAGGGTGGGGGTGCCATTGCCACGAGGCAGGGGCAGAGCGGCTGCTGCCTGATGCCACTGGCCTTCACACAGAGAGGCCAGCGAGCGCATGGGGGCTGACAGTGTCCATCAGCAGCCACAGCCTGCAAGCCCCTCAGCCGGCGCACTCTGGTGCTCCGCAGCCCACCGCCAGCAGTTCAGAGAAGCTGCCTGAGCTGGATGGCCAGCCAATAGTTGAGGAGATGATGCAGTCAGTCGTGCCCAGGAAAAGGAGAGCATGCGAGGCCAGAAGGGATGGGATGGGCGGAGGGAAACTAGCCATGCTGGGATGCATCCGGCCACATGGGAGCTCGGCGAGTTAGCGGACGGCTGGTTGAAGAGGGACGGTTGCCATCTTCAAGGCATGGTGCACGTGCCCACAGGGAGGGCTCTGAGTGCCGCCTCTGGCACGCGTGCCATAGGTTCACCACCACTGTGCTAGCTGAATTTCAGGTACAAACACACTTAATGCTGACTGAGCTCTAAATAGTATCGTATTTGTGACAATATTGCTATGAAATGTTGATTGATGAAGTTCAAAGCTCAGCAGGCATATTTAGCCATAATTGTGAGCATTATAGCATTGAATTAGGTTTATCTTCAGGACAATTATTTTCAATCCCATTTCTTAATAGTTCTGGCCATTTAGAGGTCTTTTTGACCAGAAAGATTTCAAGCATTTAAATTAATTTTGAGTGGACAATGCCCAGTCATCAAGCTTAAATTATAAATTATTAGAATGGCAAATATGACTTTCCTTATTCAAAGAGGTTAATCCACTTTCATGGATAAATGGCCTCCCCCTGTATTTTAAAAAAATTAATGGTTACTTTAATCCTCACTTTTAGTTTTAGACAATTCAGGTTTGTCTCTTCTACATTTGTTTACAGGATTTTTTATTCTGATAAATTAAGTATTTGAAAAGACAATCGTAAATATTTAAGCAAACACTGACATATGATCTTTCTTTCTAATGCTACCTTAGCTACCTGTGATTATAAAAAAGAGTTTGGATATTTCTCTCATGTAAATCAGAATTCTCATCCTAAATATTTTTTATTAGTAGATTAAATCTTGACAGTTTAAAATTAACTATACAAATACGTTCTGTTGAAAAGAGAAACTCTGTCCAGAAAATGTCTGGGAGTATAGAAGCTTTCAAACCTATGCAATAGCCCATGCTGAACAGTCTTAACTAATTTAAAGTATAAATACAGGAAAATGTTATAGGTATGTTAATGAAGTAATTGGAAATAGTAGGAGGCATAAATAACTTGATTACTTCTCCTACTTTATCATGCATGTCATGTCATTTGAATCTAGAACCTGCTAATGAGACTAACCTGACTGATTTAGAGAACAGTGCTTGTTTAGTTTTTTATTGTAATGATTCTCCCAACAACTGTAAATAGTAGATACTAATTATATATAATCAAAAACATTAGTGACTTTTTAACACATTTAGATCTTCCCCAGCTACTGTGGAATTTGGAACACCAGTCTTCAGATAAAAGTTAAACATTGTCCTTTGAACTTTTTTTTTTAATTGTGTTGTGTTTATAACAGTCATGTTGTCATTTTATTATGTAACAGAGAAAAACCATTTGGCTTTCACAAGTTGCTTTTTTTCATTTGTTTTTTCCATCCCATGTGTTCCTTCACTTATTTATGGAGCTTTCAATGCTTCGGTTTCAGGTGCGAATGTCTCTCAGGTTTATGTGGTGTTCCAAAATGCGAGCCAGGCTACATCCCCCAAATAGTGTCACGTGGAGACGGAACACCTGGCAAGTGCTGTGATGTCTTTGAATGTGTCAATGGTATGTTATGTTGACAGTGTATTTGGACTAAACATTTTGAGATACTAGTATAAGAATAACATTGATATCTTCCTAACTATGCAGCAAACAAGTTAAAAAGTGTGTTTAAAAATGTAATAGGTCCATTTTCCTCTCATGAAATTTATGTTGCAAATCTTTTGTATATAGGTTATAAACCAACATTTGCATTACTGTATGTTTTTTTCTTTCCTTCATATGAACTCATGTACTTTAGTTTAGCTTATAAACTCAAATAGTGTATTCTGAGGAGCAAGCTGATACATATGCTTAGAGTTTTGAAAAAGTATGCTACCCGTAGTTTCAGCTAAAAAAAAATAAGCCACAGGGAAGGGTGTGGGGAACAAAAAGTCTTAACTAAAAGACTTGTGTTTTTGTGTTGTGACATGAGTCAGATCTTGCAACTACTGATAAAGATCTCTCTGTGGAATTGTTTCCTGTACATGCTGGTTAAAGCTTCTGGAATGCTTCCTGAGGCAGGAGACATAGTGCATTCTATTTTACAGTAGCTGAAGAAAGCAGAAAACAGGATTTTGTTTTTGTTTTTATACCTGTGTTTCTCTTTGTTCATACATACTTATATGCACATATACACAAATATATTCAGGTATACATGCCCACATACTTTTTAATTTGCCACTGATGGGGGCAAGCAGTCCCATTTGAATGTATAGGTAGTCCTTGCTTACTGATCACATTAGGGAGCAGCAATTCTGTTGCTAAGTGCCACAGTTGCTAAGTGGAAAATCACATAATCACAACAGGCTTAAAGCCTCACTTTGTATTCAGTCATTAAGTGACTGAATACATGTCTGTAGTTTATAATTTTATTCCCACTTTCTCCATTTAACTGTTTGTGTCAGCCAGTTGCAAAGCAAACAAATAGTGATCACTTTTCCATGGGACATTGCAGTGGTTGTAAATGCAAAGATTAGTCGCAACTCTTTTTTTTTTTTACACCAGTGTAACTTTGCATGGTTATTGAATGAGGCAGTCAGTAAACAAGGACTATCTGGATAACCATTCCAAAATGGCCTTATCAGAAATGAAAAGGTATGCTTGTGAAGGCCTCCCGACATTCCCATTGCTGTAGGGAAAGTTGTTTATTGTGAAATTAATTAAAATGATAATGTGAATAAGTAGAAATAGTGACATCACATTCTAATAAAATTTATTAGCAGCAGAATGGAGTAACTATTCAAAATTACTATTAAGACTCAGAATGTTTTTCCAAATGCTCATCCTTTATGTGTGTATAGTATGGTGTAACCAAGTAAAATTGGATTTATGGTAATTTATCAGTAATCCAAGACTTAAGAAGTTATTCCGATATTCATGAAATTATAGAGCCAGTTTAGTTTAGTGGTTAAAGTAATGAAGGCACTTCATCCTCATCAATGAAATTATAAACTGTGCAAATATTATTACTGAATATCTTTAAATCCATAAAAGGTATTTAAATTTTAAAAGTAATTTAAAATCATTTAATCAGTTATAAATAACATTCATTAAATGCAAATAAAACTTATGAAAGTAGTTAGTATGCAAATATAAAATTGTTATGAAAATTCTAGATTACAAACTGAAAAATGTTACATTTCCAAAAAGCATTATGCTACTAACCACCTCAAGGCTGTCTTTTTTTAAATCTGTATAAAAAAAAATTAGCAAAAATAGGATATGGACTGAATAAATGGATATTGAGTGCAAATGCAATTAAAATATGCTTTGGTTAGAAAAGATATTCTAAACTGATATTATTGACGCTATTAGAAAAATGTAACAAATGTTGATAGGCAGTTGTATATTTACTAACAACAATAAGAATTATATTTGCTTAGTGTGGAAAAATGTCTTTTACCAGAAGAAGAGAGGAGGTACTAGAGCGTATAATATTGGACTTAGTTTGAAGAATTAAGAAGTAATGGACTCAGTCATCACGTTGTCTATTAGGCACTTGATTGTAAAAACAGAAAGTTAACAAAAATATTTATAAAAAATTATTAGTTTATCAGAATATAAAATACAAAGGAAAATGAAAATAGTGGGAAATTAAGGGAGGGGAAAAGGAAAAAAGAGAAACTGTAGTGTAGAAAGGGAAGAAGAAAAAAGGTGTTGACTTCCAGCTCTTTTTAGCACAGTAGAAGATAATCACATTACATCTTCAACTTTTTACTTTTATATAATAATATATACTATAACCAAGACTGTCTTGAGTATAAGACTTTAGATGACAAGAAGCTAAAGTATACTACTTTCATTATCTTTAAACCATACAATATTTAAAATATTATTTAGAATGCTGCATAATTGTTTCAAAACACATAAGCATTAATATAATTATACAAAGAAATAGATAGCTATAAATGAACTGGTGCAGTGTCTTATGTCTAACTCTTTTAAAGCTGCCCAGAAGTATTTCTGTAATTTCTTGGTGTAATAATGATAGTAAAGAAATCAGTTATAGTCCAGGATTGTTTATTAATTAGTAATAATTCTATTTAAGTAGTTATGGTATGATATTTGACTCTAGAACAGATGTAATACTTGTAAATGGTAAGTTTATTTAAATTTTTCCTATTTTTGCTGTAATTAATACAATAGGAATAGGAATGTTTTTTTAAAAATTGACTACTAATCTAAGAAAGCAAATTATTTTCATTGATGGTATAACAAGCTCAAGCTGTGCGTTTTCCATTGTCTTCTGATACTACTAAATACTTTATTCTTTTTTATTCATTTATTTGTAAAGTTTGTATACTATTGTCAGTCAGAGCCTCTAATTGGATTACAACCAGTTTGTATTCGAGAAATAGTTAAAAAAGGGGGGGGGGTATTGTAATACTGGGAGCATAGGCAACTATTGTATGTATTCTTAGCTTTCTGTCTTTGAATTGTGGGAAACAATAGATTTCATGCTGCATTTGATTTGAAGGCAATGTGTGTGCAGGCCTGGTTGTTCATGTTCATTTAGAAATTATGAGTCTAATAATGTTACAACTTGTAAGATCTGTTCCCAGTCTCATTGTATAAAAATATAAAAGTAGTTGTCATCGTCCAAAGAGGACTGTGTTTTTGCACCCGAGACAAAGAAATCCTAGGAGCAAAAACACAATAAATAAAAATAAATAAGTTAGAGCTAGCTGACCTTTCTTGAGATCCTCAAACCTGCTCGAGTTTAACAGCTGAATCCTTCAGACCACTCTCATGTATTCTCCCCCTCCTGAAATTTAAATTCTGTCATCAGAAATTTAAGTTTGGCGAAATAATAAACACAGATTTGCATTACCCCCACCTTTCATTATAGAAAATAGAAGTAGGGAAGGTTAGTCAATTATACTGAGTATACAATTACTTCAGCGGCGGGATTCAAATATGTGAACAACCAGTTCTCTGTGTGTATGCCGCTTCCAGAAGTCCATTTTGGGCCTGGGCAACAAAAAATTAGCTACCGGTTCTGCCAGAATCCCACCACTGAATTACTTCCAATTATTAAGTATTAATGAGGAAGGCAAGGAATGTGGCATCTGTTGCATTTCTGTTTTCTGGCCAGTTGGAAATAATTTTATGATATAGTTGTTTGATTTAGGCTTGAGAGGATATGCTATTGTAATATGCATACTATACTTTATGGCACATAGTAGGGTACGCATATTACAATAGCATATCCATAAATTCAGCCAGTGGTAGATTTTTCAATAAACTTTTCAATAAACTCAATAGATTTTCCCTTCCTAAAAAAAGCATATCATAATCCATAGATTTATTAAATACTATTGATCACCAATTCCTTTACGAGCACTACAAGTGCCATCAAATATTTTTCTATACGTTGAAGCATGCTCTGAGAAAGAATTGGATATATCACAGTTAGATATTGCTATATGTTTAAATGAAAAATACCCCAGAATCTTTGAAACCAGAAATCCAATTTAACAGAAATACTGGTTTTTGTCTGAATTAAGACCAGAATTGTACAAAACCGAACGAAGCCTTCTAGTGTTTTGTTGTACGACATGTTGATGAAAAATATTTTTTTCCTGTTTGCTGTTTTTAGAAGTGAAGCCAGCATGTATATTTAATAGTGTGGAATATAATGATGGAGACATGTTCCGAATGGACACTTGCCGGTTTTGTCAATGCCAAGGTGGTGTATCTATTTGTTTCTCCGCACAATGTGGCGAGCTACACTGTTATAGATACTATGTACCAGAAGGAGAGTGCTGTCCAGTATGTGAAGGTAATTTTTTTTTTGTCACTTAGCTTTAGAAATTGATGAATCTTAAAAGCTAAATATAATGTTTTATAGCAATTGTTAAAAGTAGATATGAAAGAAACTTGGCATTGGTCCAACAGAAATGAGTTTGGTTATTTATATATTTAATACATTTATATACAAATATGTATATGCAGTATTATATACAAATATATATATGTAGTATTTCTTGTCTTTATGCACAACTCTGATTAATAATACAAAACTAATTGTAATTTGATACAATCTCCGTTGCTCACAAATATTTCCTATAAAAGTATAATTCTGTTATTTTCCTATGAAAATAGACTACATCTCATAAGGTACTACTAATAATGTATTTCTCATAACATTGAGAAGAGTAATTGATTTTTTGACAGTTTTAAAGTATAGGTAGTCCTCAACTTACGACCACAATTGAGCCCAATTGAGACGTTTGTTAAGTAAACTTTGCCCCATTTTACGACCTTTCTTGCTGCAGTTGTTAAGTTGGTAACACGGTTGTTAAGTGAATCTGGCTTCCCCATCGACTTTGCTTGTCAGAAGGTCACAAAAGGTGATCACATGACCCCAGGTACTGCAACTGTCATAAATATGAGTCAGTTGCCAAGGAGCTGAATTTTGATCATGTGACCATGGGGCTGCTGCAACTGTTGTAAGTGTGAAAGTCATGTCACTTTTTTTCAGTGCCATTGTAAATTTGAATGGTCACTAAACGAACTGTTGTAAGTTGAGGACTACCCGTATATAACCTTGTACTTGTATCAATGTGGCCTTGCAATATATAACTTCTGATCTTAACTTAATGAATTCTGAGAACTTCAACCCACTGTTACCAACATGGAATATTCATTAATCATTGTAAATGAATTAAACCATTTAAACTTTGTTTAATCGTAGAAAGATTTTTTGTTTGTTCTCTTGCTTTTAGATTCCATTTCCCCAATTAGTAACCCTGCAGGCTGTTATGCTAATGGTCAGATTCAAGCACATGGTGACCGCTGGAGGGAAGATGATTGTACTTTCTGCCAGTGCATCAATGGAGAGTCCCATTGTGTGGCCACTGCCTGTGGACAAAGTTGCTTGAATCCTGTAAAGGTTCCAGGAGAATGTTGCCCAATGTGTGAAGGTCAGACATGAAAAAAATTAATTACCTGTCTTTTTTGTGGGGAAGCATGGATAGCTTTGATTATAGTGTTCCTATTTTTTTAAAACATAACAAAAGCCCTTCCCTTATCTAATAACAAAAAAACTGTGCCATCAGCTTTAACTGTAATGAATAGAACTCATTTTGGAGTGGAGTAAGGTTTTATATGACTGCATTAGACATTAGATAATACAGGCTGCTACCGTATTATCTGCAAAACAAAGGGGGAGACATGACATTCTTTGGAAAATCTCTACATCTGTAATTAATTTGAGCAATTGTTTGTGCTAATTTTCATAATAGTCAATTTTTCTCACTTGGTAGAATTTCAGACCCGCTTTAATTTTATTATTCAAACATTTTCATTTTGATATACAGCTTTCATGGAATGAGTAATGATAATACATTGTCATGTGGTCAGTCAGATATGATCAGATATCAGCCTTACTCAGTGATATTTTTTTGTAAGAAAAAAGGTGCTGGAACTCAGCCCCCCCCCCCCCCGGTCAGGCCATTCCTTGATTAGCAACCTTTCACTCCCTTTCCAAGCCGGACTGCCATGCTAAGGTGGATGGGATGGGCGGAGTAGGCCTGGTCCCCCTCTGCCATTTTGGAGCAACGAGGGGAGTGACGCTGCTGGAGGGACTTTCTTTAAGCTTTACCCCGCAGATCACCTGCCCGGGTGCAGCCGTTGCCTCCTTGTCTTCTGCCAACTCTCCCATGGCTTGTGCCGTGACTGGGCGGTACAGGCCTCCCCCACCACCTCACTCCACCAGTTCTTTGTTGCGTGTCTCATGGATGGAGAACACAGCAGCTCTGCACAGGGATGCAGAGCAGAGAACAGCACTTGCTTGCTGCCCTGCATTGCCCCACGTCTCCCTTCTAGAAATGACAGCCCCGTTTCTTGCTGCTTCTCCTCCCGGTGCAGCTCCTCTCTCTTCCCGAAAGCATTTCTTTGCTAACTGGCTTTCCAGCTCTGGGATGTTTCTCTTCTGCTGCAGGGAAATGGAGTTTGTGGAACTAAAAAAAGTTCAGTCACACCTTCCAACTCCTTGTGAAATCTTTTTTTTTTTTTTTTTTTTTTTTGCAAGAAGTTGGAAGGTCTAACTGAACTTTTTTTAGTTTCACAAATTCTGTTGAAAAAAGGTGCCGGAACACCGTTCTCTACGTTCTATGAGAATAAAAGCCCTGGCCTTACTGAAGGCAGTCTTCCTTCTGCATTACTCGTAGCTCTTATGCTATGACTATATGTTCAGAAATAATTCAAACTTACATTGGCACTGATAGATTACATCTGGTCCTCAGCATTTCAGCCATCTCAGTATCCTCTGCAATCAAGTGATCACAGTCTGGATGCTTGGCAAACTGTTCACACTTAACGACTGTTACCAAATGTCTTGCAATTGTGTAATCACCATTTACAACTTTCTCTGCCTTGTGTATCCTCTTTCAAGCACATCTCCAACACCCTTCCTAATCCTCACAGTGCCACACACATTCCCCTGTACACTATCCCTGATTGGGCTTGCAGGGATTGTCATTATTAAGTGATGTGCTTGTGCTTTACCAATGGTAATTGCTTTCCCAATTACTATTGTAAATCAAGGATTATCTCTAGTAGGTCTTTGGAATCTTAGATCTAAGAGGTATCTAATAAGGCTAAATTGGCTTGATTACAGCATCATTGTAAAACTCTTAGGAAGTGTTCACTAATCCCAAAAGTGGAACATAAGACTTTTTCTAACTTATCCCCCACGTTTTCCTTTTTTTCAGGCTTCAGAAAATACATATTTCAATTTTCAATACCATGCCTGAGTCTTACAGACAGAAATGCTGAACTGCAGCTGTTCAGTGACCCAGTATATGAAAGGCTAGAGATAGATCATAAGTATTTTACATTTTTTTAACCTTAGAACTCTCTCCCTGACTAATCTTTCTCATTGCCCATAACTTGTTACTTTGATTTCTTGCCTGAATGCTTAAGGGAACTTTATAGCAAATTGCCACTTCAGATGTAGCTCGTTCAAATGGTCTTACAGCCTTACAGGCAATCAAATGTAGAGACTGGAATCCAGCAGAGTAGGGGTGTGTGTGTGTGTGTGTGTCCCTTGAAAATGGCAAACCTGCTTTGTCCTTCATATTAAAAACCGAGGTTCTGAATGAGCTCTTTCTTTTAATAAAGAAAAGGGTCCAACTAATCTCTCTTCAACAATTTACTATATTCAGATTTTTTTCTAAGAAAGATTTCCAGAACCCTTTTTGACCACTTTATGATTTTGTAAACTCCATACTTCTATTTATGATGTAAAGGTTTAATTAAAAGATAAAGCTAAGCAATGTAGTTCTAAAATATTTTGTTGCTGCATTAGGAATTTGGACACCAGGAAGGAAATTCTCTACATCTGAACTTGGAACTGGTATTTTTCATGTAATGAACTCAGGGAAAAGAAAAGCTGTCTGGAATGCTAACTATGAAGATGGAAAACATTTAGTCACCCTTGGAATGATACGAATGTTTTTCCAGGAAGCTTAAGTAAACGGATATTCTATAGAGCAGAAGGCAGTATTTAACTTTTTTTTTTTTTTTTGGAAGATTGACAATGTTCCACAAAGAGCACAGAAGTTTTAAAAGATCATTAAAAATAGTTCTGTGAGAGGCAAACAAACTATTGAGTTAGCTAAATATTTCTGTTTATTTTGAGGCATTTGACTTTATTTTTAAATAATGCAAAAATATTTTAGAAATGTTAAAAAAACATTTACAACTCTAGCTTGCATTTAATGGTACCCTCTATAAAAACAATGCCTTATACAAAGATATATTCCACCTTTTGACTGTGTTGCATATTCTGCTGCACTACTAAGAATTGCTTTTCAGACGTTTGGAAGAATGAACAGGATTTGGCCTATATAGCATTTTAAACCACAAAACCAGAGTAAGGATTGCATTTATATATCATATATTATTAATTTTAAGCACCCTTAATAGTTACATTTTTACTTCATAAACATAAATTATATAAATTACTTTTGACTTCTTCTGCCAAAAACTTTCTGTTCTTTTCTTTCTCATGAACAGAAATAATTGTTAGGGAATGCAAAATGCTGTGGGAGTCACTTAATAACTTTCCAGATGCCTGAAAAGGAATACATGTCTGTGTATGCATGTAAGTTTTTCCTTGTCTGAATAGGAGAAATATCCTTAAAGCTTATACTTATAGTGGAAACACGTTACTGTAGTTTCCATACTTAATGTATCACCAGAAAGCCCACCACAGAATAAAAACAAGGAGAAAATTAATGAGATGTCCAGGAAAATTCAGACTTCGGAATTTTGGTGACATTTGTACTGCAAACAAGCATAATTTAAGATAAGTGAAGCTAAATGGCAATATAATAGCCTTCCAAGGTTTTTCATTGGGTTGCAGAATTGGGGGGGGGGGGAGCCAAAAGAAGAAGTTTGATAAATGCTTTGAACAGTAGGCCTCATTTGACTTGAGTTTCAAGTTGCACAGTTTACAAATAATAATTCTGGTCAAAGGATATTTATTATGCAAAACAGATTACCCATATGCTTTTCCCATGTAGTATTAGTTAAGAATCAGGTTCTGGAACAAGGTTGCCAAAGATAGAAGAAGCCAGTGAAAAATCAGCTGATGAAATAGAGCAGAGGGAAGCAAGAATGTCAGAAAAGAAAACTAGAAAAAAACATGAACCAGAAGAAAACAGATAAGTCAGAGGACCTTGAAAATGCTTGCCCATTCACTCTACAATATATTTTTGTTGCTGTGCTCATGTAATAATAATAATAATAAATAATAATAATAATAACAACAACAACAACAACAATAATGGAGGAAATACCATAGAGGCAATCAACACCTGGGCAATTCCAGTCATTAGGTACACAGCTGGAATAGTAGCCTGGACTCAAGCAGAACTAAAAGCAATGGATAGGAAGACCAGAAAAATAATGACAATGAATCATGCCCTTCATCCAGCAGTGACATTGACAGACTTTATCTACCAAGGCAAATAGGTGGGTGTGGAATGCTACAAATACATCAGATGGTTGAAGAAGAAAAAATGGCTTTGGAAGAATATCTGAAGAACAATGATGAAGATGCACTGAAATTAGTATATCAGGAAGGCTTACTGACTACTGGAGAGACCAGCTGGCCTACAAGAAAGAACAAATGAAGAACAGAATAGAGGCATGGGAAGACAAAGCACTATATGGCCAATACATTAAAAAAATAGCTGGGAAAGCAGATAATAACAAGACCTGGCAATGGCTAAGAGCAGGAAAATTGAAGAAAGAGACCGATGGACTAATTCTGGCTGCACAAGACCAAGCCTTAAGGACAAATGCATATAAAGTCAAAATTGAGAAGACAGCAACAGACAGTAAGTGCCGCCTATGCAAAGAAGCTGAAGAAACAGTGGACCACTTGGTAAGCTGTTGCAAGAAGATTGCACAGACTGATTACAAGCAGCGGCATGACAAAGTAGCAACAATGGTGCATTGGAAGATCTGCAAAAAATATCATTTGCCTGTAAGCAAAAACTGGTGGGATCATAAAATAGAGAAAGTCATAGAAAATGATAAAATTAAACTGCTCTGGGACTTCAGAATTCAAACAGACAAGCACCTGCAACATAACACCCCAGACTTAACAATTGTCGATAAGAAAGACAAAAAAGTCTGGATAGTGGACGTGGCAGTGCCTGGAGATAGCAGAATAGAAGAGAAAGAACTGGAGAAGATAACAAAATACAAAGACCTACAAATAGAAATAGAAAGACTGTGGCAAAAGCAAGCAAGGGTAGTACCAATAGTAATAGGCTCCTTGGGTGCAATCCCAAAACAACTGGAGCACCACTTGAACACCATTGGCATTGACAAATTCGCTATTAGTCAATTGCAAAAGGCGGCCTTATTAGGAACTGCTTCCATCCTGCGACGATATCTGTAATACCATCAAACATCCACATCTGCCTATCCCAGGTCCTGGGTAAGGACTCGATAGGTAGACAAAATGCCAAATCCAGTCTGAACATCTGGCTGACTGTGCGATGATCCATAATAATAATAGATGTGAAAGAACTGGAGAAGATAACAAAAGACCTTATGCGATGATCCATAATAATAAAAATGTTGAAAGGGATCTTGGAAGTCATCTAGTCCAACCCCCTGCTCAGGCAGGAAACCCTATACCATTTCAAACATATGCCTGTCTAGTCTCTTCTTAAAAACTTCCAGTGTTGGAGCATTCACAGCTTCTGGAGGTAGGTTGTTCCACTGATTAATTGTTCTAACTGTCAGGAAATATAGGTATGTTGAGAGGAAACATGGATAGGTTTTGTACTAAACTTTTTGAACGAACAGTAGTTTCTGCCTGCTTCACAATTTAGTGTGAAATGACAATCTTCAGCTTATTTAAAAATCTTTTGTTCATATCAGATGATTGAAGAAATGAAGGAAGACTTCATATTTTAGACTGGGTTCAAACTGAAGTGAAAAATATGCCTCTCAAACCTGGATTAGACTTCTCCATCACTGCATGTTGGGGGACATATATATTTGTCATTTGAACGGTTGCATAGCTGCACACCTGCACATGTTAATATTCTGGCCAGGGGCGTTCAAACAGCAAAGCACAGAACAGGATGTCCAATCAACCAATCAGCATGCAGGTGTACGCCTTCACATAACACGCAGTTGGGATTTAGTAGGTATCCATGTCTGCCTCTCTGTAACCACTGGCAACCTATGCTTATCCATCAACCCCTTCACAGCATAGGTATGTGTAGTTGTGGCAATTCTAAATCAAGTTTCAGAAGGAACATGTGGTGTGTTGAACACTCCAGGGTGTACATTTCATTCTTTAACTCTGTAAATCTTGTAATGTCCTACCAACTCTGGGTTTTCAAACAACCGTAGAAATTCAATTCCTACTTATTCTACTAATGAATGAAAAAGTAAAGTTATGCTCCTTTCTATTTAGTTGATAAAATTGAACAGGAGTACATATTGTTTAGGAGAATGCAGCTATTGTTTGAATATTCCCCAATAAGTTACATTAAAATATGTTCATCTATGTTCCTATCCATAACAGTTTCTTCCATCATAATACTTTGCAGTATTTCTCTTAAATCTTCTTATTAGGTACTAGATTTTTTTTTCTGGTTATTCTGGAAACAGAACTTAAATTGTTTAGTTTACTAAGTCAGAGGAGAAGTTCAGATAACTATTTAATACCTCCTTTATTCAAAACTGAAGAAACATTGCAGAACTGAAGAAATTCCTCACCTTGGTCTTTTTTTCCTGAAATTTGTTTTGTGAGACATCGATACAAAGTTCTGTTTGTGCTAATGGGCTTTGTATTTTAGGCAGAGGTCCCCAGCCTTTTGAGCACGAGGGAACGGAGGGCGCATGTTTTTGTGTGCTACCTGCATCCTGTAGATGGAGCTTTCCTTGTTTGTGCAGACCGGTTGTTGGCATGCCACGGCCTGGTATTGGTCCACGGACTGGGCGTTGGGGACCCCTGTTTTAGGGAACAGAGAATTTTCTCTTTTTTGGCAAAAACCAGGAGTAAATAAAACTTTTCCCTCACACTCATTCTGTGAGAGAAAAAGATATTTTGTGCATTTTTATAATATAAAAAACCAACACTGGTTGCTTAGCAATGGCAAAAGACAACCAAACCTAATTGATAATAAATATCAAGTATCGTGGTAGGTTTAAACAGATGGAGTATATAGTGTTATTAAATAGTTTTAACTGAAATCCATTCAGTGAAAGGCAGTAAAAATGGATGACATTTGAAAAGCCTAAATGAATGCCAAAATTAATTAGAGGTGATTACTGATTAATGCTTGTTTGTGACACAGCATGATCTGGATGATTGGGCAAATTATTTAAAGGGTTTTGAACAAAGAATCTTGTATATACAAAGAAATTATATAGTTCCAAGGCAAAGTTTTTAGCATCCTGAGTTGTGTGAAAAGCAATCCTGGCTTACTAAAAATCCTAGGAAAGACTAGAGAATTTGAATATCTTCTTGTAAATGCCTTTAGATCTCTTGAATCTCTAGAATTCCATTGAGTCGGACCTACCCTTCTAATAGAACTTTTTTCATCATTCTTGCTAATAGATGCAGGATTTAAAATGTTCAAGATTTTCTGTGTATAGTGTGTAATGAGGCAAGCAGGTTTATCAATTTCAGTTTTAGATTGAAAGTGGACTAGTTATCACAAAAAAACAAAACAGGGACAGAAAATTGGAAAACCAGCATTATGAGTTTTTATGGATATGATTGTGAACACTTTTATTAAATGTTTGGTGATCTACTCTGATAGAATTGTTCAGCAAACCATAGTTGAAGAAGGAAAAGGCTGAAATAAAAATTAAAGTTCACTTTTGGCATACTTAAAATACTTTTTGGACTCAAAAATCAAATTGCTGAATATTTACAGAAGCAGATATGAGGCACTGAATTAAAGAATTCACTAATTGTATTAAATGAAACCTGAAACTAGAAAAATAAATAGTTGTTTAAAGTGTTATGTTATAGCTATAACTTTAAATAGAATAAAATAAAATGGCAACATTAACTTACATTATTGAGTACTGCAGTATGAATGAAAATTTTCCACTTAAGAGTCTTTTTCCATAATGTTTTATGCTTAGGAAATCATTTTAATGGTATCTCTCACAATTACATTTATGTAACACATTAATACATTTGTGGGTGGGTGGGTGTGTGCGTGGAATGCTTATTACCTAAATTAATATTAATATTAAATGATACAATTTTTCTTACAGTCTGCCATTTCTAAAATGTACAGCAGTGAAATGTAATTTTATGTCTATTGTCTCATCATCTATTCACTCAGGCTTCTCCTGCAGTTTGTCAAGGACAGCACTGAAAGACTAACCTAGATCACATGACCATATGGTTTTTTTCAAACTTAACTGTTTGCCTATTCAAATAGCTAGAAGCCTGACTGTAGCTGGCTTTATTTGTTGAGTCTTGTTCAGTGAAGTGAGAAGAGCTGCGGGGGTGTTTGTTTTGTTTTGTTTTAAAAGCTACATTTTTGTGGGGGGTGGGAAATGAAATTATTTCTTTTGTTCTCTTTCTCAGCTTATTAGGACTCAGGCATGCATATAAAATTGCTGTATCTCAAGAGGTATCTCTGTGAACGGAAGAAGATAGTGATAAATGTATTTTTAAAAAGCATAAAAGGAAAATGAATCTAATGGAAGTACTTACCGAATATTTAAAATATTATAAAGAAAAAGTCCACAGCAATTTACCTTGCAGTATAGATATTCAGACATATTATTCAGAGAAAAATCCAACAGTTATCTTTCCAAATTTTAGAAAAAATAGACAGTACTGTAATTGGAAAACAGGAGATATTTGTGAATAAAAACAGCACTCTCAGTGGATGAGGGACAGAGCTAAATAAATATGGTTCATTTATTATTTATAGATATTAGTGTAATAGTAGTAAAGTTGGAAGGGACCTTGGAGGTCATCTAGTCCAACCCCCTGCTCAGGCAGGAAACCCTACACCATTTCGGACAAATGGCTGTCCAGTCTCTTCTTAAAAACTTCCAGTGTTGGAGCATTTACTGCTTCTGGAGGCAGGCTGTTCCACTGATTAATTGTTCTCACTGTCAGGAAGTTTCTCCTTAGTTCTAGGTTGCTTCTCTCCTTGATTAGTTTCTACCTGTTGCTTCTTGTCCTATTCTATTAGTATGAATATTGTTTTTCAGATAGAAATATATATTTTAAATACATTGAAACCCAAAATGATATGTATATAATTTTATATAATATGTTGTAAATGTTATATAATAAAATATAATAGAATAAGCATAGCATCTGGAAAAAAAATTCAGCACTGATTCAGACATCTCATAAGATATGTACATTTGGAAAAGACAAATATAGAGACATTTCAAGCTACATAATCTTTTTCTCTCCTTCATGGAACACAGTACAAGGAAGATACTAAAATAAAAATGTAACAAAAATTCACTATGAGTGGTAAAAGCTGATGTGTGGGGCTACCCAGTGTTTGGCTAAAGATGACATATAGCTCTACCTGTTCACTCCATAGTGAGGCAGTAAAGAGACTTGATTAGCATGTGGCATTAATAACAGAATAAGAAACTAAGAAAACGCTAATATTTATAAATGATTTTTGCATCAGAACAGTGAGGACACAGGGATTTGGGGGCTACAGTGGCTGGGAATGTCTCAGCTCAAGTTGGTTTACCAACTGCAACCTTTCATGAAGAATGCCTTTTATACACATGGTTTTAGTAGCATCATATTTAATTGTTGTTCACAGTTCAAAGATTCTACCAAAGTTGGTTACTGAGCACTGTGATATGATTAGTGTTTGTTTATACATTATCTACCATATATATTGAGAATAGACATCATTGTTGGTTTTAGATATATACAAGTCCTCCCACAATATTTAATGCATGTTTATACCTCTGTAATATTTCTTGACTTTTCTCTCCATTTGTTTAACCTGATAAGTAATATTAAGCATTATATATGCATAGAAATATTTGATATTATTTCCATTTATGTACACCTGCTATATGAACAACTGATACAGTTCATTTATTTTCTAAATTCAAAATTTGCCTTGTTTATCTTACATACAGTGCAGATGTTTTCAGAATTCAACAGCTAGACATTAGCCATAATTGCTCATTTACTCCCATATCTTGATTAAAAATTTACCTTTACTGAAATAGTTCACTTTTTTATGCAGAAGTTTCTGCAAAACAAGTTAATGTATGGCTGGTTCACAAAATATGAGTATTTTATAATATGTTTACTAAGTTACAGTAAGAATGCAGTACTAAAAATAATCTTGTTACCAGTTGAATCTATAAAATATTCCTTTATTCTATTACATTGCTAACAGAAATGCTCATATTTTAAAACCAGTACAATTGTATCTTGTAGCAAATTAAAATATTTTACGTATTTTTGCTAATGGTAAATATGTTATGAGGTTTATGTTTATCTTGCTTAGTAGTACTTGCAACAGATAGCTGTTTAATTTCTTATAAGAAACAGTTTGAAATATCAGAATTATTTACTACATATATACTTAATTGGACCTAAAGGTTCAGTAAATATTTGATTAGTTTACCAACGTAATACTTCTTAACTTGATTTCAGATTCAGGGAACCTTTCTGTTAACTTATAGTTTGCTCGATATATACTATAATTTAATTTAAATAGTAATTCTAACTTCAAATTAGTATTCTAAAGGATACTAGTTGATAAATAACTGATGCAGAGAAGAACAAACAAAGATAGAAGAAGTAGCCTATACTGATATTTACAAGAACCCCTAAGGACTAGAAGGTGAGGCTAGATCAGCACTATGGCCATTACCAAGTCAGAAGTGATCACAAAGTGATATTTAGAAATATGACAAGTAACAGAAAAAGAATTGAGTATGGTTCCAAGCAAACTATATCAGCAAATCTGGATAATAACACCATGGGCAACATTTTGCAAAAGGACAGTTTATATACAAGTACCAAAAAAAGGAGATGAAAACATGCAAGTTATTGCTGAATCGCCTCAATTTCACATGCTAGCAAAATTATGTTTAGGATTATCCAACAAATTTGAGATATTCAAGCTGATTTTAGAAAAGAACAAGGGACAAGAAGCATTATTGTTGATGCATTCTAGATAATTGAGAAAATTCAAGAACACTAAAAACAGTCAATACATGTTTCATTGGCCTTGTCAATCTTGTCAATCTGTGCAATCTTCTTAGGCAAATGAGATTCCCAGATTATTTCGTTGTTCTCATACAAACCTATAAACAGGATAGGAAGGCAGAATAAAGACCAGGGGTCCCTAACCCCCGGTCTGTGGACCAGTACTGGGCCATGTCATGCCAGCAAATGGTCTGCACAAACAAGCAAAGCCCCATCCACGGGATGCAGGCAACACACAAAACCACGCACCCTCCAGTCCACGGAAAAACGTCTCTCCATGGAACCAGTCCCTAGGGCCCAAAAGGTTGGGCTCTGATATATAGTCTGTGATGAACCTGAAAGGCTCTAGGTTGGCAAAGGAGTGAAATAAGGTCACATAGTCTTTCCTTATTTATTCACCCTAGATACTGAACATACATTGAGGGAGAATGGATTGGAAATTGAGTGTGGTTATAAAAGTAAAGAAATAACCTGTACTATGTGATGATTGAGTAATACAAGTGATCAAGTTCTAGTAATAAAAATAAAAGAACACTGTGAGAAAATGGGGCTGAGTTTAAATACAGATAAAAAGAAAACAAAACTAATGACAATAGGGCCAGCAATCAGCCTTAGATTTTGACAATGAAGATATTAAAATGGTGGATAGCTTCTGTCTAAAAGAACCAATTGTCAGGAAATATACCATAGCTAACACTTCAGTCGGCAACTGTGAAGGTTTTGGAAAATATATTCCAAAGTCACAATATATGTATGGGAATCATGCACCCATCGGTTTTCCTTATGACATCATTAAAAGAAAAGGTTAACTTTAAAGAAACAGCACAGAGTATTGAAGTTTTTGAACTGTGGTATTGGAGAAGATTCCTGATAATACTATAGGTAGCTAAGAAACAAAAGAAATGGATTACAGAACAAATCAATCAGAATTCTCACTTGGGGCCCAAATGACCAGGTACAGTTCCCACACAAGGGCACATTGTGCAAAGATGTAGTCTGTTGAAGAGTCCCTAATTCTAGAAAGGATAAGAGAAAAAGATGATTGGCAGCACGGTGGAGAGACTTAATTACACTGATTAATGGTTGCATGATCAGAAGATCTGAAGGGCCAGGATAGGAACAAATTATTCTAGTGAAGGCTTACCTATGCTTCTGAGAATCAACACTGACTTGATGGCAGATAATAACATATCAGGGAGGGAACTATTCATTGGACCGCAAACATTTAAACTGTTGCATTTTTGAGATCAATACATCAATGCTAAGCCAAATTTGGGGAATTGGACAAAGTAAAATTTTGTCTTCATGTAAATTCCATCCTAATTGCTAAAATATATATTATTAAACTGCTCCTATAGTTTATTGAAATAATTAGAAGAATGCTGAAGCAAAATTTGAAGAGTTTATCTGATTTAATTAATACACTTCCTTTTCTAATTTCAGTTTGAAAAGGCTTCTTGTTAAAATCTAATTTAATTCAAAAGCTTTAATTTTCATCATTGATCAGGTCAATGGGATTTTATTCCTGAATAACTTGTACTGCTCCTTTCTTTAAGAAACTCTTAAGGATTTTAATTACCTCTAGATTATAATTAGCACATAAAGCATTCTCTTTTTTTCATAAATCTGTTACTTGAATACTGGCATGCAATGTATAACATGATTTGTTTGTTTAAAAATACTAATTAAAAATAATTATAATGCAAGGCTAAGGGTAACTCAAGTTAAAAAAAAGTACAGCTTTATATAGTTACCAATAGTAACAGCATAAAAGTTTACAACAAACTAAAAGTGTCTCCATTATTAGCAATTGTTTTAAATCTAAAGAACTTCTGTGATACTTACATTTCTGATTCAATTAGAATTTCATTTCAGGCCTTTAAAGGAATAGTCTATATATCAAAGTCTTATTATTTGTTTTTTTGCTTGTTTATATTTCACATTTTCTTAATCTCCCTCCAACATTTCCATTAGTGACTTTTAGAATTTAATATGATACACTTATCAAAGATTTATAATTTATAACCATATGTTCCCTTTTTCTTTAGAGCCAACCTACATCACAATCGGTCCACCTACATGTCTTCCTTTGGTGAACTGTACACTAAAAGAGACAGACTGTATTTATGACTTCAAAGTAGATCAATATGGTTGCCGCATCTGCCAGTGTAAAACTAGTAAGTACCAAAACCATATTCAGTTAACTTGTTTCAAAAAAATATTCTTAAATTTCCTATTGGTGTTTTTCCTCAAAATTCAGTTGACTCATGCACAGTACTGTTATTGTTATGGTAAATCCTGTTTTTCATTTTGTAAAATAAAACATTTTCAAATATCCATTTTGCTGAGTTTCAGTAGGACAACACACAGATCAGAACACCTTTATTATCTTCAGTAGATGGATTGCCTCTTTGCTAAATCACATATTAAAATACAGATTGTTTTTTAAGTTTTGATGTGTTGATGCAAAGCAGTTCAGCTACAGTACCAGTAGCATATTGATAAAAACAATTATTACTACCTAATAAGTAACTGCTATTAATTAGTAAATTTGGAAACTCAAATTGTTAGGATTGTATACTATTATTAAGTATTTTTAAAAATGTTGCTCCCATATCAGCGTGATGGTGTTTACTATCCAAAACATTTTCTCATCCGTGTTACATAGGCTAATCAAGCTGTTTATAGCATGGATTCTTCTTCTAAATACCTGAAACTGTTAAAAATAATTATAGATGATTTGTCATAGCAGTTTTACATATTGGAACAAAAGCTATAAAACACATTGGATCATTTAAAAAAACTCCCAAAAGCAATACTATCATAACAGCTAACATTATTGTGGAAGACTTTAACATGTAATTATAGCTGACACTTTTCAAACCCAAGAGAGCTTTTGAAAGATTGTCACTTTCAGGCCTCAGTCTTGAAGGAATACTGATTACTATTAATGCGATTCTACTGCATTTTAGTATCAGTCCATTTTGAGTTTTGCAGGGAAGAAAAACTTCTGTACTGCTTATCTGATGCCCTGTATATAAGTTTCCACCTGGTTTCAAAATTCTGGCTTTTGGGCTCTCATCTTCCAGCCTGATTACTGCTCCCTTTTTGCCTGTCCTCAGTGCAATTCATTATTCTGTTAAATTAAGGTTAGTGTTTATCTTTTTATAACATTGAGGAATATGTCTACTTTGCTCTTTTGTTGGAGCTATTGTTTTGTGTAAACATCAAGTTTCTTTAACATAGGAACATTGTTCCTATGTTCCTGTCATAGGAACATTTAAACTATAATAAAAACATGATTGTTTATATTATTGACATGTCAGGGTTTTTTTAAATAACTTTGCATACAAGGGCTACAACTTGCAGTTTTCATCTTCTTAAACATGAGAAACTGAAAACCTTTGACTAGATAGCACCAGGTAAAGCATAGAGCTTGTAGTTCATAAATTTTGTTAACTATAAGTTGCCTGTTCTTTTCATATTTATTTCTTATACTTAAATTCCATTCTTTGTAGAAAGTTGTTTGTATGAGGTTTCCAGGCCAACTTCTTCCTAAACAGTGAACAGTCCTTCTAAATTTTAACTGTATAACAATCCTTTATATTGCTCCAAGTTGTACCAGGTTCTTATCTTAAAATATTGTGGCGGTCAGCTTTCCAACTAACAAGTTAATTTCCAATCATTACTATCAAAATACTAAGAATTTTCTTTCATTATATTGCTTAGCTGTCTTCTGATTGGGAAGAAGAATGATCAAGAAAAAGCACAAGGGCAAGGCAATATGAAAATAAAACCCATTAATGTATTTTATTAGCATAAATGCCTTGTCTATGAATTTATTTAAAATTGATGTATCATTTCATGAACATGTTATGTTGATAGTGAACAGTAAATTTTATAATATAAGCTACTCTGAGAATATTTAAAATCTGGAATTTAGATAATTAGACAATATGGGACAAATCATACCATTGTAAGTGACTGGAGAAGAGAGAATTCTGTATGTGTATGCCTTTAATTGTTGAGACAAATAACCATTTTCTCTTTTTACTAAACTTTCTATGTTCTTTCACAGGGGAGGAGCGGTGTACTGATCTCATGTCAGATTGTTCCTTGGACTGTGACTTTGGTTTCCAGACTGATGTCCATAATTGTAAGATCTGTCAGTGCCACCCACGACCTAAGAAATGCAAACCTATAGTATGTGACAAGTACTGTCCCTTTGGATATTTGTACGTATTCTTATTTTAAAAGCATATTTACTACAGTTTTGTAAGCCTTTAACATTGTGTAAAGAAAAGCTTAACACAATTTATGTGTTACATGTTGAAGACAGGAAATATATAAAGGCACAAAAATATTTTACCCTTATTAAGGTAAACTTATAGTTTTGAATGAAATATAGTTTCAAGGAGATTTATTTATTTTGCTTCACTTATTTAATAAAGCAGAACAAAGAGAGAAAAATGAAACAATATTTTAAAAAATAGTCAAAAAAGAAAAAGGGAATAAAATGCAGTTACAACACAAAATTTATATAGAATTTATCATGAATATATGGATGCATATACATGCAGTTTTTATATAACTTCAGAGAAAAATAACTACATTTTAATGTAATTATGTGTGCATAATGTACATTTTTTTGCATTTTGTTTATAAGTTGCAAATAATATCAGCTTTTCTATCTACTGTGTAATTTGGTCCATAAATTTGTCTATTGTTGAAGAACTGATCTCCAGGGTTTAGAGCAGGGTACAAAAAATCCATTTTCATTGCCAGCTGTCACTTTCTATGTAGTAAGTATGTAGTTCAAAAATATTTGTTTCAAATCAAATTCACAGAACATAACAAATTTAGGATATTGTAACAGCATGTTTAAATGAAGTATTATTTTGGTTTCATCTTCAGTAATCACATAATTTACTTACTCTTCTCTGTACAAATGCAATGGGATCCAACAAGTCCAAATTTTGGTTTTTAGTTGTATAAGCGGTAATCTAAGACCTAATAATTTTTTGGTTTTAAGGGTAAAACATTTTCTCATTGTTTAGGCCAAAATGGGTGTCTCTAGTTCCCTATTGCAGTCAGTCTTTATAGCTTATATATTAAATTGATAATATAATTATAAGGATTGATTGTGGGCTTTTTTTGTCTGAAAGGGTTTAAAGCAGTGGTTCTCAACCTTTTTATACGGCGACCCCAGTCATAAGGACGCGCCGTGCATGCGCGGCGCCGCCCTGAGGGAAAAAAATGGCGGATCGCGTTGTTTGGCAACCCCCGTAAAATGGTCGTTCGACCCCAAATGGGGTCGTGACCCAAAGGTTGAGAACCGCTGGTTTAAAGATCCCTTCTAATAACATAAGTGTTTTTGAGGCTGAAAATGCTACTAATATCTATATAAGTTATAACTGTAAATACCGCCAGCGAATGGCAATTGACAAATATTATTTAATAAAAAAACCTCATCATTATCATCCACTCATTGATCTAATGCAGGGGTCTTCAAACTCGTCCCTTTTATGACTCATGGACTTCAACTCCCAGAATTCCTCAGCCAGCATGCCTGGCTGAGGAATTCTAGGAGTTGAAGTCCATGAATCATAAAAGGGACGAGTTTGAAGTCCCCTGATCTAATATAAAGTTCCCTGCATCTATTTACACTTCCCATAGAAACCATTTTTATCAATTTTGTGACCTAGTTTTCCCTATAGTTTCAATTTAGCATAAAAAAATCAACATACCAGAAATAATAGACCATTGAATCAATATGATTGCAATAAGAAATATATAAAATATATTATATTTGTAATTCCACGCAATCCAATTAACTAAAAATGTCATATACAAATACTCCAAGTAGGCCCAAGGAGACATTTACCAAATTTTTCTGTGTATAAGATATAGCCTTGTATAAGATGCTCTGGCATGCGAGTTCCAAGCTTACAGCAAACAAAGTCAGTGCTGGGAGCAACTGCCTCCCAGTGCTCTAAATAGACACCTCCCAGCCAGCCCCAACCCCCACCCACCTAACCAGCATCCGGCATGATGAGCATGCATAGTCAGTTCACAACAGCAGCCTTCCAACCCTGGTAAACAAACTGGTGTGAGCACCGGCATGATAGCAAGGCAAGGGAAGCGAAGGCAGGTTTTAAACTCCCCGCCATTTCTCCGCACTGATCAGCAATTTGGCAGAGTGCCGAACAGCTGAGCCGGCAAATCTGGAAGTTCATCCGGCTGCTATTATCGAGCAGCTGCATTCCACAAGGTCTCCGGCCAGCATAAAGGTACAAAGGAGGGAAAGCACTGTCGCTGCCATCCATGCTTCTGGTCCCATCTGCTGCCTCTGGACGCCGTCATCGGATGATCTTGCCCCCTCCCCCTCCTGTTAATGCAAACCCACAGGGGCTTGACCAGGCAGCACAGGGGCTTGACCAGGCAGCATGGCAACGGCATTTAAAGAACCCACACAGGCATGCCCTGGGCTGCGGAGGTTACCATTATTTTTCCGTGTATAAGACGCTACATTTGTATGAGACGCACCTGATTTTTGAACAGGGTGTTTGCAGGAAAAATAGCACCGTATACACAGAAAAATATGGTACCTTTACTATAATTATTCATCTAAAACTGGTGAATTACATTGGCTTTGAGGGCAGCAGGGTCCACAATTCCCCAGTGCTGTTCCAGCAATAGTTATCCTTAGATTAAATGTATTTGCAAATTAGATACATTTGGGGGGGGGCATCATTAGACCTTGCCCAGCAGCCAGTATTTAAGGCATGCTATTATTCAGAAGGTAAAGGTCAACCATAAATATTAGTTACGAAGCTTGCTGCTTCATGAATTTGTTGAGACCCTCTCTAAAGCCATCCAAATTGACTGCCATTATCACAGCTGCTGGCATAGTGTCTGTATGTTTAACTAAGACTGAATCTACCTGCATTTAAGTTCTAACTTTGCTTTATCTCCATGTTATCTGTGCCATTAATGACACCTCTATCAGGTCTCACCTTAGCCTCCTTAATTCTAAGCTAACCAGCCATAAATACAAAAAGGGCTCAATGGTTGTCTTTTTTTGTGTCTTTTCTTTTTGTACAATCTCACCATAAGTGCAGTTGCCAGTACTCTACTCAATATTCCAAATTGGGGGGGGTTCCCCCATTGCTGTGGGATTCATAGTAGGCAGGATATATTAACATTTCTCTCTTTACTAAATTAAATGTAGCTGATAAATGCAATAATACAATTGAAGGAATTTTGTTTCGTACCCTTGGAAATATGTGAACAGTTGAAATCTTCCAGCAATACATCCACCATATTTTACATGAAACTTTTGATATTAAATATGTTCACTGTGACCCCTTTCTAAAGAAATTTATCTCTTTTTCTTTACTAGAATTAACACTTTTTAACAGTTCAGAATTGGTTTTTAATTATTAAATCCAATTATACAAAATGATTTATCTGAAGCAACTAAATTAAAAAAACTGCTTCCCGTAATCTTTAACAAAGCATAACTGATATCATTTTTAGAATAGAATAGAATATTTTTTTGACCAAGTGTGATTGGGCACACAAGGAAGTTGTCTCCAATGCATAAGCTCTCAATGTACCTACAAACAACAAGGTAATATAATCAGGTGCTCAGTAGAGTGATGGCACCAGGAAAAAAACTGTGTCTAGTTGGTTTCGCCTGCAGGGCTCTATAGCTGTTTTATTGTTAGTTGTTCTTCACTGGGAATATTAATAGTCTGAATAAAGGCTGAAAAATCAAAATTTAATCCAGATAAGGTAGGGGGTTCTTCTCCATTGCTGACTTAGAAATAAGAATTTAGCTTGTCTTCAATGTTATAGCATCATCTATGATCTGATTTTGCTCCTGGATGCTAAGTTGGCCAAGTTTATGTTTGCTCAGCTGTCTATTACCTCTGTTCTTGGAAACATAAGATCTCGCCATGGTAACATATGCATTAGTTATAATAGCTTTGATTATTTAATTATGTATGGTTTTTCTGTGTAGGACTGGTTTTGAAGAGTGGCTAAGAATACAGTAGCCAAAGTGTATGCTGAGGTTAGCATATGTTATAATCTTATTAAAACAACAACATTGATTTCTAGTCTTTTCTTAGGAGGAATTAATTTAAGATCAGGACATTTAAGAACCTTAATTAAGTTCTGTAAGGATTTTTTATGTCCTAGTAGCTGAGGACCATGTAGCAGTAGGAGAAGGAAATATGTTTTCTGAAACCAGCAGAAAAAATACATGCATTTTTCTAGGGATATCAGTTTCCTTTCTGCTAACTTTCTGCTTCTTCCTAAAGGCCTTGTCTTTTATGTTGTTATCTTGATTTCTATTTGAGTGTTGAACTATTGTTGATTTGCTGTCCTCTAGTATTTTAATTTAACTGATATTGGAAATTTCCTTTAACCTATGTAAAACTAGAAAGAAATTCAAGGTATGACAGCAAGACATCTTGATTCTTGCTGAAGTATCAGAACACTCTAGTAGATATTTCTAAAATGTTATCCTGCATTAATGTTCCATGTATTAAATTGCACCAACCATTTAAAGAAAAATAGCTAGTGTTTCAATCACTGCATTGATGTATTCAGCACATTATTAAATTGATAGTTTCAGCAGCATTTAAAAAAACATATATAGCAATCTTACATGTACACGTAGTCCTCGAGTTGCAATCATAATGGAGCATGGCCATAATGGTCAGAAGCCAGGAGGGACATCAATTGAACTGCCTCAGGGCTCGGGGAGATCCTGGGGGGAACTAGTGCAAGGACAAGCTCACCTGCAACTGTCCATCTAAAGTGTTCCCCCCCCATTCCCTGAGATACCCCATGCTCCACTTCCTGTCCTTTGGGATCCCCACAATCCTATGGGCCTCCTTCCCACCCCACTGCATCACAATCAGTGAACTTTTTCTAAAAGCACAGAGCACTGAATCAGTTGAAGACTGAGATAAACCTCATCTTTTAGGGGAGTTGGTCAGATTTCTTTTTCAAAGAAAACATACTTGGAATTTTAGCAATCACAATGCTGCCCTCACAAAATGCTTCCTTACTAGCTAGGTTAAGAGAAGAATTGGAGCCTGAAAGTTTCTCTTTCTTTTTCATACACATGTGAAATAGATGTCTCATACCCAGTGCTTTTTTTGTAAGAAAAAAGGTGCCGGAACTTACATATTGTTAATCTTTTATTTAAAAAAGTATATATTCAGTTCTTAACCTAAATTTAATTTATTGTATTTTAGGCAAATGTTCATAGTAAATTTTACACTAAAAATTAAAAAAAGATTTTCAATTCACCAATGATTTTTTAAACTAAAGAAATTATTTACCTTTCGCACATAGTCAATCCCTGTACACACACCCACACACATCAGTTGTGTAATGAAACATAACAGTCGCCACCCACAGTAAGCACTCAGTGTGCAACCAAATGACCGATCACAAACCGAGCAGTGCCACAAGCAGAGCAGTGTCATCACAACCAGCGCGGACAAAGTCCGCATGCATTGGACTCAACACACAAGCAGCCCACATGCACCGTTTTAACAATTTTGCCACCAACCTGCTACGCTGAAGAGAGCAATTCAAGTCCACATAGACCAAACATCAAATTTTCAAAAGTTACTTTTAAAACTTGCAAAATTCATCGAAAACTCTATTCCGGTGCGTTCTGTGACAAAGAAAGCACTGCTCATATCTAGACCAGTTTACTACACTTTTCACTTTTGCTGCCCACAGTTCAGGTCTCACTAGTTTGACTTCTCTGAGTTGGGTAACACTGAGCCTCAGGCTCTTTGTTTACTTTTCCTGTTATCGCAGACCACCTCCAAGCACTTTTTCTTCCAAATCAGACATCCACAACTATGCTGTTTTTATTTGTTCTCATACATTTTAATCCAGGTACTCTTAACAAAGGTACCAAGTTCATTCTTTTGAATTTCTTAGCAGGTATAAATATTTTATCACAGAGGTTGCCTCTCTTTTTTCTGTTGCTTCTATTAGCATGGAACAGTCATGAAATTTAGTCTACCAAATTTTTGTTATATCTGCTTTCCTGTATTAAGTTTTTAACTTCATCTAGTTTGTTTCTGTGCTCTGCATATTAGCATGTAAATAGCAAATTTATGAGGCAATGTCCCTCCTCATATTAATAAAACAGATCCCATTATAGTCCTTTCCTCTTTTGATGCTTAAAGTTCTTATCTAAAGATCTTACATCTGGATTTTCTTTTAAATATTTGGGTTTAAAGTTAAATCAAGCTTACCATTTTTCAAATATATTTTCCCAGTTCTTGTTGGGATGTAATGTTTCTCACAACAGCAATCTCTACTATAGAAATCATAAGCCATAGTCTCAGAAATCTAGTTTCTCATATTTTCATAACCAGTTGTTCTTTTTTATATTTTCCAATGGTCTTCTATCAATTGAACCCTCGACTCTTTGAGCTTTCTGGCCTCATGCTTCTAAATCTGAACAATGCAGTTATAGTTGCTCTTGGCAGAATTATTGATTCTATGGAGATAAGCAAGAAAGGCTAATTGCTGGGTGGAACTGATGAGTCTTGGCAATTGTTCTGCCCTATTTATTCATCCAAAATTAGGCAAGATAAAGAATAAAAGAAATGATAATGATTCCTCCAGAAATGAAAAATATAAACAATGTTAAGACTTGTAAACTAGTAGTTCCATGTAAAAATAAAGGCTCCTTTCCTTACTCTGTTCCATTAATTATAGAGGCTAACTACCTATTACTCTTATGAAAATGTTGTTCAGATAACCAAGTCAAGATTGAACATGAACATATTTTTTTTCTTAGTCAGATTCTATACTGGTACCCCATCTAGTGGATAAAGCAGCAATTGCAGCTGAAAGTTTAAATAAAAGCTGAAGGAAATTACTAACGACAGAAAATAAAATCTAGAGAATGTAGCCTGACCATGATTGTAGGAGTCTAAATGTAAATCACATTGTTTCTGTATAGTGCCTTAAATCAATTATTAGTACACTAGTATTAGTAATAACAGTAATGTCTACTATTGCACGTAAGAAGGGCATTACTTACATTGCTTATAGTTTGTATTTGTTGCCATGTTTACCAAACTCTGGAGTTCTGGAAATCCAGATAACGAATTTATTTATTCACAAGGCTTATAAGATTTCCAAACAACAGACTCTGAGCAGCCTATAGCTCCCCTAAATATTTAATTAAAACAAATACAACAATTAAAGTATGCATTGTAATGTACATAAAAACCAGAGGGTTTCTATCAGTACATTTGGTGCTCAGATATGCTCAGCTCACAGTGACAATGTAAGCTATGGTCATTTGATCACAATTTCCAACATTCCCTGCCAACCTCTCACAAACATAGTCAATGGGGACTCCTTCAATAGACGTCATGGTCACACAAGGTCCTCACTTAACAACACATGATTCTCACTTATCAGTGGTAACTGTGGTACCTTAACAATGGTAAAATGCTGTTGCTAAGCAACATGGTCACATGACATTGTGCTTTATGACTGCATTGCTTAGCAATTGTAGTTCTGATCCCAATTACAATTATAACCCAAAAGCTATCTTATACAATAAAACCAATTCCTTATTGAAGAGATTTGTACTTGAATCTGAGCGAAGTTTAAAGGAGAAATAAATAAATCACATCGAAATATTAATTTTGGTATAGCATTAGTGATTTTTTTTCTTTTTCACATTTAGCTTAAGGTAGTAGTGGTGTTACAAAAATTATACAGAAATTTATAGCACAGCCCTTCATTCAGAAAAAAACCCCAATGTCTAGTGATGTTTACTTTTATGCATATTTAGGAACATACAAGTAGGTAAAACAAGAAATACATGATTGTATTTTAAATTTCCGAAATAAAATAACTGATGTGGAGAGGCAACATTAGGCTTTACCCCTTTTTAAATTACTGTTTCGCAGTAAAACTCTATAAAAAGCTAACCCCTGAACAAATAGTTCAGATGATTTGAAGAATGAGACCACTTCACATTGTGATTATTGCCTAGCACTAAAGAGGAGAAATTGTAGCTATTTCAGTACAAAAACTGAAAGTATGTAATAGCAACAATTCCTATCCATTGGCAAGTAAAACTAGAGAAGTCATCACTTATTGTGGAACATCATTTATCTATAACTTAGGGACATTGAATTTATTGTTTAAAAATATTAACTATCCATTCAAACTATTAAATATTACAATTCTTTAACCATGGTGTTTTTAATGTAGACATGCCATCTAGGAAGAATTAGAGCAGTGATGGCAAAACTTTTAGAGACCGAGTGCCCAAACTGCAACTTCAGACCCACTTATGCATTGTCAGGTGCCGGGTGGGTGTGGCCCATTGGCTGGGTGTGGCCAATTGGGTGGGTGTGGCCCATTGGGTGGGCGTGGCTGAGATAACGGCAGACTGGGACTAAAAAATTCAATCAATCCCAACTTTGCAAGATCTTTTTTTTTCCCACAAGAAGTTGAAATTGACTCATTGAACGCCTTTTTTTGCACACGGCAGCAGAGGCCTAAAGCGAAAAGGTTTTATAAAACCCAGCTGAAGGCCTAGGACTGGGGCGATGGTGCTAACAGAGTGGGCTCTGAGTGCTGCCTCTGGCACCCGTGCCATAGGTTCGCCACCATTGAATTAGAGCATTCAAAGATCCTTCAGATTGCTCTTTTCATTTAATAAAGTTGGCTTGAAACTTAACTCTTATTTTGAGATAGAGCTCCCCTTTTCACTGAAGAGACTGCTAAGGATAGGAAGTTTCTCCCCCAAATAATACAATCTAAACACCAATGCAGCCAAACCATCAGTCAGCCAACAAATTTATATGTGAGTGGGATATCCTAGGAATGTCTAAGTCTTTCTCATCTAAGGTCTCTTTCAACTCTGTTATTCTGTTATTTACCCAGAACAATAGGCAAATTGCTAGACTGTGTTGTAATAGATACAGGTTACGATTGTAATTAACCCCATAATTATGGTTGTAAATCATCACAGTTGTAAAGCAGGTCATCATATGACCAGACCCAGTTTTACAACCTTTTTCTGATTGTTGTTAAGAAGCCACAATTGTTAAAAGTGAGATGCAGGAGTTGAATCTAGAACTTCCTGTTTCTCATGATTTGGGGCTACTTTTAATCTATAGTAAAACTCTCCAGCATGATTATACCCAAAGTCTTTTTTTTTTCCCCAGTTAAGGACATTTATTGCTAAAACCTATACACAAGAGTCAAATCAACTAATGGTTAGCAGTAAATTGTTGCTTGGTAAGAGTCAACGGAATGTTTGTGGGCATGTAATGATTCTAGGCTGACTCCTCTCTTGACTCTGCCCCCAGCTCTGCCTCTCCTTTTTTTTATGTCCAAGTTTTTTATTAATTTTCCAATATTGCATTTAGCATGGCGGTTGAGCATCGTAATTCCATTACATTTAAATATCAGCAGTACAAATCTCGAAGTATTACAACAACAAATTTCTTCTCTTTCCCCCATAATATCTACTATCATATTCAGATCAATACAGCTCTTATTCTATCAATCAAACAAAAAATACCTTTCTAATATTCATCAATAATCTTCAGTCTATACATATCTTAATTACTTTGACATTCCATCTTTTAGACAATAACCTAATAAGTTTTTCTTAACTTTACTTTTGCATTATTATTTAAATTTAATATTTAATCTTTATCATTTCCAGATTTTAAATGATCCCAATTTCTCAGTCTCCTATCTCATATTTAGGGCTAATAATTTTTCTTTTCTTTTTTCTACTTCTTTCCTCTCTTCTTTTCCAGAAAAAGAGGAAAAATAGATAAATAAATAAACCATCAGCATTTATAACACAAGCTAATATACGAATTTAATTATTAGTATTTATACTTCTAAGTTTTATTTAACCTGTGTCTCAGCTCATAACAATATCTTAAATTCAAGTCTTAGTTAATCTATAAACATTCAAACTTTTAGCAAATCAGTAACCTGGTAATTGATTTTTCCTTAATATTTTAATTTAACATTTAATATTTATCTTTTTCCAAATTTTAATTAAACACTATTCCTTTATCACAATTCCTTATATGATCTAATGTTTAAAATACAGACCTTATATGTAAATTCTATCATATATCTTAACAAACTAATAAGTCAATATAATACTCTTATTTCGATATTTATATTTCTAGATTTTATAAAACCAATTTTTTTATCTCAAATCATTACAATATCTTATGTTCAAAATACATATTCTATCCATTTAAATATATTCTATTTTAGATCTCATATATAGATCAAAACCCCGATCCCTTTCAGTCTAATTCTAGCTTTTTTCCTCTGCCAAATCATCTTTCGTATCTTCGCTTTTAAATCATCAAAAAGATCTCCTTGTATTGTTGTAACTATTGTCTGATATTGATAAAGGCTGTTTTCTTAAGAGGGCTAGCTGGTTTAACAGGTCTTCTCTTTATTTTTTCAATTCGATGCAGTTGTCGCAAAGTATTCATCTTGTCTTTCATCTGTTTTTCTTTTTTGTCTTCAAATTCCTTCTGGTTTATAAGAAAAGTCCTTTCCTTGTTCTCTATTATCAGTTTCCTCTCTGTGTTTTCCACAGTTTGTATTTGTTGAGTATCTAAGTCTTCTGTCATAACATTTGGTTGTTTCCCCTTGTTTATAGAATTCTGTATAGATGATTCTTTAGTTGAAGTCATAATTTGAGCTTGCATACGGAGAGTTTGGATAATTGCTTTTAACATATAAAGAATTTGTTCATGTACTTCCTCTATGGGAGAAATCCATTCCTGTTCTTCTGCCATTGTTGTGTATTAAACTAAACAAAAAACTTACGATCAGAAAGTCCAAGTAAAAAGCTGAGCTGAGTTTCTTGCAAATGGTGCTTCAAGGTTACTTTGTATCTTATCTGTTTTTAAGGCAATCAACAAGTCTCTCTTAAAGAATAGCAGGTTACAGTCTCAAATTTAGCCAGCAAATGTCATCTCAGAGTTAGTTAGATCTTTTCAGTTTTCTTCTCCCCCTCTATTTTAAGGGGGAGAAAAAGAACCCAAATCTTCAATAATAGAGTAAAAATCAGAGAAGAAGAAAAAATAGAGAACATAAAGTTACAAGTCTTATAATCCACCAGATTTAAAAAATAGAATTCCAATTAGGATCCCAGTATTTTTCCCAATGTTTTAGACTCCCAAGTGGTTGATAGCCGCTGTTTCTGGAGAGAGGGCTAAAATCGCCCTTCCCTCACCACAGGGGGAAAAGTACTTTAGCAGCTTATGCAGGTAATTAAGTAATTAGGATGTAAGAGAGGCAGATCTCACCCAATCCTTTCCACGCTGCTTTGAAGTTGCCAGATGTTAATGTGACTTCAGCTGTTAGCAGCCTAGGGACGAGCCATATTTCTATGGCCGGTCCTTTTGTCTGCCAGTTTGGAGGAAATGCCAGGTTTCACAGGAAAGTTGCTGCTCTCCTGTGACCCAGCAAAAGCCCCTCCTTGCTGGTCGCCTCTCCGGGGTGATTTTCGGCCCTTTTCAGGGCCCCCCAGCGATGCAAAACTGAGCGGGAGAGAGCAGATCTCCCAGCCGTCCATGGTGGCTGCATGACGAAACCAGAAGCCCAAAAGTCTTAACAGTTAATTGTTTCATATGGTTTCTTCATTGTTGTTTAGCCTGGAAGAAAAACTAATATGTATAGAGAAGTTTAGGTTGGCAGTTGCATACAGTAGGGAAAAAAAGTATTTAGTCAGCCACAATTGTGCAAGTTCTCCCACTTAAAAAGATGAGAGAGGCCTGTAATTGTCATCATAGGTAGACCTCAACTATGAGAGACAAAAGGAGAAAACAAATCCAGACAATCACATTGTCTGATTTGGAAAGAATTTATTTGCAAATTATGGTGGAAAATAAGTATTTGGTCAATATCAAAAGTTCATCTCAATACTTTGTTATATATCCTTTGTTGGCAATGACAGAGGTCAAACGTTTTCTGTAAGTCTTCACAAGGTTGGCACACATTGTTGCTGGTATGTTGGCCCATTCCTCCATGCAAATCTCCTCTAGAGCAGTGATGTTTTGGGGCTGTCGCTGGGCAACATGGACTTTCAACTCTCTCCAAAGGTTTTCTATGGGGTTGAGATCTGGAGACTGGCTAGGCCACTCCAGGACCTTGAAATGCTTCTTACAAAGCCACTCCTTCGTTGCCCAGGCGGTGTGTTTGGGATCATTGTCATGCTGAAAGACCCAGCCACATTTCATCTTCAATGCCCTTGCTGATGGAAGGAGGTTTGCACTCAAAATCTCACGATACATGGCCCCATTCATTCTTTCCTGTACACAGATCAGTCGTCCTGGTCCCTTTGCAGAGAAACAGCCCCAAAGCATGATGTTGCCACCCCCATGCTTCACAGTAGGTATGGTGTTCCTTGGATGCAACTCAGCATTCTCTCTCCTCCAAACACGACGAGTTGTGTTTCTACCAAACAGTTCTACGTTGGTTTCATCTGACCATAGGACATTCTCCCAATCCTCTTCTGGATCATCCAAATGCTCTCTAGCAAACTTCAGATGGGCCCGGACATATACTGGCTTAAGCAGAGGGACACGTCTGGCACTGCAGGATCTGAATCCCTGGCGGCGTAGTGTGTTACTGATGGTTGCCTTTGTTACGTTGGTCCCAGCTCTCTGCAGGTCATTCATTAGGTCCCCCTGTGTGGTTCTGGGATTTTTGCTCACCGTTCTTGTGATCATGTTGACCCCACAGGGTGAGATCTTGCGTGGAGCCCCAGATCATTATCAGATTATCAGTGGTCTTGTATGTCTTCCATTTTCTAATTATTGCTCCCACAGTTGATTTCTTCACACCAAGCTGCTTGCCTATTGCAGATTCAGTCTTCCCAGCCTGGTGCAGGTCTACAATTTTGTTTCTGGTGTCCGTCGACAGCTCTTTGGTCTTCACCATAGTGGAGTTTGGAGTGTGACTGTTTGAGGTTGTGGACAGGTGTCTTTTATACTGATAACAAGTTCAAACAGGTGCCATTAATACAGGTAATGAGTGGAGGACAGAGGAGCCTCTTAAAGAAGAAGTTACAGGTCTGTGAGAGCCAGAAATCTTGCTTGTTTGTAGGTGACCAAATACTTATTTTCCACCATAATTTGCAAATAAATTCTTTCCAAATCAGACAATGTGATTGTATGGATTTGTTTTCTCCTTTTGTCTCTCTTAGTTGAGGTCTACCTGTGATGACAATTACAGGCCTCTCTCACCTTTTTAAGTGGGAGAACTTGCACAATTGGTGGCTGACTAAATACTTTTTTGCCCCACTGTATACCATTAATGGCAGTTGAGCTCAGAAATGTTCAAAGTATAACCTGACTCAGGAGAGAAGAAACCTAGAGGGGAGAGATTTTGTTTGAACTTCTAATAGTCTGTAATTATAGGATTTGGTTTTGTTTTGTTTTTTAGTCTGAGCTTCTTAATTTAAAGTGTATATTTAAATTGAGATGTTTTGTTATATTGCATTTTAATGTTATAGTTGATTGTTAAGTAGCTGTAATTCATATTGGAAGGGGAGTATAAAAATATATGGTAATTTGAACATAAAGAATAGGTATAGGGCAATCTGCAGCGTTATTTTTTTAAAAAGCTTCTCATTATACTTTAATTTGAAAATGGGAACATTCATTACTTCTAGTGAAGAGCTACATATCAAGCTTTCCTTCTGTTCATCACTTGCTCACCTCTGCATTAATTCATTATAATTAAAATTAAGCATCCAAACCTATTAAGGTTGCTTTTGATTAAATTGAATAAGTTCAAGTTTATAACAGAGCTCTTGTATGTTTCTCCTTCTTTTAGATTTCTATTTGTGTTACAGCATTCTGCCCACCAAAGAATTATTGATAAATGAGCATTTATTTAATTTGATGATAAATATACATTAGAAAGATATTTGGCAACCAGACATATGAACTGAAAATAAGGCCTAAGTTTTTGTTTTAATCAGGTTATTCAACTTAAATAAATTAAATTTATTTTTCAAATAATTCCAAAACAAAATACGATTTATGAAAAATAATATAAATAATCTTCATTATTTAGCAAGAACAAGCATGGATGTGAAATCTGTCGTTGTAAGAAATGCCCAGAGCTTTCATGTGGGAAGATCTGTCCAATGGGCTTCCAGAAAAATAACCAAGGATGTAATATCTGCAAATGTGCTGGTATGTGCAACTACTTCAGATGTATTTTTTACATTCTTTGCATCAAATACGATTAAAATAGTGTGATTTGTTCCAATCTATGTTCAAGAATCCATTTAATTTGAATATTAGTGAAAATCTTGGAAGTTCTGAATACTGGAGACTGGTGGATGAATTTGGAATATTTAATAATATCTCATAGGCATTCTTCCAGTGGCTTACATGGAGGGATATAGCCAGTCACAAGGCAATTTATTAAAAACCTTTGCTATATGGTTTCAATTTTCTTGGCAGGGCAGCTGGCACACTTTCATACAAGCACTAAACTAAAACTACCAAGTATTATTTTTAAGAATGCTTATAATCCCATTGGGATTAAGGGGATTCTTATAAAGAAAGGTCAGTACTTCGCTTTACAGTGCATTTTCCTTGTTTATTTATATGTTGTGAATTAATTAAAAAATAAACAAAAAATATTTTATTACAATAGAATACACTTCTTTTTTAACAGGGTTTATAAAATTGTAGAATGTAATTCATATATTTATGTATTCTACAATGTAATCAGTCCTCAAAGTAAAATGTATATTAGTGCTGTCTCTTCCATGTAAGTTTGTATAAGTATATAGTCTCAAAAATGTAAATGTCTTAGTTTTCTGTGTGAAAGATTACAAATCTTCCCCATAAGAGAAAGAAACAACTGCACCCTCTGGTACTTAAAGCTTTGATATTTGAGAAGTAGATATTAAAAAGTAGAAGGATGGTGGCACTTTCTCTCTGTAGAAATTCATGACTGTTTTAATAAATCTGTCATATGCAAGTTAATAATTCTTTAGTGCTGCAGTCTTTTACAAAAAAATTCACATTATTTATTTTGAGTTTATTTTCAAAGCTTATTTTCAGTCCTTGGAAAGCTTATTTCATTGTTATTGTTGTTTTGCGTCCCAAAATTTCTAGTTTTTTTTTTCCTATGAATTGTGAAGAGAAACACTTTCTTCCTTCTGTCTCAGGTGTTTTGCTAATTTTTTCATGGTTTCATATCTATGCCTTATTTGATTTGATTTTACACATTTGTATGCTGTCCTAATAAAAAATCTGTGCTGTCCATGATAGTGTTCAAACTCTGACTATGGTGTTAATATAAACAATAAAATTAAGAATAGTCATTGTCTGTTAAAAATAATTATTCTAAAACATTGTATTTTTTTATCACGTACAGAGATACCAGCTTCTATAATACCACCTGCTAAGTTAGGGACTTGCTTGTCAGTAGATGGGCACCGTCATGAGAATGAAGAAAGTTGGCATGATGGTTGTCGTGATTGTTATTGTCATAATGGACGGGAGATGTGTGCTTTGATTACTTGTTCCGTACCTAACTGTGGCAATCCGACAATACACTCAGGACAATGTTGTCCATCGTGCCCAGGTACCATTTTATTTTTTTTATTTTTAAAAAAACTCTGCTTCTTAACTGCATGGCCCTTTTTTGTCTTGCCAGAGAAGATTTTATAAGCAAAAAAGGCTGAGATACTTGCTAGATAAACCAGTTGAAACCTGCATTGCTTCCATGTAATTCATAGACTTTATAAATTTACACTTGGCACTAATCTTATACATCCAGAACATAATAATTTTAGCTTTCAAAGGCAGAAATATTTTAGTTTTCATACTCATCGTTAGTAATTTAATTGAATGAAGAGAATGCAAGAAGGGCTAAATATTCTTAAATATTTAGGCTATTTTGATTGCCAAAAAATAGAGAGAAAAGAAAAGTACAGTTATTCCTGTAGACATTCTATCTAGTTATGCAAACTGGAGCAAAAGAGCAAAGATCTGATTTTTAATCAGAGTTATACTGGAGGTACACAATCAATCTGAAGTCAGTGGATCAGAATAAAACAATCTTGTGACTAATCCATATTTTTGTATAATATAGATATTTATCACTGTGTAACTTCCATTACCTTCCTATAGCCACATATTAGACAAGTCACAAAGATTCCACAAAGTATGTGGAAGTTATATGATACGTTTAATTTTAATTGCCCTCTTTGAAGTTATAAGCAGGCAAGAATCCAGTTTCGGTTTGCTAGGGATTTATTTATTTGAGTGAGTGAGTGAGTGAGTGATTGTTCAAATACATGAACAAAAGTACCATACCTTCTTTGGATCATAGAGAGATCACAATATATTTACAAGTAATCAGTCTATTCAATATTTCTGAACTAGTCTTTGCTCCATCCCCAAATACCTTGCTGTCACTTACAGCATTCAGTGGGTAATCCTAAAAACAAAATCTGCCTTTATTATCATAGTTCTGTTTTAAATTTATTTCTTGTTTATTACAGTGAGGCAAACTTAGATGTTTAAAATGAGTTAGTTTATAAATATGATTTACAATAGATTTAGAATCCATTACTATTGCTTGAATTTATATTTTTAATAGAAAGTCAATGAAATTTTCTATTTCTTGGGTTTCCATTTTTCACAGATGAATCCATTGCACAGAAGCCAGAAATCAGTGGTCCAACCATTTGTTACGTTCCAGGAGGAGAGTATTTTATGGAAGGAGATACATGGAACATTGATTCATGTACCCAGTG
The DNA here is from genome assembly GCF_016545835.1 of Crotalus tigris. NCBI lineage: Eukaryota > Metazoa > Chordata > Lepidosauria > Squamata > Viperidae > Crotalus > Crotalus tigris. Next base: position 86,194 of record NW_024097047.1, on the reverse strand, counting down.
TACATGTCATAATGCAAGAGTCTTATGTGAAACCGAAGTTTGTCCCCCTCTACTTTGTCGAAATCCTACACGTACTCAAGACTCATGTTGTCCCCAGTGTCCAGGTTAGCTTTGTGTAATATATTTTAACATATTTGTTTAAACAGTTTAATTTGCCCTATGTGTTACATCTCAAAAATAAGTATAATCAATAGTATTTGAAAAAATACTACTTAAAAGTATCCACAGCCCAGCAACCGCATGATGAAATCTTTCATTAATCCTGTGTAAGTTCTTTTCCAAAATATAATCTTCAGTTGTATTTCTTTGGAATACTGCTCTTGGGCACCAATGTATCTAATGTGAAGACAGAATTGAGCCTCCAAATATAAGTCCACTCTTCTGAACTTAAATATGTCTGTTACACACTCACTCAAACTTTGTAGCTCTTATCGTGTGTTTCCATTATATGAGTTCTAGTAATCCTAATTATGTATTTGTCACTTTGGGGATTAATAAACATATTCCATCTGCCTGTTTCACACACATCCCTTAGAGAGACTCCACCATCCTCCTTTCTATCAGATCAGTTTTCAATTGAGAGGCAGTTTAATGCCAGTCACTCTCTCTCAGCCTAACCCACCTCACAGGGTTGTCGTGAGGAATATAAGAGGCAGAGCATCAAGTATGTTCACTGCCTTGAGTTGGTCAAATCATATAAAAGGTGAGATAAGTATCTAAAACTAATAATACATTTTGTATTTTCAAGCATTCCTAAGAGCATTAGCTGCCTTTTCTTTCATATATATATGGCTAACAAGATTTAGTTTTTAACAAGTAGTTTCATTGAAATTAATAAAAGACTGAATGTTTTTCCTTGAGCATTTAAACAAGGTAGGATTATTATTATATAAAATATACACTCATAATATGTTAAGCCTAATATATACAACTTCTTTACTCACCTTCACTTAAGGATATATTTATAAGTGACCAGTGACAGTACTTACCAAGGTGAAAAGTTTTCCTTTCTACCTTGTGTTCTTAACTGTTCATTTTTCCTTATCATAAATGCAGTAATAACATAGTTCTTAGTTTATACCAGCCTTCTACTTCAGTCGGTTCTGCTGTAAGCTGAAGTAGCATTTCCTTTCCTTTCTCTTTTCCGCCCACACCACCCACACCTGTGCAGCAGCGTTTCTCTTTTATCTCAGTACAGGTGTGGTCCTTTACTCTTAAAGTCTTAGGGAACACAAAACCAATAGGAAGAAAAACTCCCATCAGTAGCCTTGAGTCTTTATTTCTACACACAGACTTTAAACAAATACAAAAGCAGCTCATCAGCCCCTATGGAGTGACAATAACTTCTTGTTAAATTCATCAGTCAATCTTCAGCAATTCTAGTTAAAAGAAGCTGTCATTATTCAGTGTTACAGGCTATTCTTTCCTGTTTAGCAATATGTATGAATCAGCCCACCTTTTTAAAAAAACAGTGTTATTACAAAGTAGGGGTGTGTATATGTCCATAAAAATGAACTGGGAGTTGTTTAAGCAAATGTGGCTGCTTGTTATCTCCTGCCCAGGGGTATATGAGCCTGCAGGAAGACGAGACAAAAAATGTAGGGTTACAAAAAATCATAGAGGTTACAATTCCTTTTTTCCTCTTTTTCCTTATGAACAGCTATTGATAAAACAAACTAAAAGTATAATTTGGCACTTCCCACTTCTTTTGCATTCAAGGAAAAATATCTGAAGCATCATTTTCTGACGACTGGGCATAAATAAATAGAATATTTTTCTTTCGTATATAAGTTCTCTTGGTGTTGGACTGCCTTTTCCAAATATGATTTGTCAGCATCCAGGAATCCCTTAATCTATACTTGTTCTGGGGAAAGGACCATTTAGTAGAAGCCCTTAATGAAAAATTATATTCCAAAGGATGCTGCTAGCTGCCAGGTTACATTGATCAAAGCGCTTCAGTGCTTTCATGAAGAATAGGCCATTACAGAATCATAAGCATGGCAGGGAATTGAAAATAGAGCTCCACTCCTGATCTTTTAACAGCATTCCATGTCTTCAAACACCTTGCATAACCAAGAGTTCCAATTCTACAGTGGGAAGTAATTCCAGTTCCGCTTCAGAACATCTACATATGTGTTTAAATATGTATATGTAAAATAAAAAGTATATCCGTGCCAGTTCCTATCACTCCTATGCTCTTTATGTATTTTTTTTTAGATGAGCCTATTCAGCCTTCTTTGTCAACCAATAAGAGCATGCCCAGTTACTGCAAAAATGATGATGGTGATATCTTCTTAACCGCTGAGTCATGGAAACCAAATGTTTGTACTAGTTGCATTTGTCTGGATGGTGGAATCAGCTGTTACTCTGAATCTTGCCCACCAGTATCTTGTGAAAGACCTGTTTTGAGGAAAGGGCAGTGTTGTCCTTACTGTATAGGTAAGGACTGGAAAGGAGAGAGAAAAATATGATGGGACTGCTTTTTTTCCAATCTTATTTAAAGTTAAGATGGTCTGCCCATTTGGGACTTAATTGTATTTTTTTATTTATCTGTGATACGTTTAAAGCATATATTGAGAACTGTAGCGTAATTATTAATTATACCCTAGTGCTGTTCTTTGTGACTAAGTATCACAGACAAATATCATAGGTAATGTTGCATAATATTATTATGGTTTTGTTAAAATTAAGTATTGAACAAATCATAGCAAAAATAGATTTATCATACATTTGAGTTTGATCTAGCCATAAAGGAAGGAAGGAAGTCTTCTTACCTATCTAATCATTATCTGATATTATATTTTGCTTGCTTTTCAATTACGCCTTTCAAGTTTTTGGGAAGCAGAGTGATTGTATATTTTTTTTCACTAGATACTGTTAACAAAAAGGAGAGGACATGTTAATATTGATGTTTTCTGTAGTCTAGAGCTAAAATCATAGCTAACATCAGTTACAGTCATATTGGTTCAGGCCATATCCAATGTTTTGCATTTATTGCATTATATGTGAAATCATTCTGTGCATATTTTTCTTTCTGCTTTCTGCAAAGATTGTATCCATAAGAACTATGAATATCCGGGAAAGCAAGTAACAAAATGTGTGCTTTGATGACATGATACAAATATTGTTACTTAAATTTGTATGTAAATTTAATAAATAAATTTAATAAATAAATATGTCAGGCTAGCAATATAAAATCATAGCAGTTAGATAAAATATTAGCATATTTTGTTGCAGGTGGTGCTGGCATTTTTTTAATTTCTTATTTTAATTATTAGCTAACAAATACATTTTTCAGTGGTTACATATTTTTCCATACTTAAGTGGGTTTTCCTCTGGCTGTATGTTGTGTATATGAGCTGTGTGTGTTTGCATATGTACATATATAAACATAAACATATATACATACACAAAAACATATTTAACTGGGTTCATCCTTTGTAATTTTCTGCCACTTGCTTTCTCCTAGCAAACTGAAATAACAAACTGTGTTTAGAGTTCAGACAATTGAAAATGAAAAAAGCTCGTATTTCCCTCAGTTGCTATGAAATAGAGAATATTCTGTCACATTTATTGTGACAGAATACAAAATTCACATCTTGCATCTTATCAGCTCAAGCACGATCTAGGTGTCCCAAATGACTTCTTAAAATAGAAAACTAATGTTTAAGATTTAGATTCCAAACAAGTTTGCTTTTAATATAGTTAGCATTCTACTTTTTTGCATGATATAATTTTAGTTGAATGAATACTTTCCAATCCATCCCAACCCCCACCTCTATTGCAATACCTCCATATTGCCACTATGTTTTCCTTATTAATGTATTCATGTGAATTCCCAAGGGAATCAATTCTGAAATTTATTTCCAAAGCAATTCTCTCAAAGCCCTTCAGCTAGGAATTTGTTTTATCAAGGGTTGCAAAGGTTCTGCTTAGATATAAACCCATAAATGTATGAACTGTAATATAATAATAGGTGGAGGTAATCTATTAATGGAAGAAGAAGAATTGAATAATTGAATATTCTTCAAAAATACTAACAATTGAGCATAATAGAAGATTATTCTATTCTTGAGCTGTGGTTGTACAATAGTTAGAAGGCAGTATTGCAGTGGTTCTCAACCTGTGGGTCGGGACCCCATTTGGGGTCGAACGAACATTTCACAGGGGTCTCCAAACAACCCAGTCTGCCATTTTTCCCTCTTTTCCTTAGCTGTGCTACTCCCTTTTATTCTATTGGCTTTTGAAAGCCAATAGAATAGACTCTCTTGAATAGAGTCTAATTCTATTGGCTTTCAAAAGCCAATAGGAATTGTCCAGGCTGTCTCTGTCCTGCTGAGCCTGCCAAAAGTCCCATTCTGCAAACGGTGCTGCACCAGTTGAGTAGTCCTCGACTTACGACCGGTTGAGTAGTCCTCGACTTATGACCGGTTGGGGGTCGCGGCATTAAAAAGGTTGAGAACCACTGCAGTATTGCAAGCTAATTCTGCCGACTGCCAGCAGTTCGATTCTTACCAGCTCTAGGTTGACTCAGCCTTCTATCCTTCCGAGGTCAGTAAAATGAGGATCCAGATTGTTGAGGACCATATTCTGACTGTAAACTGCTTAGAGAGGGCTTTAAAAGCATTATGAAGTGGTATATAAGTCCAATTGCTATTGCTATTCTTAATGCTTGGCCTTTTTTCCCCCTTTTGCTAATATACTACTATTCCCTATTTCATTTTGATTAAGCAGATATCTGCAGGAAAGAACAACCAGGCAAGTTAAAAACAAATGAAAATGAAAAGTTAGACCTGAAATACAATCCCCAATTATTGCATTTTTATGGCACATTCTTTCAACAGAAGACTCAGCAGCAAAGAAGGCAGTTTGTCATTTTAATGGAAAAACCTACGCGGATGAAGAACGTTGGGATATTGATAGCTGCACTCATTGCTACTGCTTGCAGGGTCAGACGCTTTGTTCCACAGTTAGTTGCCCCTCTCTTCCTTGCGTGGAACCAATTAATGTGGAGGGAAGTTGCTGTCCCATGTGCCCAGGTAAGTTAGATTCTGGTAGTTTGTCATTATATTTTTTTTTACATAAAGACGTTAAATAATCATTTGTCCAAGATAAGAGAATATATTTTTATTAAATAAAAGGCTCTAGTTTGATTTTCGGGTATCCAGTATTGAAGTCAAGACTTGTTTTCAGAAACTTTTTTTGGTATCTTTAAAAAAAAAATCTCTACAGGTAAGTCCTTGGCTTATGACTGATTACTTAATAATTGCTCAAAGTTACGATGGACTCAGAAAAGCTACTTAAGACCCATCCTCAAAGTTCCAGCTGCCATATCATCTCCGCAGTCATATAATCACATTTTGGGCACTTGGCAACTGGCTTGTATTTATAACCAGTTGCAGCACATGATCACACTTTGCAACCGTTTTGCCTGCTTATGTATTTTGGCAATTACATGGAAAACAGTAAAAGAACATCTTTGTTAACAGTATTTCAAGGCTTTATAGTTTTCAAATCTTGTTCTGTTCATAGTGGCAGAAAAAGAATGTTTTTTTTAACACCGTAATTCAAAAACCTATCTGTTGTTACTACCAGTGATAAGGACTGGGTTTTCATAATGCTATTATCAGACATATTTTCTGCCTCTTTTACTTTATAATTTTAGGCAGCCTATTTACACCTAGAGCTCTGAAGAACTAAAAAAAATATTTCATTAATGTATTGTATGTTTTTAATATATTAAATGTAGAGTCCATTTTAAATAGCTTTTATTCACAAACTTTGTTAACAATGCTGGTATCTAGATTAGCTAGCTTTCCTATCAGTTCCTTATTATTTTGCAGAAATGTATGTACCTGAACCTACCAACATTCCAATTGAGAAGACAAATCATAGAGGTGATAAAGAACTAGAAGCACCAATCTGGCCTACCTTCAGTGAAAATGATGTCCATATTCATAAAGGTAAACACCATTTTAATCGATTATCTCTGCATAAAGCAAAGACACTTAGGTAAGCTTCAGACTGTTTTTTCTTAAAATCATTTTGGCAATTTTAGTATTTTGAAAGATTTTTAGGAATGCCAAATTTCACTATAAGAACTTGGTTTTCTCTAAATGAGTTGAGCTACAGTTCTCTGCTGGCTGGAGATGAGAGGCCATAACACATTCTCAGCATTAGACTGGGGAAGGTTCCCGTGGTGAGAACTTATCTTTGCCATTAAAATGGCTTGCTTGAAGCAGAAGAATAGGGAAACCTGTTCAGAACAATTGTTTATATTTCAATCTAATATAGGATAATAATTTCTGTAGCCAGGAACTGCACATTATTTAACTTTACTTCTTACAGCCTCCAGGACCATAGAGACATGACGTTGATGTGGTAATTGCGGGAATGGAGCCAGGAATTCTTCATTAAATGTTGATGGGGCTGTTTTGGTTTGGTTTTCCAGACAACCAAACCATTCTTTAACAGCCCTTTTTCCTTATTTTTTAAAAGTGAAGAATTACATTGCCCTACTCAGCTTTTTGACATTAAGTTTTAGCAATGCAATTTCAGGGGCTCCAGAGCTTGCAAAAATTGCCTGAAGAACTGCATTTGGCCCAAATGGGTTGGCTACATTTTTGCTGAATACATTTGTGTACAGGAGAAATGTGATTATTGTGCAAGTCAATTGATCGTGGTTATTGTAGAAACTGTTAAAAGGCACGAGAATCCAATATGTAGCTAGCAAGAAAGAGAAGGGAAAAGAGTTTTCTCTAATTATGTAATTTTTTTCAGGAAAAATGTTTATTAGAAGCCAGATTCAAAAATACCCACAAGTAAGCAGAACATAAATAATGGCAACTCCTCTGTTACTTTCTTAGAACTTCCTGAGCTGGAGACAAATTTAGCAATATTTGCTTAATGCAGTTAATTTGCCCCAATGATTTTGGCAGATCTCTGCTAAGAATAATTAAATCTGTATGATTAAGCCCAGTTAAGTGTTACATTTAACTCTTTTTTAATGAATCCATTATTTCATTACCACCTATTGATATCTTTAAATAGGCAACTTTCTGGATTGTTTACAAGAGAAAGCAAAAATTATAAAACAAAAGCTCAACAGGGGCAAAAACATAACATTCAAATAATACACTGTCCACAACAAATTTACAGAACTACAGTCTGCATGGTATTTATATAAATCTTACATCCACAACTGATTAACTTTCTCCAAAGCATAATTCAGTGCTCCTCCCTCTTTATTTATGCATGGCAGATATAATGGAATCTTTACTTAGGCAAAGTCCTTGTGCCTCTGGGGAGTCTGAAACCCTGGATCATGTCTTGCTAAGGTGTAAATTCTACATGGAGCTATATTTTCAATTAATTTTGCCCCCAATTGAATGACTGCTTGGTTACTTAAACACAGATGTCCTAAATCACTGTTTTATTGGTTTTGAGCCTTAGGCTGTGTCATTTCCAGACCCAGTAACAGAAGCACACCATGTACCAAACCGTTATAATACTATTATATTTTTATTTATTGGATTGTTTTAACATATTTTTGTAACAAGCCAACAGCACAACAGTAATGTACAAACCCTAATATAATTTTCCAGTGGATTGACTGAAAAAATCTGGAAAAGGCAGGGTATTTACCGTAAATGCCGGCATATAAGACAACTTCCGCGAGCGCTGAAATCAGCGCCAAAGACGGGGGTCGTCTTATACGCCGAGTCATCTTATACGCCGGAAATACTGGTAGTTTCCGGCGCATAAGACGTTCTAGGAAAGCGGCCCGGCTATAAAGACGGGGCTCGTCTTATACGCCGGGTCGCCTAATACGGCGGCATATACGGTAAGAATAAATTAATATTTATTAATAATTAAACAATTTATTAAAATTATTTAAGAATAAATTAAGTTTCCAATCCTACTTGTTTAACCAAAACAATAATAAAATCACTGTAACGGTGTGATAGGCAGCATATAAATTTAATAAATAAAATTACATTTTCCTCTTAAATTATGCTGCGAAAATGTTTAGTTCTAATACTTAGAACAAATTCAGTAGTACAACAAATAAATGTGATGTGTTAAATGTTTGTGTGCACACAATAGATTTGACCAACTGAAGTTGTACTTGACCTAAGTAAAACTAACTTGAATCTAAATATTTCTTATAGTATTACGTTTAGATGAACACATCTTTTGGAGAAAAAAAATATTTTTCAGGTTAATATGTATGATATCTCACCATCAGCTACTCCATTATTTTATTTTTTATTGGTAATTTACTTATTTTTACATTTGATAGATATGGGTCACCTTCAGGGCGAATATAGAGAAACGAAAGGATCACAGCCAAGTGCAGAAGCATCTCTTGATTCTCTTGCCTGGGTAACCGTACCCCTCTTAACAGCTCTAGTTCTTATAATTGCACTTTTGTTTATCAACCAGAAAAAGCAATGGATACCAGTATCCTGCTACAGAACTCCAGCAAAGGTAATGGACTAAATAGCATTTATACTGCATAAATAAGTAACTGGCTATCTTGAATCAGTTGGGCAGTTACATGTACACTTAAATAAGAGCAGACAGTTATGGAAATGGAGATCTGCAAGTATCTTCCCCGTGTGTTCCCTAAGCATACATTTTCTGAAGCATTGTTTCTTTGGAAGATTGGTTGCTTTCAGGGATCTTGGCTTTTGGAGATTTAAAGAAAGGGGTTTTCTTTTTCACCTAGCATAGGACAGGAAGACCTGGAGGAACGTTGTCCATGGGGTCACGATGGGTCGGACACGACTTCGCAATTAACAACAACAACAACAATAGTTAAACTGTAGCATATACTGCCAACCGCTGGAATTATTGGGTGGTTTTAAAGGAGACAGAAAGTTTCATAGAGGATAGTTGTTTAGCAACACACACACACACACACACACCAAAACAGAGAGAGGAAGTGTTCAATACTGGTTGCTGGAAAGCAGTGTTGGAAAAGACTCTCACTTCAATTTGGGCTTGCAGTGTTCCAAAATATATCATGTTGACCACTATGACAGAACACACAGGAGTAAGTGTTTCTATCGGAGAGAACCTTTCTTATGTTCCTGAACACTTGCCAATGCCTAGAAGAGTACAGCAGCCATTTGCTCAAGAATGTTCTGTATGCTAGGGATCATTCTAATAACTGAATGTTAATTATTTTGATTATAACTATCAATTATTTTATTTACATACTTTTATTACAAATGGAGCCCTGAGCAATGCAAAGAGATAGTATATGTTTGGCTTTTGAGTCTGATGATATTGTGGGACTGATTGGCTGACTGTCCCTCACCTTTGCAATTAAGAAGACACTGTTTAGTAGGGAATAAAAACATACTGTACACTAAATGCTCATTTTATGTATTATGTTTCCATCCAAACAGCCTTCCTGCTTAAATAATCAATTAGTGTATGTGGACTGCAAGAAAGGCACTATGGTTCAGGTGGACAGTTCTCAGAGAATGCTTAGAATTGCTGATCCAGATTCAAGATACAGTGGATTCTACAGCATGCAAAAACAGAGTAACTTACAAGCAGATAATTTCTATCAGACAGTGTGAAAAACTGCAACTCTTACCAAGACGTTAAGAAGAAACAAAGGCTGAGTCTGCTATTCAAATAAAATTAGAATCATGCACTTGCTTAGTGGATTGTATTGGATTTGTGACTTCATGTACAGCTCTAAGACCTTGTTGGGATTGACTCTGATTCCTGCAGTGTGCCAGAACAAGCATTCCCACTTCTGACCAAGTGTTTTCCTGGAACCAAAGTTTTAAAATTTGTTGATGTTTTGCTTGTAACATAGTAATCATGATTGTTTGGGAAGAGAAAACTGGGGTAAACTTGTGTGGTTAGAACAAGAAGCTGCAAAGAATAGCTGGTCAGCTTAGCTTGGAGTCAAATAATATTGCTTTTTGCTGACACTCCAAGATTGCATTTATTGCAGTGAAGTATAAGCAGAACCCTAACAGAATTCAAATCAGAACATTTGAGGTGCTTATGCTGTTAAAGTAAATCCGTAGGATAATCTATTGCATGATAGGTGCAGAATAGCTGCAGCTCTATTTTTCTATCTTGTCTGAAGCTGCAATAGTAAATGAATGATACAGTGAGGAAAACGTTAAAACAAAAAGGGCAAATATATTGAAGATAAGTACAATTATACATTGTGCTGCTTTTTGTTTTTCATTTTGATGCTAATTGACCAGACTGGCAGTTAGCAAATGTATAATTCCTGAGAAGAGCACTGGATCCTTTGGCAACAGTATTGAAGGGGGAGAGGAAAAGTTAAACACCATTTGATTCCAGAACAATGGGTGTGTGCGCGCGCATGTATGTGTTTCTTTTACTGTTTTATCAGTTTCAGGTGGTTCACACACCAGATTATCTTTGAAGAAAATGATCTTGTTGGATGAAGATCTAGCTCAGATTCATTTTTGTATCATGTTAAAGGGGGGGGGGGTATGTTACTGATTATGCAGACTAGAAGCAACTTTCATGCTAGGAAGCTGCTTAATTTTAATGTATATTACTCAAGCACCTTTTTGGAAGCTCAGAAAGAAAGATCATGCTTCTTTAAAACTTTAGCTTTATAGAAATATCCATGTAAATATCGTTTTGCTTAAAAAAGCATTTGTGTGTCTTTGTGTGTTTAAGTGTTTATGTGTATAGTATTTTATATATACATACACATATGTATATGTGTATGAATATATACATATAAATGCACATATACTCCTACTATATATGTATATATGTATATATACAGTATATATATGCTATTTATATATACAGTATATATCAGTATAATTTTGTATTTTCCCTGTTGAATGTATTTTTAACTGAGATTTTACCCAGAACAGAAACACAGGCATTCCATATTATTACTTAAACTTGCGTGTGTAGAAAGACAAGATGAGGTTATCTCATTTTATCTAGTTTTATTTGATTTGGAAGTGTTAGGATGCAGATGAGTGTGTGTGTGTGTGTGTGCGCGCGCGCGCGTGCCCCTGTGTTTGCATACATATCCAGTGTGTGCATAATTTTAGCAGTAAGCATTAGTATCGCTACTTGCTACATTTCAGGGTGTGTGTGTACGTTTGTTTTTTTTTTTTATCCTGCATGGCCTTAAAAAGGCTTAAAATTCAATGCATTGGCTAGAGACACTGATAATGTATAGGCAGCACTCCTCAATTTCACAGAATAGCAGTATCTGCATTTGGACATATTTCAAATAGTTGTTTGAAGCATCTATTAAAATAAAGTCCACAACTCACTGAAGGTTTGTTGCAGCTTGACTTGTAACTTTAACTGTACACACAACTTTAACTTTTCCAGACAGGTCTTGGCACTTTTATACTAACTGCCCAGTTGTGTGTTGCCTCTTACTTTCACAATTGCTTGTCCTGAGACACAGATACCCAATATGTTTAATGTGAAAAGAAAATGTATTTTTTGTAAAGGAACTCTCAAGTATTGTTGTAAATACTTGGTCAGAGATTACTGAACTTTAAAACTGAAAAACCTAATTTATTATATGACCTAATTTATTAATCTGAAGATTATCAAATATCTTGTTTTAGAATATCACAAAGTGTTCTAGCTGTTTGTGTCAAAGAGAAAAGGTAATAGGTGTATCATAAAGGCTCAGTGTTTTTTTCTGTTATGAATTCAGTTTCCAAAAGAATAAAAAGATGTAGCCCCTCTGCCCCCCCCACAGCATTTTATCCTTAGTATAAAGACACTGAAACAAACATTACTCTCCCATTATTCAGATTCTATCATGATCAACCATTCATTCCTTTCTTAAAGAGTAAACGGTCTTTATCGGAAAATTGTAAATGCTTGCTTTGTTTTACAATCAAGGCCATATTCTGAATGATACTTGCAGGATATAGGACATGGTGTAAAATGTTTTTTTATTATTTTATTATTATTTTAAAGATATTATTTATCCTATGTGCTGTATTCATTACACTCTTTTACTTTGGTTCCTGTTGTGCTCTTGTAAGAGAAATGCAGATACAATTTTCTGAAAAATAACATAGATGCATATTATGGCACTTGGAGTGCGCTGCAATTTGGCAGGTTGCTTGTTTACTTTTTAAAATGTAAGATGGTTTCTTGTAATTTGGCTCTTGGCAGCACAATAAAAATTAACTTGATGAACTTTTCATCACTGTGAAATGAGTTTTTCTCTATTGTTTTAATTTTAACTTTCCCAGATTTGTATGTTGACAAATAGCTTTCTTGCAGTACATAGAACATTTGTTAAGGATTTAGCCACTTTGTTTTCTGTTTCATAATACTTCATTACTCCATCCCTTCCCATCTTCTAAGGTTTGAATTCAGTATTACAAGGGTATCAGTATTATATCCTTCTCGAATGATTCCTCAACCTGTTTCAAAGATGATTGTTCTGTTCTCCCTAAATTTATTCTCTCAGCATTGCTGATATTCTTCTTAGTGTGGAAATGTTATTTTTCTTTTAAAATGAGCTGATATTCTCAGCACGCAGCCTTAGAGCACCAGGATGCCTATAGAGAATATACATCCTTTAATGCTAGTCATCCTCATTTTGCACTTACCCTGTATCTATCCTCAGTATTATATCATAGAGGTGAAAAGGGCCATTTACTCTATCAAGTCCTCATTAACTCAGGATCCAAATTAAAGTATCCCTGAAAGTTAACTTTCCAGCCTCCTACTGAACACATCCAGGGAACAGAATTCTTATCACTTCTCTGGTTATATATCTCCACTGCTAAACTGCTTTTACTGTTAAGGAATATTTTTATGACATTCAGTTGGAATCAGTTGTGTCCTGCATTCTGAAACAACAAGAAACAAGTATTGTGTAATATCTGTGTAATATCATTTGAAGAGGGCTCTTGGTCATCTCTTTTAAAGGTTAAACACATCCAACTCCTTCAAACTCTCTTTATACAGCTTGGTTTCTAATCCCCGGACCATCCTTCTCTTCCCTTCTGTGAACCTGTTCCAAATTCTCTGCCCAGTGCTGTACTTCAGGTGTAATTTAAGTAATCAAGTGGAACCATTCTGTTGAAAAAAAAGTTAATATTTGCTTTTTTTACAGCTGAATCATGCTATTGACTCACATTCAGCTTGTAGTTATTCCAAATACTATTTCCAAAAGCCAGTTTTTCCTTGGGAAGTTTGTATCAGTAGATGTCTATGCCCCACTCTCAACATTTCATTATTATGTCCCGTATTCTATTTTAAAGTTAAGGATGCCAACTCTCATCTTCATTTGTAGGCACCTGACGCCTTGGATGGACAAGCTTTTCTACAAGAGTTGCATGAGATAACAGCTCCGTGCTCACTTAGTGCTTCCTTAAAGAAGGAATATCTGTTCTAGTACTCACGTAATGGCTATGCAGAATTGTGTTAAGCAACATATGTTTGATTAAGGAGGTCATCACACCCTGTTGCTGCCTCTTTTAACATCACAATTCAAATTCATATTTTCTGGTACTCTTCAAATATCAGGTCCCAGAAAATGGCACAGCTATTTTAAGAAGGTGTAGATAGATACAGTAAGCACACTTATGCTCTCTGGTGAAGCCACTGCACATCCTCGCCAACATCTAGTGGCATATACTTAACGCAAGAGGAATGAATCATAACTACTCCAGAGATATTATCTAACTGATTTGGTTATATTAGTGAAATTCAATTGTTAAATTGTCACATGCATTACAGCTAAGCCAAAAGCTCACATTTTTCCCGCTCTGCCTGCAAAGAGGAAGAAAAGCTTGGAGCATCCCTGACAGAGATTGGGTGCTGCATCTACAAGGTAAAACCAAAGCCTTGGAAAGAGTTTATTCCAGCTTTTATATATTTGATTTTATACTGCTTTAATTCAATTCAAAACAAGTGTGTGACCTGTTCATTCAGCAGTTCATCTGATGACTCTTAATTACAGTAATTAGTAACAGCTTTAAAATATTTTAGCCATTTGTGTGTTTTATCCATATTAAATGAGTGCATAAATAATGGGGAAACAAGTCTCTGAACATTCACCAATCATAACATAGATCTGTCTGCTTGTCTGTCTGTCTAACTTCTTAACTTCCCATCTCCCTTACACAGGAGCTCTGGGCGATGTAAATCTCATCAATAGAATAAAACATGAAAAACTGAATAATTTAAGATTAATAATTTTAAAAATGTAAAACAATATAACATATCAAGCTATTTGTGCTTACTATAGGTCATCAGTTATCTGAATAAAGGAAGCAGGACGTTTCCAACCTGTTAAAAAAAAAATCTAGGTGAAAAAGAATTTTTCATATGGAATATTTGTCCTATCAAAGGTGATGCATTTCTAAAAGGTTTCAGTTTGCTTATAGCTAGATTGTACTGTTTAGCACAAATTCCAAGTTTTCTGACATCAGGGTGATGACAAAAATAAAACTTACTTGAAATGTTAGTGATTTGTGGCATTGCAAAATTTGGGAATTCAAGCCTTATTGACACTGTGATAATTAGATGAGTAGGTTTTAAAATCATTATAGAAATAATACAGCTTTCAAATGAGGTATTTGCATATTCTTGTTATTTACTGCTTTGCTGTTTCTCATTATGATATGATGAATTATTGTTGGAGCCAGGTCTTCCCTAATTTAGATAACTCCCTTGAACTTGTCACCATGAGAATTTTTCTTTTCTGAATTCTTTCCCTGAAGTAAGATAGTACTTCCTTTTAGAACGTTTCAAGTAAAAGATTAAAAATAACAAAGAAGCATGTGGTTTTTTTTAAAATGTATATGACTTAAACCTACTGTGAGTAAAAGTTTGACTCCTGATGGTAGTAGGTAAAAAAACTGAAGGCCACCTTTTTTAAAAAAAATCACCAGGGAGGATGAAAAGCACACATACATTATACAGAGAGGTCTATATGAATGCCAGAAGAAAAAAGCCTTTGAGGAAAAATTTGCCCATATGCACAAGAAGCAGAAGGATACCAGGTATGAAGAATACATCACAACATAAGATAAGATAACCTTTATTGTCATTTTTTTACTGTGGGCACAACGGCACACATCAAAAATGAAATTTAGTTGCCCGCTTTCAAAGTAAAACACATGACACACACCTAAACATACTATGAACATATGTATAGACCCACATTCTTACGTATACGTAGCAAATAAATATTAAATACTGTCCATCTTGAATACATAACGGAAGGAGGAAGCTTGAGAGTTCACAAGGTTAATGCTGTATGGAATGAAACTGGATGTTCTGCTACGGATACACGAAGCCTCTTCCCAGAAGATAACAAGGAAAACAGGTCATGAAGAGGATGTGTAGTGTCCCAGATAATCTTACGGACCCTGCTCAAACAATGCTTCTGTGCTACATCCTGGATGGGAGGGAGGGAACTGCCAATGATCTTTTCGGCCATTCTCACCACTCTGCACCGCTTTCCTGTCTGAAGCAGTGATGCCTCCAAACCAGACTGTGATGCTGTATGACAGGATGCTCTCGATTGTCCCCCTGTAGAAAGTGGTCAGGACAGGGGAAGGAAGATGTGCTTTTCTCATGCCACGCAGAAAATGCAGGCGCTGCTGTGCCCGCTTCACCAGTTTCTCACTGTTGAGCGACCAAGTCAGCCTACTTGTTAGCTGCACACCCAAGAATTTGATGCTGGTAACCGTCTCCACAGGTGAATCATTAATGTACAGAGAAGTGTGGCTGTGCCTGCCTTTTCTGAAATCAACAATAATCTCTTTGTTTTTTCCAGTATTTAAAACTAGGCTGTTTTCCTTAAACCAGTTCACCAACCCCTCAACCTCCTTGCGGTAAGCTTCCACCTAGTCATCCTGAATAAGGCCCACTACTGTTGTATCATCTGTGAACTTCGCAATATGGTTGGTGGCAAACCTAGCACAACAGTCATGGGTCAACAGGGTGAACAGCAGCGGACTTAAGACGCAGCCCTGAGGAGAACCTGTGCTTAAGAAAATGGTATTAGAGGTATTTGTTCCAACTCTCACATATTACAGAAGTAATATTTGGAAATATATGTCAAGCAAGAGTACACGAAGGAGTACAGGAGACAGTCTGTAACAGGAACTGGAACCGTTACCATAGGTAACCGGTTTGAAAGTCTGGAAGGCAAATTTCAACCATCTAAGATGGTTATACTGTATTATCCTAAAATTTCTAGAACAATGGAAAAGAGTTTTTCTCTAAAGAAATCAACAAAGTTGATTGGGCAGTTTCGGCAGTCTTATAGGGGAGATGGATGACATACAAATTTAATAAATAAATAAAACTCACAATCTGCAATGGAATGTAGTAGGCTGGATTCCGAGGAGGAAGGGGGTACATTCCAGAAAAATAAGAGGCAGTTCATTCTAAATGTTTTGTGTGAGTGAAAGAAGATGAAGACGGCCCCACCCTAATAGTTCTCTGTGTATTCGCTTGATGTACATAGCATCATGTACATAGCAGTTTGACAAGACTCTGTCAATAAGTGTGGAACAATAAAGAACCTAGCTTTAAAGAATTATGTGTCCTTGATTTTTGAGCCTGATACAATATTCAATATACAAATCCTATAGAAAGCACATGGACAAGATTTAAAGAGACAGCAGCAAAGTGATACAGGTCACTTTTTTCAGCCCAAGGATATGGATGATGCTTTTTTAAAATGAACTCACTATGTTCTCAAGCGGATAGTCCATAGTGGCTGTGGGAAACTTCAACTCAGCCAGTAATGTCATGTTGAAATAGAGCTCAAGGGACATGAGATTAATTTCATATGGCTGAGTGGAATAGCTGTAATTGGATGAGGAATTCCAGGGATTTCTCAGTAAAGTGAACAGAATAACCCATTTGTCTTATTTATTTACTTTATTTTTATTAGATTTGGTGTGCCGCCCATCTCATCTTCTCCTGTTGTACATTCTGGTGAAATTAACTGGCTTCACAACTAGTTGTTGTTCTCATGACTGAAGGGGAACAGAAGTAACGTGATATCTTTATATGATTCCAATGTTAGCACGGGAGCCAGTTTGGTGTCATGATTAAAGCTTCAGCCTAGAAACGTGGAGACTGTGAGTTCTAGTTCCACCTTAGGCATAAAGCCAGCTGCCGTGACCTTGGACC
Source organism: Crotalus tigris (assembly GCF_016545835.1). Lineage (NCBI taxonomy): Eukaryota > Metazoa > Chordata > Lepidosauria > Squamata > Viperidae > Crotalus > Crotalus tigris. Next base: position 69,022 of record NW_024097047.1, on the reverse strand, counting down.
AGTCCCTCCCTCTCTGTCCTGGGAAGCAAATAACAGCAAACCACTTCCAAAATCCAGAAAACAGCAAGAACTAACCCAGGCTATTGCCAGGAGTCAACACTGACTCAAAGGTGTGCGTGCGCGCACTCACACACACACACAAGTAAAACATAATTATTTCAAAAATTGCTTTCCACCCAAATACCATGTGTTTAGGTAGTAAGCCTCTTAACGGTTTCCAAGCTAGAAGGGGGGGGGGGGGAGAGAGAAGCCTGCATAGGCAGAAAAACACTAAGAAGAAATACACAGAGGCAGACACTATGGTACTACCCAAAGTTCATTATAGCTCTTCTGCCTGTACTGTATCTCTTCTGCAGAAAGTTGCATGCTAGAATATCCAGTGGTCTGACTGGTGATGTCATATTCTAAAGCATTTCCTGAACAGAAATACACAGCTAAATTTGGAGTGGCCAATTTCATCAGGGACAACCCAGCATCGTTTTTCACTGCTATGATGGAAATCAACAAATGTAAATCAGCAATCTTGTAACTATTTAATGAGAAAGTTTCATCGATTTCGGTCGGATATACCCCATATGGATAAATCAAGGCTTGCAGTCTCAAAATGTTCTATGAGACAGTACAAAATTTAATGCAAACTTCAGCCTCTTCCCCATACTGCAGTTATGAAACTTCTCTCTTCCATCTGCTCTTACCTAGCATTTAAGTTCCAAACAAACCAATCATGAATATTTTCCTAATGGCTTTTTTTTTTGTCCTCTACTGAAAATGTTCACTGCATGTGGGCTTATTAAAATTAATTCTGATCGTTTAAAAGGGAGTGTGCAAGATGTACATATGTTTTAAATGCTGTGGAATTCCTGCTGTTGTTAGCAACCTTCCTTTTGTTTCGAAACTGGAATGCACTATTTGTGTCCTTTGTCCTCAAACGAGATCTAATTCATCCTGATTTCAGATTTGGGGGGGGGGGGAGACTTCTCTGTGTCCACGTGGAAGTGATCCAACAGAAATCCTAAGTATGTGCCTGTGTGCCAATTGAGAGATCAACGAGAAGTGTTATTTCAGGTTACTGTGCACAAATAAGCACAATGTCAGTTCCCATAATCAAGATCTGGACGACAATGTCAGTTCCCTTAATCAAGATCTGGACGCCCCTATCACAATGTGCTTTCTCTTTCAAACAAACAAGCAACGGAATGATAGGTAGCGCGAGGCTTTCACATTAATTAATATACTACTAAAACCTCCAGAGCCAGTGTCAAAAGGCTGTTCAGGCCGAGCTCCGAAGGAGGGGGCGGCGGGAGTCATACGGGCGCCCCACCCTTTGCTTTTCCGCCTCGGCGACCGGGAGCGCGCACCGGCCGCTCAGAGAGCGAGCGGGCGAGGGGGCGGGCGGGTGCGCGCGCGTTGGCCGGGCCCCGCGGCCTCTGGGCTTCTTTCGGCGATGGCGACGGCGACGGCGCCCTCGCCGCGGGACCCAGCCGGGGACTGGCAGGACTTCTCGGGCTTCCAGCCTTTCTCGGAGCCGAGCGCTTGCCTGGAGCCCCCGGCGGCGGCGGCGGCGGCCGTGGAGGGAGGCCCATGGGATGGCGGGGGCGATCTGGGGACCAGGCTCCCGCTCTGCTTCCAATCTGCTCGGCTGCTGGCTGAGCATTGCGTAGACCCGGAAGCCCTTCTCCCGCCGCAGCCCCTCAGCGAGCGGAGCGCCTTGCACGAAGATGAGTGAGTGAAGCGGCAGGTCGAATTCCTTCCTTATAGGAGGGAGGGATCCTCCTCCCCCTCCTCCTCGCCCCCCCCCCCATCGCTTGGCGAGAGGCTCCTTTGCAAAGAGTGAGGTTCTCCCTTCGGTCGTAGAAAACTTCGCAAGGGGGTTGGGGCGCTCAGGGCTCGGGCGTACTCCTTACGAAAAGGGATGTATAAGAAACAGGGCGCCCGCGCGCGGGGTGGGGGGAATAGGGAAAAGAGAATTGCAGTTTCAGTACATAATTCATTGCTAATGGAGAGCAATCCCCGACAGAGAATAGGGTGTTCCCCAGCCCCTTGGGGTTACGAGAACCTAATGTCCGGTAAGCCCCGAAGGAAGAAAGCTTCGAGCTACTTTCACCTTCACTGCGACCTGAACTTTAAACTTTCCAGCACAACCAGATCGAGCTGTGTATGTTAGCAGCATTCCACGGACAAGACACTGGAATTTGAATATGAAATCTGATCCTTTTGTACCTTATACTTAAGGGGAGGCCCTTTAACAACTTAGAATCCCCAAAGGCCCATTTTCTGTGTAGACCCTCATGTTTTATTTTAGGTACCTGAACTGGTTTTGCAGTTTAAAAAAGCAAAAGAAACTTTGTAGAGACATAATTGGACCTTTCCAAACTTGCACATTTGAGAAATTGTCTCAAATATCCCCTTTTCACTAGGGTTTCTTTTATAAAAAACAACAACAACTTGCTGATTTATAACTACATAACTTTTATTGATGTTTAACTCATTTAGGAATTGGAAACATATTTTAGACTACTATCTCTGCTCCAATATAATCATTGGTATGGGTGCATTCTCTAGTTTGCATCAAAAGCACTTGTATACCCAAGGTAAAGATCTGATTGTGAGATGGTGGAAACAATTTATTACCCACCATAAATTCTATTAATATAAACAATATCCATATTTTCCAAAGGATGTATTGATATTTGCATATCAGAGCATAAGGAGCATGTTTGAGAAGTTTGGCTTTTAGTGAATGAATGAGAAAACGCTCAAGTCAATTTTGCTTTGCTCCCCATGCCAGCTGGAGCAACTAAAAGACTGCAGAAGCTCCTTTCAAGGTTCACCTGACCTCAGAACTTAAGCTGGCTGTGGCTTCTTTGTCCCATATCAGGAATTGAAAGGCAAGAATGAGCCATGGCTTGATAATGAAAACATTAGAAACTGCTTGAAGCCTAAATAAGGCCAAACTATACTAATTTTTTTTTCTTCAAGGGTAAGCTTGAAATAATTACAATACATGGGAAGAACTTGATGCAAATGAAGGTCAATAGTAGCTAAAGTACTGGGAGCTGTGATTTCTTGTGTGTATTATAATCTGTGTTCTGCTTTTATAAGCACTTAAGAGAGAAAACATTTTTTCTATTATATATACTGCTAAATAGATACTTATATAGTTGAGCAAGGCTTTTTTCATTCTTTGGCAGGTTGGTATAAGACAATTCATGAGGATCTTTAGTCAAATCATAACATTGCATACATTCTCTACTACTACTGCATGCAAAATTGGCTGACTCAAATCTGGCACAGAACACTAAAGGCAAATATCCAGTGATGGATATTTTTGGGATGGGATGGAGATTCCTCACTCATGGCTGTGGTTTATTGACATACTTTCGGATTAATGTGGTACAAAAACTTTTAAAAGCAGAAGCTTTAGATAAGATAAGATAAGATAAGATAAGATAAGATAAGATAACCTTTATTGTCATTTTTTTTTACTGTGGGCACAACGGCACACATCAAAAATGAAATTTAGTTGCCCGCTCTCAAAGTGAAACATACATGACACACACCTAAACATACCATGAACAACATATGTATAGACCCACACCCCTACATATACGTAGCAAATAAATATTAAATACTGTCCATCTTGAATATATATGGAAGGAGGAAGCTTGAGAGTTCATAAGATTAATGCTGTATGGAATGAAACTATGGCTGAATAATTTCTGCCTATTATAAGGACTGGATTTTTTCTTCTTCCAGGATTTGGAATGCTCTGACAGATAATTATGGTAATGTAATGCCAGTTGATTGGAAATCATCCCACACCAGAACTCTGCACTTGCCAACCCTGAATCTTTCTGAAAAGGGAGTAAGTATTGCCAGAACAATTTGAAAAATGTTCCTTTTGTCCATTTAAATCTGTGTCCTAGACATCAAATATTACATAATCTGTCAATTTAATTCAAGGCTCCTTTGCCATACCATTATTAGCTTTCTGATTCTTTTGGTGTCACGGCTTTTCTTCTTTAAAATTTATCTAACACATGCCCCAATGTCCAATAAGATATGTTCATTCTAAAAAATACAAGAATTATCATTTTAATGCTAATTCCTACATTTGCATTCCTGCACATTTCATTGATTATGTTGTCAGCTCTAATCATGCATAATACTTTTGGTTTAAGCCAGAAATAAAGTAACTAGTAATAATAACTGATATAAGAATAAAAGCAGTGCTCTGTTTCATTAAAAATATATTCAGTATATTATTCCTTCTTAGCTGGTATTAGGCAAAAGATAGAAGCATTTAAACTTTTTCAGATTGCCCTGGAAAGCTCTTAATGCAAAAACTGCCTTGATTAAAGTCAAGAGCTTGGGATTACACTGATAAACCCATGACATTTTCTCAACAATGGGGCAGAAATGATTCTCCATTATCTGCTTCTGGGATAATTTTTATATTATTATTTGTTGCTGTAGCTTACAACTCTGAGATTTCCTGGTGACTTCTAACCAGGTCCAGCTATGCTAAGCTTTTTGACTAAGTTCAGAAAGTCCCAAAGGACTTTTCTTTGAAGACATTTCACTTCTCATCTAAGAAGCTTCTTCAGCTCTGACTGGATGGTGGGGAATGGAAGGATCCATCCAGTCAGAGCTGAAGAAACTTCTTGGGTGAGAAGTGAAACATCTTCAATTTTTAATTTTTAACCAACAAAACAAAACAAAGCAAAACATAACACACATACACACACAGTATATACTCTTCTCCCTTTTTTTTTTAACAGCGATTACGTAACGGTAATCTTCTATTATTTACATTTCCCCCCTTATTCTTCTTTAGAATATTTGTCCTTATTGTCCCGTTGTTTCTTATTTACATTTTTCTTCCTTCATATTCTACTTCTTACTAAGAATAATTCATATTATTATTATTATACATTATTATACACATATTTTCACTTTTGACCTTTCCATATTTATTCTCCTCTATTATTTCTAGTCTCCAACCAGTCATACCACTTGTTCCATGTTATATAGTACTCTGTGTCTTCCTTTTCTTTTATCTCTTTTGTTAATTTGTCCATCTCAGCACAGTCCAGGATTTTTCTTATCACTTCTTCCTCTGATGGCATATTCTCACTTTTCCAGCACTGTGCGTATGCTATTCTTGCCGCCGTTATTATATGTAAAATTAAGTACCATATTTCTTTACTATATTTCCTGTTTAAAATACCCAACAAAAAGATCTCTGGTTTCCAGTCTACGGGTTGGTCTATTATTTCTTCAATCCATTTTCTTATTGTAGTCCAGTATTTTTTTGCAACTGGGCATGTCCACCATAAATGATAATATGTTCCATGTACTTTTTTACATTTCCAGCATGTTGGTGAATTGTTCTGGAACATCTTGGCAAGCTTTGCTGGTGGAAGATGCCATCTGTAAAACATCTTCAACTGGTTTTCCTTGAATGCCGCCGACATAGCCAATTTTATATTTATTTCCCGTATTTTTGAGAAGTGAAACATCTTCAAAGAAAAACAAGAAAGTCCATTGCCTCGTGAAAAAAAGCATCTTTGGGACAACCATGACTTGGATGACTGAGAATTTCCATAGACATTAAGTTCAGATAGGTTCTTTCACTTACTTGGATAGATAATAATAATAATAATAATAATAATAATAATAATAATAATAATAATAATAATAATAGGCTCCTTGGGCGCAATCCCAAAACAACTGGAGCACCACTTGAACACCATTGGCATTGACAAATTTGCTATTAGTCAATTGCAAAAGGCGGCCTTACTAGGAACTGCTTCCATCCTGCGACGATACCTGTAATACCCTCAAACATCCACATCTGCCTATCCCAGGTCCTGGGTAAGGACTCGATAGGTAGACAAAATGCCAAATCCAGTCTGAACATCTGGCTGACTGTGCGATGATTGACAATAATAATAATAATAATAATAATAATAATAATAATGTTGGAAGGGACCTTGGAGGTCATCTAGTCCAACCCCCGGCTCAGGTAGGAAACCCTATACCATTTCGGACAAATGGCTGTCCAGTTTTTTCTTAAAAACTTCCAGTGTTGGAGCATTCACCGCTTCTGGAGGCAGGTTGTTCCACTGGTTAATTGTTCTAACTGTCAGGAAGTTTCTCCTTAGTTCTAAGTTGCTTCTCTCCTTAATCAGTTTCCATCCGTTGCCTTCAGGTGCTTTGGAAAATAGCTTGACTCCCTCTTCTTTGTGGCAGCCCCTGAGATATTGGAACACTGCTATCGTGCACCCCTCGTCCTTCTCTTCGTTAAACTAGACATACCCAATTCCAGCAACCGTTCCTTATACGTTTTAGCCTCCAGTTCCCTAATCATCTTTGTTGTTCTTCTCTGTACACTTTCTAGAGTCTCAACATCTTTTTCACATCGTGGTGACCAAAACTGGATGCAGTATTCCAAGTGTGGCCTTACCAAGGCATTGTAAAGTGGTATTAATACTTCACATGATCTTGATTCTATCCCTCTGTTAATGCAGCCTAGCACTGTGTTGGCTTTTTTGGCAGCTGCAGCTCACTGCTGGCTCATATTTAAATGATTGTCCACTAGGACTCCAAGATCCCTTTCACAGTTACTACTATTGAGCAAGGTACCCCCTATACTATACCTGTATATTTGGTTTTTCTTACCTAAATGTAGAACCTTACTTTTTTCACCATTGAATTTCATTTTGTTAGATAGTGCCCAGTGTTCAATTCTGTCCAGATCCTCCTGTATCTTAAGCCTGTCTTCTGGAGTGTTGGCTATTCCTGCCAGCTTGGTGTCGTCTGCAAATTTGATGAGTTCCCCATCTATCCCCTCATCCAGATCATTGATGAAGATGTTGAAGAGCACTGGGACCAGAACAGAGCCCTAGGACACCCCACTACACACTTCCCTCCATGTAGATGTGGTTCCATTGAGGACCACACACTGAGTACGGCCGGTTAACCAGCTACAGATCTATCTGGTGGTGATGCTGTCTAACCCGCATTTTTTTATCTTATCAAGTAGTAGATTGTGATCTACTTTGTCAAATGCCTTACTGAAGTCCAAGTAAATTATATCCACAGCATTCCTCTGGTCCACTAATTTTGTCACTTGGTCAAAGAATGCAGTAAGATTTGTCTGGCATGATCTGTTTTTGACAACCCGTGTTGGCTTTTAGTAATGACTTTGTTTGCCTGTAGGTGTTCGCTGATTCGTTGTTTGATTATCTTTTCCAGAATCTTCCCAGGTATTGAGGTCAGGCTGATAGGTCTATAATTTCCTGGGTCCTTTCTTTTTTTTTTTTTTTTTTTTTTGAAGATGGGAACTACATCATCTCTTTTCTAGTCCTCTGGTAGTTCCCCAGTGCTCCAGGATCTTTGAAAAATATAGTTCAGTGGTTCTGAGATCACATCTGCCAGTTCCTTGAGAACCTTGGGTAATCCATCTGATTCTGGTGATTTGAACTCGTCTAGGCTGGACAGGTGTTCACTTACCATTTTTTTGCCTATCTTAACTTGTATTTCTATTTTGTTTTTTATGGCACTATTTTTGATAGGTTGGTCTGTTTTTTTTCCTTTGTGTAAAAACAGATGCGAAAAACGAGTTAAATAGTTTTACTTTCTCCCTGTTGCTTGTCACCTTCTTGCCACTTTCACCCACTAATGGACCAATTGTTTCCTTCACTTTTTTCTTGTTTTTTTACATGTTGAAAGAAGCTTTTTTTGTTATTTTTGTCTTTGGTCGCAAACCTTAGTTCATTTTGAGCCTTAGCTTTCCTCACTTCGTCTTTGCAGGCTCGGGCTATTTGCTGATATTCTGACTTAGTTATGTGTCCCTCTTTCCACTTTCTATATTTGTCCTTTTTATCTTTCAATTGATAGAGAGTTCTTTATGCAGCCATGCTGGTTTCTTTTGAGAGCTGTTATTTTTCCTCTTTGTTGGTATTGTGCTAGACTGGGCCTTTATTATCTCACTTTTCAAAATTTCCCAAGCCTCTTGAGTTGTTTTCCCCTGGAGGATTCTCATCCATGGAATCCTTCCCAAACCCTCTCTAAGTTTATTGAAATTAGCTCTCTTGAAGTCCAAGACTCTAGTATGACTATGTTCTATTGCTTTTGCTTCCATAATGTTGAATTACAATATTGCATGATCACTTCCTCCCAAGGTTCCTATGGCTTCAACACCTTCTATCATTTCATCTCTGTTAGTGAGAATTAGGTCCAAAATGGCTAATCCCCTAGTTCCCTTCTCTACTTTTTGGAAGACAAAGTTGTCTGCTAGGTTTGTCAGGAATCTGTTTGATCTTCCACTTGGTGCAGTTTGTCTCCCAGTTGATGTCAGGGTAGTTAAAGTCTCCCATTACTGTTGTGATGTGCTTCCTACATACCTTAGTTAGCTGACTAGCGAAAAGTTCATCTATTTCCTGTGTTTGGTTGGGTGGCCTATAGTATACCCCTATGGCAATTTCGTTTCTCCCCCCCCCCCTTTTATATTGACCCATATGCATTCAGGACAGTTTTCATCATTGTTGTGCTCTATTTCTGTAGAAATGTAGTTATTTCTTATATAGAGAGCAACTCCACCTATTCTTTTATTTGGTCTGTTTCTTTTAAATAATTTAAATTCCTCTAGCTGTGTGTTCCATTTGTGGGTTTCATCCCACCATGTTTCCGTAATGGCAACAATATCATATCTGCCCTCATTAACCTGAATTTCTAGTTCACCCTGTTTGTTGTTCATACTCTGTGCATTTGTGTATAGACATTTAAGTCCTTTATGACTGACCCTGTGTTTACTTCCTACATAACCTGTGTGGTGCCTGAGTTCCCCTAATGTCTTACCACCTATTTGGTTAGTGCACTTTGTGTGGCACTCGCTATTAAGAGCTTGATTTTGCTTGATAGCAAGGTTGATGTTCTTGTCCACATACACATCTATGTTACATGCACTGATAGCCCTATAATTTTTAGATTGCTGGGGACAGGGATGTTCTGTATCAGTTAGCTCACTGTCCCCGCTGTTTAGTTTAAATATTCCTCCAGAAAATCTGTGAATTTATAGCCAAGTAACTCAGTCCCTTTCTTTGATGGATGCAAACCATCTCTTTTATATATTTTTTCATTGGACCAGCTGCTGACATCGGGACTAATATATCCAAAGCCTTCCCCTTTACTCCACTCCTTTAGCCACATATTGAATTGTGCTATATGCTGGCCTTTTCCATTTTGGTCCTTATACACTAGTAAGACCTCTGAAAAAATAAGCCTACAGCCTATTCTGCTAAGTTCCTGCCCCAGGCTCTGGAAGTCATTCTGCACAGTGAGTACATCTTTTTGGGACAGATCATTAGTGCCAAGATGTACAATAGCCTCCACATCACCGTCTATACTGGCATTCTTGATTATTTTACAAATACGCTTCTTGTCCCTACTGGCAGTAGCACCTGGAAGATACCTGACCTCATTCAAAACCTCTGTGTCCTTTCCTAAATTTACATCCCTTATAACTGAATCACCAACCAGAAGGTGGCTTCTCTTTTGGGGTGCCTTTCTGTTCTTGTATGACTGATGTGTAATACCTGATTCGCACTTCTCCCTGTCAAAAACAAGTTCTTCATCTCGGACCAAGATCCCCTGCTTATTTGAGTTGTCATCACAAATACCTTTACCTGTCTTCTTAATGTCCCTATTAAGGTCAGCAAGGGCACTGTATCTGTTGTGCAGGGACACAGCAAAAGCTTTATGTTTATGGTTCACAGCTCTCACCCTTCCAGATCCCACAGTTCTCCACACTGCCCTTCTCTTGCAGGATCTTTGTGGTAGAGGGGGCTGATAGCTTGGAGGCTCACTGGAGTAGAAGGGCTGAACTGGACATCTAATTTCTGCCTGAAGAGCAGAGATTACAGAACCTAGATAAATAATCTCTCCTTGTAGACTAGTGATTTGTTTACAGATAGGACAGTTTCCAAGATTGAAAAGGGTACTGCGAAAGACAGCTGCAAAACAAGTGTTGCACTGAACTATGCCTGACATTCTTAGATACAAGGAATCACAGACGCACTTGCCCTGAATGTACTGCTGCTGTTTGATTTTTGGTTGTATAATTCGCACAGCGTTAGGCGCGCGGGCCGCTACTTTTAGAGCTCAACTCACAGTTATAGCAAGCACTGGGAAGTTTAAATGCAATAGATCCAATCAGCAAGGCCCCAGTTACTTTTAGAGCTCAACCCCCGCCCCCCTCACAGTTATAGCAAGCACTGGGAAGTTTAAATGCAATAGATCCAATCAGCAAGTGCTGATCCCTAGAACTGAATCAGGAAATCCATGGAAGAGTTTTAAGGTTTCTAAAAGAGCAAAATTATTAAGAAATAATAGAGATTTCATTTGCTGAAGATCTACGCCTACAACCTATCAATGCATAAAGTGTTTATCGGCTGGCCTGTCACAGAGCCTGATATTGATTAGGGACACCCAGCTAGCTTCCATGCCTAAGGGAAGATTCAAGCCTCAATCACTTGGCTTTTAATCTAGCATTTTAGCCATTTTGCTAAAATGGCTTTCTTTAACCATTTTGAGTATATATCTTATTTATTTTGAAGAATAAATTTGACAGTGGCTTGGGACCTCACTATATGTTTAAATACAGGTTTAGATTTCTTTCCCCTCTTACCTCTCCTCTGAAGCCATAATAGAGTCCAAGCTCAATAGTTTGTTTTAGGTTATCAAGTCACAGAATGGATTTTATTCTAAATAAAGATGTCTAAGAAATAAATGTGATCTGTGAACTGACAAGACGGTATCTATTTATTCAGTTCATTTGAATTAACCAACCTGAATGGCACAATATTGTTTGTTTGTTGAACTGAATTTTGATGTGTAGGTTGAGCACTACGTAGATAGGGAAGATAATAATAATAATTTTGGGGTGTCAGTATTTTTAATCCTTCAGCATGTTTAAAGATCTCATACACTATTATATAATTAAGTGTTATGATATTTCGTTGATTTCTAAGTCTTTTTAATAATCTGCTTTTATTTTGTATTTTTATACAGGTTAATGATAACTTGAACCTAGACTTGTCAGATGATGAAGAGTTGAGAGACCAGCTAGACATGCATTCTATCATTGTCTCCTGCATCAATGAAGAACCTCTCTTCACAGCTGAGCAGGTAAAGTTCAAAAATAAATTTGTGCAATTTAGCATCAAACATTTCTTCTTTCAAATATGTTTGAAATGCCTAGAAACAGCTTAGTAAAGATATGGTCTAATACAGAATAACACATGTTTTAATGCAGAAGAGATTTACTGTTTCATTCTTAAATTAGAACTTATATGGGAGAGCTGCAAATTGCCTAATGCCTTCTGCTATTCTTCTTTGTGGCCCACTAGTGTCCCTGGGATCTCCACTTTTTTATAACTCAGTGGGATGAGCAAGGGGAAAAAAAAAACATTGTATTCATTTTACTAGAAAAGCAACTATTTCGATTTTTAAAAAGAGGCTTAGTTTAAACCAGACATGTCAAATTCACGTGACATATTGGGACTGTTTTGCCATTGCCAGCAATGGGGTGGGCGCGGCTTCCGCATGACGTGTCCAGTCCGCGGTCCGGCAATTTGACACCCCTGGTTTAAACCCTTTCTTCTCTCCTGTTACTGTTATGTTAGCTATGTATGTGTACTATGTATGTGTACGACACAGAAAATTGGGTGAAGTATGTACATATAAGTTGGTGGATATGTTGCAGCCCCCCCACCCCCATTCATATCCTTGAAAAGCGCTTTGATAGCAAGTGCTAACCCCCCTCAACTGTGGAAAATACTCCCACATTTGATAAGGGTCACAATATTCAAAATAATTTTCCAGTATTTTATGAATGGCAGTAGGAAAATAAAGTTGGTCTACAAAAACAAACAAAAAACTAAACTAAAGTAAACTAAAACATGATTGAATAATAAAATAGAGATAGAATGGTTCATAATGGTAATTTAAGTCTAAAGTCATCCTTTTTATTTGTGTTACTTTAGTAAGCTCTGTGTATGATGAAATGTGTAGCCAACTTCGGATATAAAAGACATTTTTTTGGTATGGATGTAACACCCATTCAATGGATTTCTTTGTTAAAGAGATTTTACTGCAAACAATGCCATTTGCCTCAATTATGTAATTCCATAAATGAACAAATTGATAGAAATGGTGCAAATTTAGGTTTAATAAGCATTCAAATTAAGTAGACATTTTCTCCACTATCCAAATGTCTATTAAATAAATACTTTATTGGTTTTTGCTGGAGTTCAAATGTGAATTTTTAGATTTTAGCACACATTAGGAGTAGGGAACCTTATTTTTTTGAAATGCCATTAACTCACAGGATGTCAACCACTCTATACCAAGCTGTATATACATAGAGGACTTCTTGTATGAATGTTTTGTTTTTATTTATGGGATTTATCTTCACCTCAATCTTATCAGACTCTAAGCAGCATACAAATACTGATGAAAAATCACAATACTAACAACAACAGTACACTGGTACCATTGATTCCACAGTCAATCCCCAAAAATTTTCTGAAAAAGCTAAGTTTTGACCAGGTTGTAGAAAGCCATGAGAGTGGAATCATCTTTGCCTCATGAGTCCAGTTGTTCCATAGGAGGGGCATCCTCCCCAGAGATCAGTGGGGGCTCATCACTTTTTATGGTGGCTGAGGACCTTTACCAAACCCTTAACCCTCCAACTCAGATAATAGCAATAGGACTTAGACATACACCATCGTAAAGTGCTTTACAGCATTCTCTTGGTGATTTATAATTTGCATATTGTCCCCAACAATCTGGGTTCTCATTTTACTGATCTCAGAAAGATGGAAAACTGAGTCAACCTTGAGCCCCGTCAGGATCAAACTTAGGCTGTGGGCAGAATTTACCTGCAATACTGCAATTTGACCACTGCACCACCAGATCTACTTAGGAAAGGATCTATTTGAGAGAGGCAAACTCTTAGATACCTCTGGCTCCAGGCTATATGGGATTTGAAATATATTGAATTTCACTCAGAAACATATTGATAGATGATAAAGCTCCTACAAAATATATGTGTGCATATATACATCTCTTTCTTATACAGATGACTTCTACAATGCAACTGTTTCGTTTTTCTTTTTTCTTGAAGCAATCAGTGAAAAGGATTATCAGAATGGTAGAGAAATATAATAATTGTGCTCACTAGCTATCCATTCACTGTTCCACTGGTGGAAGATATTTTTATTGTACTAGCTCATAAATGCACGACTATGTTTTAGCAACAGTTTCAGTTTCCTTTCATGTCATCTCTGCAGCATTATTTAACTTCTCTGATTAGACTACTTTAGTCATTCCTCCCAACCATTGAACATTCCTTGAAAAATATTTTATCCAAGAATCTAGCAACTCAGATCAGACCCTAAAATGATAACCGTGCAAGGGACTGAGAGCTGTAATACTGTTACTAAGTCACAAGTAAACTGCTGTATCTAGTATTACAAATTCAGGAAAGTCTGCCAGATTGATTAGAGATGGATAATGTAGAAACATGCTTTCTATTTAAATTGCTAGCTTTTATTACCCAAATCCATGTATAATTGCTGGATTAATATGCTATTCACTTTTGCTTCTCCACATTATGCTTGTTTTTCCTAATCCAACTAGTTCCTGCTATCCTATTAATTTTTCAGAAAATGATTAAAACATAGCTTTTCTGAAAGGCCCTTGGAGACAAATCTATGTTTTGCTTCCTTTCAGAGCAGTAGTGGATTGTTTTAGTTTTACTGATGTTTTCTGAGAATTATTATGGTTTTTGTGGATTTTATCATTTCTCTGATGATTTGTAAATCACTTAGAAATGTATAATTCTATAGAAGTATAAGAATTGACTAACTGAATGGTATGGTATTAATTTATGACTATATTGTTCCAAAGGCAGGATAGACGAGACCAAATAAATCAGAGCTCCAAGGCTAGAAGTTTTCTCAAAGAACATGTTTATTGGTTACATAGTATTGGCACGGTCAAAAGTGAAACCAAGTCTATTACAAAGTTAAACTTCCCACCCCAGGGCTATGCAATCAGCTACGTTTATCAATAGAATAGTTTGGTGGGCTTTCTACCCAACTGCTCCCCCTCCCAATCCAACTGGCAAAAATGACCTTGGTTCCCATGGGACAGTAAATTGTTTAGACTAGCAAAATTCTTCCGTACCCCCTCCCATCTTTGTGGCAACCTAGCATGAGCAAGATAGCTGCTGTTGTAGAGTTGACAAGTGGGGTCTCCATGATTAATGTTATAAACAATAATTTATATATAAATCATAATTAACTTTGATTGGCACTGTGACCTAGAGATGGAATTCTCACTTCATAATCAGGAGGCTGTAAATTCAATCCTAGGTAGTGACAGATATTTTTCTTTCTGGGTGCAAAGAATAATTGTCTGCTGCAAACTCCATATAGGCTTCAGGAAGGGTATCCAGGCAGTAAATGCTCAAGATCCATTCAGTTGCCCTGATTCCATCCCGATGCAAGGGATTATTGGTTACATAATTAACTTAAAGATATTTCTCTATTTTTGAAAATCACCCTATGATATTGTTGTATTCATTATTAGAACTTTTATATTTACAGTTTTAAAGTCTTTCAGTGATTAAAAATTATTATTAAATAGTCTTTACAAAAATAAATAATCAGTATAATTTTGTCTTTGGTCCTCTGTAACTTTCTCTATGTGGGTGGAAGGTGATAGAAGAAATAGAAGAAATGATGCAGGAATCTCCCGATCCAGATGATGATGAAACACCTAACCAGACAGACCGTCTGTCCATGTTGTCCCAAGAAATTCAAACACTTAAAAGGTCTAGTGCAAACCACAATTATGAAGAAAGTAAGTGATGTTTACTTGTATCTTCTGTTCAATGTTTGTCTTAAAATCAGTTCTGCTGTACTTTAAAACTTCTTGAAAATATAATTTCAATCTTACCTTCTAGATTATTTCTGCCTAGGTCACAGGTCGGCAACCTGCGGCTCCGGAGCCGCATGCGGCTCTTTGAGCCTTCCCCTGTGGCTCCCAGCCTCCTCTGCCTTTGCAGAGAGAGACAGAGACAGAGAGAGGCAATTGCACTTCCCTGCTTCTGTGTGTGTGTGTGTGTGTGTGTGTGTCTGTGTGTGTGTCTGTGTGTGTGTGTTTGTGTGTGTGTGTGTGTGTGTATGTGTAAAAGAGAGTGCACTCACAGTGTTCTCCGAGGAGCTGAAAAGCTTTCTGGGCGGAGCTCCTCCCTTTGCTGCGTCTCTGAAGGAAGCAGGAAGCAGGAAGGGCAGGAGAGAGCTAGCTAGCCCAGCTAGGCTGACTCAGGAATTCTGGGAGTTGAAGTCCATGAGTCATAAAAGAGACGAGGTTGCTTGTTGGACAACAGCTTGAAGCTTGCCAGGTGAGCAGCAGATAGGAGGGAGGGGAGAAAGAAAGAGAGAGAGAGAAAGAGAGAGAGAGGGAGGGAGAGAGAGAGAAAGAGAGAGAGAGAGAGAGAGAGAGAAAGAAAGAGAGCGGGGGAAGAGGAGTGGCAGACCAAGGGCAGATAGAGAGGGAGGGAGGGAGAGAGAGAGAGAGAGAGAGAGAGAGAGAGACCCTTTAGACATCTAAAATGAAGATAACACTGCATATATCCTTTTTTTACCTGTGTGTGTATGTGTGTGTGTGTGTGTGTGTGTGTGTGTGTGTATACACATACATATATACACATACACACACAAACACACACAAACAAACACACACACACCTATAATAAAGGTAAAAAAGGATATATGCAGTGTTATCTTCATTTTAGATATCAAAAGGGTTTTGCGGCTCCCAGTGTTTTGTTTTTGGTGGGAAACGGGTCCAAGTGGCTCTTTAAGTGTTTTGGGTTGCCTACCCCTGGCCTAGGTATTGAGAAAACTATATTTGCTTCAATTCCAGTTCACCAAGACAGACTACCAGATCCACATTCTTGATATTATTCATGTTGTTAAATGATTTTATATATTTATATTGATTTGGTACTACCATGTTTTCCTGAAAATAAGACTAGGTCTTATTTTTTTTTCCTCCAAAAGAGGCACCAGGTCTTATTTTGGGGGTTGTCTTACCCCCAGCACTGACAGCCCCACTCAGCAGGTCCATTTCTTTCTTTTTTTTTTAAACAATTTTTATTATTTTTCCATTTTACACTAACAGAAGCTTAAGAACCAGTGTGGAGATATGGTGATCAATAACATTGTATATATACAATTCACACAATATTTCTTAAAACTTCCCTCTCTATTTATGTAGAAATTATAATCAATTAAATTCAAATAAATTCATTCATTAATATGTCTAAATATAAATTTCCTTAATCAATAAAAACTTTCAACCGCTCAATATCAATATAATAATCAAATTAATACACTCCTATATCCAATTCATTCTTTAATATGTCGCTATATATAAATTAAATGCTTAAATCAAAACCAACGCTCTCTATCTATTTAAATTATTGGAATCTCATTAATACCTTTCTAACACATATTTTCATTAAGTATATTGCCAGATATAAATTTCATTAGTCAGTAATCTTTTACGAAAGTTCCTTATCTATCCCAAAGATCCTGTTTTAAATTTTATTAGTTTTTCCAAATATTTAGATTTAAGCTAACCTAATTACTTAAGTATTTCAGGGCCCCCAAATTTCTCTTATTTAAACATATTAGCTCCAAAACTAAATTCCTACATTTCTCAACTATATTTCTATTATTTTTCAATAATTCTCCAATTATTAATTCCATCTCATTCCAAAACAAAAACCACAAATGGGAAAAGAAAAAAAGAAAAACATACACACACAAAAAAGAACACATATTCTTGCTATACTTCAATATTAAATTCTAAATCATTTCATAATAACCTCCCATTTAGCACAAACCAAATCCAAAACAGTCCAAATCGCTATAAAACCTTTACCATCCATAATTATCATCTCAAATTTAATATTTATATCTTATTCTGGGTTTCCTTCTATTCCAAATAGGTTTCCATAGTCGAGTCTCTAGTTCTGCAAATAGCTCTCCCATTGTCTCCTGCCACACTGTGCATAGGAGCAAGAGATCTCCCATTATCCATTTTCTTAGGCTGGTATAAGAGTTATAGTCATTCTGAAAAGCTTGTGCCAAAACGTCATTTCCCATCTTTTTCAATGTTGCATAAACTTTAGTTGGAATCCTTTTTTTGGTATGGTCCTCTTTAGTCAAGTTTTGCTCTTCTTCCAATAGTTTTTCCTCTCTCGGAAAGTCAAATGGTATCTGCAAATCAGCTTGACCTTCCGAAATAAGCTCCTCCATTTCCATATTATAGGTCATCTGACCATTTATATTAAGGCTTATTCCCAGTATCGATTGCAAATCCAACTGTACATTTGCTTCTTCAATTCTCAATAAGCTGAGAGCAGGTCTTTTGAATACCAACTACAGTTTCACTTAAAGCTTGTGCTTGACTTTGTCGATGTAAAGAAATCTCCTTTTTACGAGCAATTATCATCTCCGTGTTTTCTAAGATTTTATCCAGAATATATTTATAAATAGAGTCTGAAGGGGTTCCTCCATTTTTATCATATTTGAAGACATTCTCTTTTTGGGGGAGACTATATTTAAACACAGTCATTCAATATCCATCTCCTCCCAAGTTTCTTAGTCTATTTCCTTTATGCAAATTCCAAGAGAAAAGAAAAAAAATAGCAAGAGCGATACTTAGTTTCAGCAGAAGATGT
This sequence comes from Crotalus tigris, assembly GCF_016545835.1. NCBI lineage: Eukaryota > Metazoa > Chordata > Lepidosauria > Squamata > Viperidae > Crotalus > Crotalus tigris. The sequence continues at coordinate 51,195 of NW_024097047.1, read as the reverse complement.
CCCCCAACGACTACTCAAAGTTAATCAAATAATCAGTCTTTTCGGAAAACATAAAAAATAAGAAAAAATAATACTCTCCAAATGCATAGCCTAAGTCTCTCTAAAAGAAAATTTTTTGGAGCTCCAATGTATTCAAAAATAGAATCAGCCATTAAAACAAAAATAGGTTTCGTCCTTTTCTTAAGCTTCTCCTCCCCCCATTTAAAACGCCGCTTCAACAAAAAGGGGAATAATTCCAGAAAAAAAAACTTTTCACAGGAAAAAAAGAAAGTAGAGGTAAAAAAAAATCTCACCAAATCTTCCATGGTGGGTCTGCTTGCTTAGATGATCTGATGGCTTATGGTTGGCACAGCTAAATTATCGGCCATAGATGGCTGATCTTTACCCTGTCGGCCCAAAGGAGATACTCGGTGCACAGAGGACGCCGCCGTTCCTCTGCAACTATCCGAGAAGCCTCCTCAATGGTAGACACTCCTCCAGAGCATCTTTTCGACCCTCTAAGAGGTCTACCGGCAGGGGAAACTCGATCGGCAAAGGGACCGCACCGCCACGAAACTGGAACTGGAAACCTCAGCAGTTCCACTTCTGGGGCCAAAGGAGCAGCTTCATTCTGCAGCTGCATTCCAGCCTGCATTTTGCAGTCAAGCCTTTCCAGAAGACCTATGCAGCCGAGTACTCAGCTATGGATTGAATCAATAGCTCAGTCCTCGACTGCAGAGGTCTTGCAGAACCAAACTATGGATTGAATCCATTGCTCGGTCCTCAGCTGCAGTGGCCTTCTGGAAAGTCCCGTGACTGAAAAATGCAGGCCTGGCTGTAGAAGACGCCGCAGAAGTGGCCAGTTAGAAGTCTGGCTGCAAGGTAAGTGTGGGGCAGCTCCACAGTCCCCACCCCTGCCCTAGCTTGATTTTTAAGTTTGTGTGCCTTACCCCCAAACTAAGACTTATTTTGGGGGTAGGGCTTATATTAGGCCCACCCCGAAAAATCAAGCTAGGGCTTACATTCGGGGTAGGCTGTACTTTAAGGGAAACACGGTATAATCCTAAGTGATTTGGAAGTGGGTATAATGGTGTTTATTTAGAGTTTTCAGCTAATAAATACAATAGTACTACTTTGCAGTTATATATGTCGGCAGGATCCAATCTGGATCAGTCATCCGAACCAAAGGTTTAGTCTTCCGAGCTTTCGGATTTGTGCCGGAGCCCCATCTTCAGGGAACTTCTCTCTCTAAACTAGACTAGGGAGAGGTTCCCTGAAGATGGGCTCCCGCATGAGTATGAAAGCTCGGAAGACTAAACCTCTGGTCCCGGTGGTTGACTCAGACTGGATCCTGCAGCATTATCCTGGGACACATATATTGGCCTTCCTTCATGCGTATAGGTCTATAATTTGAAGGTACTTCTGATATAAAGAAAGAAAGAGAAAGTTTGTGAATATAATTTAAACCAGTGTTTTAAGACATGTGGATTTCAACTCCCAGAATCCTTGGCTTTTGGGAGATGAAGTCCACACATCTTAAAAATGAGAAACACTAATTTAAACCATTGAGGAAACCATCTAAACTAAACTGCTTTGAGCTTTAAAAAACCTGGAAGCTCTGAGCTGCAACTTTGTACATGCTAAACTGAATTAAAAACAATTAGAGGGAGGAAGAGAGAGATAATTGCACTGTTAAACAGTTCAAAATTGTTTGAAGTGATTTTTTTTAGAGATCATATCTACATGGGATGGATAGGGATTTATATATATATAAATAAAGGAATGAAGCAGTTTTTAACATAAGTACACTTAGAATATGTTTATTAGGGAAAGTATTGTTGGAAATATATTGTCACTGCAACATATTGTTTTAGCGATCATAATGTTTTCTGATATTTTGAAAACAGAGGTGCAAAAGCTGTCTATGTCTGAATTAAACGATCTCCTAGAAGAGATTGAGGCAGCCATCAAAGACTACTCTGAGGAATTAGTGCAACAATTAGCCCTACGGGATGAATTGGAGTTTGAGAAGGAAGTAAAGAACAGCTTCATATCTGTCCTGATTGAAGTACAAAACAAGCAACGAGAACAAAAAGAAATGGCAAAGAAGAAGAAAAAGTTAAAAAATGGCACTTCTCAGAATGGAAAGCAAGAAAAAAGCCATCTGCCTGGAACAGTAAGAGCTCTGTATTGTGCCTACTTAGAAACATTGTTTACATTTTACCTTTATATAATATCTCTAATTTTGCCCAGTTATTCTTAATAATAGTTAAAATGAATAATAGTAAGTGGCATTAATGACAACAATAACATTGCCTCTTTTAGTAAATGATGGTTGGATCCCACATACTTTGATTGGCATAGAAATACTCATAATCTTCTATTTTTCTGATCATCACTAGCACTGGTGACATGTTACAAGAGTCTGAAGAACAACTACTACTTTCTCAGATGATCAGCATTGTATTTCTTACTCTGTCCAACCAAATTTGTACAAGTAGTCTTTTTATCTCTTTCGATAATTGTTACAGAATGAGGTGGAAATTCGGGAAGTGTCTGAAATGTTAGCACCTATTTTAAGTTTGGTTAACATCTGCTATTGAAATTACTATTTTTCAGTAGGGCTGTCAGAGATGTAGAATTTTTCGATACATTTAAGTAGTTGTTGATGCACAAACATACAATTTTTCCTGTCCACAGGCTATTTGAGGTTTCCACATTATTCCTCTTCTCATTAACTTCATGTCATCACCTGTGTATATAATCTCCCTGTTTTGTCTTCTCCATCCACCTTAAACAATAGAACCTGCTGGTGCTATTTATGCATATGTTAAAGTGCCTGCATAGGTCTTCCTAGGCTTATTGGCACTAGAGTATTTCCCAGAATCCACAAGAACCTTCAACAGAAGGTATTCTTGATGTTAAGGTATTTTGTGAATCAGAAAAAACTAGCTGCTGATTTCATTAAAATCTGTGTTTACCAGGTAAGCAAACATATTGTCACTAGAACAACAGGAACTTGGTAGAAATTGTGGCAACCCAATTCTCTTAGCAAATTCCCTCTGAAAAGACATTCATTACAAAGCAGAATTATATAAAAGGTTAAATGTAAACCATACTTCTTATAAATAACAAGAAGGAAAAATAACATTTATCAGTATATTGTAAAAAGTATATCATTTGAGAGACAACTAAGCTAAGCATGTATGCTGCAAATACTTTTGTTAAAGTATTTTTCTGCTGTAATTTATGTTACATAGAAATAATGTGATGTGACCTATAATTTAACCTTTTATTTGCCAAAATAATTAGGTCCAATGAATTATCAATGGAACCTAACTAATAAATGCATTAATTATCTTCTACTACACTGTCACCTAAAAATACAATTTATTCTGCAGAGCTTTAAAACTATGTACAGTTTTGAATGAATGAAAATAATCAATATAGCCCAGTTTTAAACACATATAAAGACTATAAGCTAAGCTGCATAGCAAAACAACTAGAGCATGTAAGAATAATTTAAAATCAAGGAAAATATAAAAATGCTTTGCCTGGTGCCTATAAAGTAAAGGATTGGGTGCCAGGCATTTTTTTTTTCAAAGAATGAATGTATTGTAGCTGAAAAAAAAACCCTTCTCTTACTCTAGAGCAGTGGTTCTCAACCTGTGGGTCGGGACCCCATTTGGGGTCGAATGACCATTTCATGGGGGTCGCCAAACCATGCTGTCCACCATTTTGTTCCCTTTTCCCTAGCTGTCCTACTCCCTCTTATTGGTGGCCACACTCACTTGGGGGTCACCACAACATGGGGAACTGTATTATGGGGTCACGGCATTAGAAAGGTTGAGAACCACTGCTCTAGAGGAATGTATCAGCTCAATAGCTTAATGTTCAGACACTATCTCTACAAAAGTATAAGAGTGAACAATCTGTATATAGCAGTGGTGGAGAACCTATGGCACGGGTGCCAGAGGCAGCACTCAGAGCCTCTCTGTGGGCACACGCACCATTGCCTCAGTCCTAGGCCTTCAGCTGGATTTTATAAAACCTTTTTGCTTTAGGCCTCCACCATGTGCAAAAAAAAAGGTTCAATCAATCAATTTCAACTTCTCGCGGAAAAAAAAAGATCTTGCGAAGTTGGAATTGATTGATTGAACTTTTTAGTCCCACCCAGTTTGCCGTTACCACCGTAGCCATGTCCACCCGATGGGCCACACCCACCCAATGGGCCATACCCACCCGGCACCGACGATGTATAAGTGGGTTTTGGGTTGCAGTTTGGGCACTCAGTCTCTAAAAGGTTCACCATCACTGGTATATAGTCACCCTTATAAAAATTGTTCAGAACTGAGATATATATCTTTTTCAACATAGATTTTCCTTAACATCTTAAATATTCTTATTTTAGGGAGCCATACGCTGTTTAATAATAATAATAATAAAGTTGGAAGGGACCTTGGAGTCATCGAGTCCAACCCCCTGCTCAGGCAGGAAACCCTACACCATTTCATACAAATGGCTGTCCAGTCTCTTCTTAAAGAGGATTGGACAGGATTTGACACAATAATGCTGTTATAAAAGGAACATAGCGCTAAATTCATAAATTATAACAGTAAAATTCTTGCATCAAGTAAGAGTTTATTCTGACAAAAGCTTGGCTATTTAATATCTACATAAGAAGAATATGAATGTATAAATGAATGTATCTTAAAAGCCAGTGAGAAGTTTGCAGATACTCAACAAACCCCACAATATGCAACTTCTTGGGAAGAAACTGAGCATAATCATTTCCCTGTCATTGTCACATAGTTTGTCACACAGTATCTGTTTGTTGTAATCTGTCATTGATGTCTTGCACTTTAGGATCAGGAGGTAGCAAGAGACTGCAGTATTAGCTTACAGTACTGATTAGAGTTTACCTTCAATGATTCCATTATTCATTAAAAAAAATAAGGCCATTGGCAGCATGTGATTTGTTCTCCGTTGTTCTTCTATGGGCATCATATAACACTAATTTGTGTGTAGATTATCTTGTGTACAGCAGATTGTATTTCTCACATTTCTCCCATTAAAACCTGAGATCCCCATACTGAAGACAACTGCAAAGAATGAAAGAATTAACTGATTTGTTTTGTGTACAGAAACTGAATGTAGTTCAAAACATAAGCATCCACTTTTTATAGACATTTGTTCATTTCAATACTGCAGTGTGATTTCCAGTTTCAGTTAGAATTTTCTCGTTTGTGTAGGAGAAACTTGAGAAAGCAAATACAGTCAGTTGCATGAGTAGCGGTTTGTTTTTCTGTCAAGACTTCTAGGTATAAAAGAAATAGGGATTTTTTTTTCTTAGTTTAATCAAACAAGACTAGCGTAGAGAGATCTTATGAGCCACCTCATATTGGAATAATGCCTAGTTGAAGAATGAAAGATTGACAGATTCTACAATCTCCAGATCTAGATTTATTTCAAAAAGAATATCAACTGAAAATTGAATTCTCTCTTGTGACATTTTTTGGTATTGTTCTATATTTCCCATATTCAGCTATGGGGGTAAAGAAATGCCATTTTTAATACAAATAAGACATTGGATTATTTGATCTGTGCTTGTAATGTATAAGGGGATTGGGCAAGAAGCAAAAAGCTTACAAGAGAACGTACTTTAGCATGTTCTATGTGTGTGATTTCAAATATATTTAAATATATTATTTGAAATAATAAGCATGAGCCAAAGATTATTAATGCAAAAACAACCTTGTCCTAGTTCTGTATATATGATATTTGACTGGCTCCATTCCTAAATACCTAAAGAGCAAAATATTTAAAAGTCAGTACTTTTCTCATTAAGCTACAGCTATATTTCATTCTAACATTTACCTTGCTGGCATCCCCCCCAAAAAACCTAACTAATACCTTTACATTTTTCTTTTTCCCTCCTTTTCTGTCACGTTCTCACTCCTTATAGCGCTTCAGTATGGAAGGAATCTCAAATGTCATTCAGAATGGCTTTCGACAAACGTTTGGAAACGCGGGTGGAGAAAAACAGGTGCTGGGCTACCCTCTGACTTTGTTTTCCTTGTCTGTCTTTTCTGTCTCTTTATACATTCCTGTCTTAAAAGTTGGCAGTTTCTGACTTCAGGTGTTCTTAGAAAGGGAGGAAATACATTTCTATGCTTTTTTGCATCTTCCCTGCCTTAAAGCTAAGAGCTGTTTACAAAGGTTTTCTTCCCTTAGTAGTTAAAGAAGCAGACAAGCCTTGATATGCACAGGAAAAAAAAAACAGAGTAGATGAAAAAATTCCCCTTAGGGTTTATTTTAATTTTTCAAAATAAAATGCAGGCAACAACATAATACATACTTGGAGTTAAATACCTGTCTAAGAAAGCAGTAATGAAAGATCATGTTAGCTTTAAAGTTTCAGTCTAGGAAGAGAAAAACGAACAGAACTATGCCTCGTATCTTCCAAAATGATAAAATTTATTTTGCTGTTTTTAAGTTACAAGAAGTAAAAATCCTTGACATTTCATATATGCTTTTTACGGGAAGAAAATCTCTGAACAAAATGCATGTTCCAGAAGCTTATGAAATATATGTAGCCAAGTAGTATGTTGCAGGATCCAAACTGGGTCACTTACCAGATCCTGCAACATTATCCTGGAACACATATATTTGCCTTCATTCATGGAAGTAATATGTGCAATAAAGGGCAGAACTCTTTATTTTATGCCAATACAAAGCCAGAAAAAGCCTTATTTGAATGTCTACAATTCCTCCAACATTCTTTTTTATGGTTAAGAGAGAAGGCAAATTTCATGGTTCCAGATATATTTTTCCTGATTCTTCCCATCTCCATTTACTTTGCTTATTCTTTTATCTGATGAAGAGTGTTGAAGAACCGGAAGTAAGCCCAATAAAATAAAAGTATTGCTCTTATGTGGACCATGGATGATGATAAGAAATATGAAAAACATATTTTACCATAAGTTATTTTATTACACAAAATTTAATACAATGTTACAAGTGATTTGCTAGAGTACGATGTTGAGCAAATACATAAACTGTAGAGCAGTGGTAGCGAACCTATGGCATGGGTGCCAGAGGTGGCACTCAGAGCACTCTCTGTGGGCACGTGCACCGTCACCCCAATCCTAGGCCTTCAGCTGGGTTTTATAAAACCTTTTCACTTTAGGCCTCTGCCACCGTGTGCAAAAAAAAAAAAAAAAGGTTCAATCAATCAGTCAATGTCAACCTCTCGCAGGAAAAAAAAAGAACTTGCAAAGTTGGAATTGATTGATTGAACTTTTTAGTCCCACCCAGTCTGCCATTACTACCGCAGCCACGCCTACCTAATAGGCCACACCCAGCCAATGGGCCACACCCAGCCAATGGGCCACACTCACCCGGCACCCGACAATGCATAAGTGGGTTTTGAGTTGCAGTTTGGGCACTCAGTCTCTAAAAGGTTTGCCATCACTGCTGTAGAGAATGTTGATAAAATCTTGCACAAATTGACACTTAATTTATGTTTTATATGTACATGGTTTTGATTGGTTTTCATATGGGAGTATTATTTCCAGATTACAGGTAACTTTGGAGTTTTTTATATAGTTTTTTCAGAGACAAATAATTTTTCAGCTATTCACTATTTCCAAAACAGAACAATAAATATAGATTCTGCATTTGCATTCACATGGAGACCATGTGTAAATAATAAAGATGGTACGGGTTTGACTCATCTTAAGGCAACATTTAATACATCTATTTCATACTTTGAAACTACTGATTTTTAAGGATTTTGGAGTTGTTAGATATTTTCTCCCTTAGAAGACTAATAATGTCTATGTCAGGATCTGAAGTTATATAACTGTTGATAGAATAGAATTCTTGAAGGTAAGTAAGCCCTATAAATTATAGCCAGCCTTAGAAATTAAGGCTATTTAATTAGCTATTCAATCAATTATGTAGACCATAAGGAGTGCCTTCCCTGTTCTTTCAAGGAAGCAGAAGCAGTACCCTGCCACTCCTATAGAACTAAAGAAAAGAGGTAACTAAAGAAAAGCAAGTAACATTGCTTGCCATAAGCTAAGTGCTCTATGGACAATTTTCTAAAAATTAAGGCTTACTCCAGTACCCTGATAGTCCTCAATAGAACCTAAATGTAGCACAAGGGAAGCCACTCAATTTTTTTTCTTTCTTCTCAATAGTATTTTTTGTTTCAAAATTCAATCTTTATTATTATTTGTTTTTCTAGCAACTCTCTCTTTTTTTTCAGTGTAGAAAGGATATTAGAGATTTGGGGAAGAGGCTGGAGGAACTAACATAGAGAGAAAAAGAAGATGGCACAGAACAACTGGAGACATAAAACAATTTTTTTAAAAAAAAAAATCCTTGACCTGTTGTGGTCTGATTTATTCTTTTATAAACCAAAATATCCTATTTTTCGTTCTAAAAATGTACCAGCCATGAGAATGAAGTGGCACGATCATGGAAACTTAGAGATTGAAAGGAAGGGAACATAGTATTGCACCAAAGTATAATTGAGAATGATGCTATCTTTCACCCATGCCAGTGATTTACATACGCTATAAGAGAGATTGGGGGGGGGGGGAATACCTGCCTGTGTCATTCAGAACTAGATAATGAGCCATGGTGGTGCAGTGGTTAGAATACAGTACTGTGGGCTACTTCTGCTGACTGCCGGCTGCCAGCATTTCGGCAGTTCGATTCTCACCAGCTCAAGGTTGACTCAGCCTTCCATCCTTCCAAGGTCGGTAAAATGAGGACCCAGATTGTTGGGGGCAATGTGCTGACTCTGTAAACCGCTTAGAGAGAGCTGAAAAGCACTGTGAAACAGTATATAAATCTAAGTGCTATTGCTAGGGAATAGATTATCTACTCTGCGTCTCTTTATCTTGCAGCTGTGTGCTGTACTAAACTCTAGTCTCTTAGCTTTCTTGCTTACCAAGGATAAAAGCCCGTTCTTATTACAGTATTACTTTTTTAATCTTAGGCTATTGGTGCAATACACAGGATCTCAATAAAGGAGAATATTTGTAGCTCGGTAAAAACGAGGGGTCTTTAATGCTCTCCAAACTTGGTTGTTTTCTTGCAGACATTTCATTATCCAAACTAAGTAACATCATCAGTGCTAGTCTCTGATAGATTAAGATTTAGATTTATATTTAGATCGGTACTAGAGTAGCACTGATGATGTTACCTAGTTTGGGTAATGAAACATCTGCAAGAAAACAAGCTCTGAGAGCACCAAGGACCCCTCATATATAGGATAGGATAGGATAGAAATAGAAATAATAAGAATAGAGTAGAGCTGGTAGGAACCATGGAGGTCTTCTAGTCCAGCCCCCTGCTCAAGCAGGAGAACCTATATCATCTCAGACAAGTGACTGTCTAGCCTCTTTTTAAAAATCTTCAGTGATGGAGCGCCCACGATTTTTGGGGGCAAGCTGTTCCACTTGTTAATTGTCCTCACTGTCAGGAAGTTTCTCCTTAATTCCAAGTTGCTTCTCTCTTTGATAAGTTTCCAACCATTGTTTCTTGTCCTGCCCTCTGGAGCTTTGGTGAATAATGTGACCCCCTCTTCTTTGTGGCAGCCCCCAAATACTGGAATACTGCTATCATGTCTCCCCTATTTCTTCTTTTCTTTGGACTAGCCAAACCCAAATCCTGCAGCCGTTTTCGTATGTTTTAGTTTCCAGACCTCTGATCATCTTAGTTGCTTTTCTCTGAATTTTTTCCAGACTCTCAACATCTTTTTTGTGATATGGTGACCAAAACTGGCTGCAGTATTCCTGGTGTGGTTTTACTAGGGTTTTATAAAGCGGTACTTATACCTCGTGTGATCTTGATTCTATGCCTCTGTTTATACAGCCCAGGATTGTATTAGCTTTTTTGGCTGCTGCTGCACACTGCTGGTTCATGTTAAGTGATCATCCATTAGGATGCCAAGGTCCCTCTCACAGTTATTGTTTTTAAGCCAGGTCTTGCCCAATCTGTACTTGTACTTTTGATTTTTCCTGCCTAAATGTAAAACTTTGCTTTTCTCCACATTGAAACTCATTTTGTTGTATAGGCCCATTGTTCAAGTTTATCAAGCTCTTTTTGGATCCTGAGTTTATCTTCTGGGGTGTTGACTACTCCTGCCAGTTTGGTGTCATCTACAAATTTGATGGGTTCCCCTTCAATTCCCTCATCTAAGTCATTGATGAAGATGTTGAAGAGTACTGGGCCTAAGACGGACCCTTGTGTACCTCACTGCTTACTTCTCTCCATGTGGATGTAGTGCCATTGAGGACTACTCATTGCGTACAGTTTGCCAACCAGCTACAGATCCATTTGGTGGTAATATTGTCTATTCCAGTTTTTTCTAGCTTACCAAGGAGTAGGTTGTGGTCTACTTTGTCAAATGTCTTACTGAAGTCTAAATATACTACCTCCACAGTATTTCGCTGGTCTATTAGTTTAGTCACTTTGTCGAAGAATGAAATAAGATTGGTTTGGCATGCTCTGTTTTTAACAAACCCATGCTGGCTACTAGTTATAACTTTGTTTGCTTCTAGTTGTTCGCAGATCTGTTTTTTTGATTATCTTTTCTAGGATCTTCCCAGGTATTGATGTTAAGCTGATTGGTCTGTAGTTTCCTGGGTCCATTTTTTTCCTTTCTTGAAAATGGAAACCACATCAGCCCTTTTCCAATCTTCAGGTACTTCCCCAATGCTCCAGGATTTTTGAAAGATGTGGTGCAATGGGTCTGAGATAACATCTGCTAGCTCCTTCGGAACTCTGGGATGTAATCTGTCAGGCCCTGGTGATTTATATTCACAAGATCAGACAGGTGTTCTCTTACCATTTTCTTGCTTATTTTAATTTTTGTTTCTAATTTGTCTTTTGCAGTGTTTTTTTTAGTATGTTGGGCTATAATTTCTTTTTGTGTGAAGACTGATGCAAAGTATGAGTTAAGCAACTCTGCTTTCTCCCTGTTCCCTGGTATTTCTTTGCCATCTTCTCTCTTTAGTGGGCCTATTGTTTCCTTGATTTTTTTTTCTTGTTGTTAATATGTTGGAAGAAACTTTTTTATTATCTATGATTTCTGTTGCAAGTCTTTGTTCGTTCTGAGCCTTTGCTTTCCTGACTTCATCTTTGCATGTTCTGGCTGTCTGCTGATAATCTGCCTTAGTTATGTGCCCCTCTTTCCATTTTTTGTATTTGTCCTTTTTGTCTTTCAGTTTGTCAGAGAGATCTTTGTGCAGCCATGCTGGTTTCTTCTTGAATTTCTTGTTTTTCTTTTTCTTTTCAGTGGTATTGTGCTGGTCTAGTCTTTTATGATCACAATTTTCAGAGTTCCCCATGCTTCTTGGGTTGTTTTCCCCTTTAGGATTTTTATCCATCTTTCCTAGGTTCTCTCTAAGTTTGTTAAATCATCTCTTTTGAAGTTCAAGACACAAGTTGGATTGTTTTCTGTTGCTAGTGTTTGTGTTATATTAAATTCCAGTATGACGCGGTCACTTTCACCCAAAGTTCCGGTAAGTTCAACTCCCTCTATCTAGATAGTTGAAGTCTCCCATTACTACTGTGGTATGCTGCCTACATACATTTGTTAACTGGTTGGCAAAGAGTTCATCTATTTCTTCTGATTGGTTGGGTGGCCTGTAATATATACCTATGGTAATGTCACTTTTTTTCTCTTTTATATTGACCCATATACATTCTGGAGAGATTTTATCTTGGATCATGCATTCTCTTACATATAGTGCAACTCCTGCTCCTCTTTTTGTAGACCTGAACAATTTGTATCCACCCATCAGTCCATTCCATTCATGGGTTTCGTCCCACCAGGTTTCTGTAATGCCAACTATATCATCTTATCTTCCTACTACATGTGCTGGGCAACCTTTGAACCTCTGATATACCTTAAGGAATATATGAGACTAAGAAAGCATGGGATCTACTGAGTCCAGACAGTTCCCAAGGAACTTGAAGGATAAGTTGAAAGATTCATGTTCCACCTTGTAGAAAGGTTACCAGCCTCTCCATTATAGCCCGGTATAAAAGATACATTCCAGTGACTATGTTAAAATTTAAGTGGACTATCGAGAAATCATTCCTCAATTCACATTAACATTGTGCATGTATCAGTATCAATTTGAAAGTGGTACATAAATGAGCATTGAAATCTTAACTTTTTAATCCTTCAACAGTACATTAACTATGTGACCTGAAGATACACTTATTATACCAATTACAGTCTTGATTATTATTTGTGCTAACTTACTAGTTCCCTATCTAGTAAAGAGATGTTCAGCTGCATTTTGTCCTTAGTATAAAACATATGAATCTATCAGAGTAAGATATCCTGTTTAAGGAAGGGGCTTCAAACACAAATGTGTCTGATAACTATGCATAACATTATGTTATTAGTTTGATTTATATCTGTGGATTGAATTAGGTTCATAAGTAAATGTATAGTTAATGTATAGTAATTTCATGTTAGTATAAAACTGCTTTTCCTGATCCTGTTTTTGGATTATCCTCTCAATGTACTAGTGTGTACCTCATTACTATTCAATGCCAGAATATAATTTCTAAGAAATAAACCACACACAAGAAATCCAGACCATGGAAATGCCCTTCATTTTGAAAGAAAAAAATACTACCCTATTTTTTCAAAAATATTGAATTGTTATTACCGAAGATCTGTGTTTTTCCTATAAATAATTTTAGAAATAGTAATCCTATACAGTATTGTCCAATCTTAGAACAAAAATACCTTCTTTGTATTGAAATCTTTGTATTGAAATCTTTGTATTGAAATCTGTTGCTGAATCAAGGCTATATGATGGCTCTAAGGTTTTACAAAAAGTAGCAAATGCAACTTTTTAATTATAAGTGTTGAGGAATGAAGCTTTGGAAAGGACACATTTCTTGAGGTTTTTAAATATTTAAAGTTGACGATATAATTTGCTCTAAATTGAGAGTTTATATCCTTAATACTGTAGATAAGAGAAGAAAAATATCAAAGATATGGAAACAAAATATTGTTCAAAATAAAAATTTAAAACTAAATGGCGCTTATTTCTATACCAGTAAAAGCAGATACAGTATAATTTCAAGGAATCACATAAGTCTGTATAAAATCGGTGGAAGAAGTAACAGCTAAGCTCAACTTCATGGCATTCCACTGTTGCTGCTAGGTACATCTACCTCTGAGCATAAATTGACTATCTTGCCAGGTGCACTGTCAGAGTTCACCAGAGGGAGTTATGAAGTCAGAATATAACATTTCCTATCACTGCCAGGGAATGACCAAAAATGGTTTGATTCCAGCCCCAAAACTTTAAGACCAGAGTTGACAGACATGATTTCACTGTCCTGGCATGTATAGTGTTTATTCTTTGCTAATAACTATAATGCATTGAGCTTTTCTAGAGTTCATTAAACATCATTTTATGGAGTCTTAAGAATCTTCTGTTGTTGTACTTAAAAGAAGTTTTCATTTATATTTTGGCTGTACAGAATACCTAATGTAAAAATGTACTTATGTATGGAATCATACGACTGTTCTTTACAATGCAGCAAATTTCTTAAAAAGAATGTGTGATTTAGAAGCTCAATACAACATGTATATACTATATAAGAACATTTTTAAAGTATCAGTTTTATTATAGGGCGGCTATTTTGTTGTTACTTGCTGGGACATCTTTTAGTTGAATCACTGTGTTTCAGTTTTTCTTAGATAACATACAATAGAGTTGAATAACACATAATTATGTATTGCAGACCATACTTACATGCAAGAACTGTATCTAATATTGCCAATGTCATATTTTTAGCAACTAAAGCCAATCAGGAAAATATTTTGTAGTAATCATAACTTTTGTTTAACAGTATCTGACAACTGTTATTCCTTATGAAAAGAAAAATGGACCTCCGTCAGTTGAAGATCTTCAAACATTAACAAAAAGTAAGCACATAAATATGATTTGTTAGAGAAATAAATTTCCATGTTTTGATGCTGAGAAAAAAAACCAGTTGATTTTCCAGGGTATCTTCAGTTAAAGATTATTCTTGAGGGTCATCATCTCAGTGGTTCTGTTCTAAATTAGCCTGGCAAATCAACTTTGTTCTGCAATGTTTGGAATTGGTCCACGGTCTATGCTTGTTTAGTCTTCCTAGATATCCTACAATTAGCCATCATTCCTAGGTTTTGACTTTTTTTGGAAGATTATTTTCATTTATCTCTTTCAGTAAAATCAGCATTGTTTTGCCTTGCGAAATTAACTGCTTTACAAGAGTGCCGAGACACTAACTAGAAGAGAATAAGCCTGAAAGTGCCTCTTTGTTGTGAATTAAGTTAAAATGATATGGTTTGAAGAACGAACACTGTTGTTATCCACCGACTTGCTGAAATTTGATCTGTTGGCTGCTCAGGGACAGACTACCTGACTCTCTTCCTGCTAATGCTGTTGTATGACAGCACTCAAACCATTTATTTTAGAGCAGCAAAACTGTTCAAACCTGGATATTATTTCAATTCCAAAGAGTAAATAGATTTTGTATGACATTTATGTGTGCTCATAATTACATATTTGGAATATGCTCTTTTCAGAAAGATTATAAATTATTTCAGTTCCTTATATAATGAGCCTTTAGGTACAAAAATACTTTTCCATTCTTCCTCTGTAAGACAGAAGCTATAGCTTTTGGTTTTTCTCTGTCAGTAGCTCATCTTTCTTTTGGGTAAATATAGCAATGATCTTAAAAAAATGAAGATACAAAACAAGTTTCCCTAAATTTTACAGGTTCCCTTTATTGTAAAGTTGTTATCCTCTTGTAGATGGGGTGGGTGGGGAGAATGAGAAATGGAGATACGAAAAGCCAGGAGAAAATTGCTGTGCTTCCAGACTTTTCCATGTCTCCTTAGCAAGAGGAATGGAAAAATAAAAGAAACATGCTTCTATTTTTTTTATACTGTCTTCCTTCACAATTTGTGTAGTTGTTCAGCACTCTGTGACAATGACACTCATTCCGGTTCCAGATCAACAAGGAAAAAACTTTTTTTTCTGTATCATTTTTTTCCAGAAACGTATGTTGGGGAAAACATTGGGTGCATTGTTTTAATTCCCAGATCATCACATCCTACCAAAAATGGAAAGTTCTTAATACAATAGAAATAGTTTGAGTTCATGGGATTCATAGGAATAATCCATCTTTTAAACAAATCTGAATGCATAACAGAGCTATGCCTACTTAGTATTTTCATATCTTTCTTCCTTTAATAAATAATGAGAAAAGGATCTGTAGAATAACCTGCAACATTATCCTGGAACACTTATATTCGCCTTCATTCGTTAGTTTTTTTTCCTATTTGTATGTTTTATTGAAAGGCAGTGAATTCTATTGATCCACACCCTCATATTTTATAGTTCTTCAGGCCATGAAAGAAGACAGTGAGAAAGTGCCAAGCTTATTAACAGACTACATTTTGAAAGGTGAGTTTACCTATTATTGCATGTTGCATCATTGTGGCTTTCTATAAATAGAACCTTTGGGGTGTTGTAATCACGAACAAAATCAGTGATGCTACTTTGGAAGTGTAGAGCACTTTAGAACATGGAAATTGGGCTGAAGAGATAGAGACATTCTAGAGATCATAGATCTCCTTAATACTCAGAAAGATCAGCAGAACCATTCTGAAGAAACCAATTCAGTCTGAAAATTAATTGCTTTTCTGAAATTCATAAAACATGCTGGGGATTAATTGAGCTGTTTGCTAAGCAGCCCAAAAGACATGAAAGACACAGAAAGATCAAGGCATTCTGAAAAATCTTAGGCAATAGAATGGTGGTGGGTAAGGAGAACAAACATAAGACAGAATTCCTCCCATATCAAGTCTAGAGGGATTAGACACATCGAGCTAAAAGTTCCCCAGGCCAGATTTGGTCTTTCCCTTGCTCCCATGGTCCCGTTGCTTTCCCTTGCATTAAAAGAACAATCCAGTATTCTTTATGGCTCTTCCTCCTACTGTACTTAAATGTTAAAATACATAAGCAGAGAAGGCTCTGAGTAAACTCAATTCATATTTTTAAGAGGTTAAAATATATCTTTGTTTTATCGAAATCAAAATTATGTATCAGTCAATCAGTACATGTATATTTAAGAAACTGAAGTTATTACTAAACATTTTTTACTAACTTGTGGGTTCTTTATTTGACTTATAGCCTGCATTTTTGTGTGTAACATTGTGAAGATTTTTAAAATGAAGAGAGCCCCACATTATCTTATTTTGTTGTTAGAAAATCAGTGTAATGCTGTGAACATGAGTATTGTGATATTGATGATGAATATTTTTGAGTTAATTCCATATAGCAATGTAAATGTAAAATGTATAAACCTCTGCATGTTGGAATTCAAAAGGCGATAATAGATTCCACCTCCTGGAATTTTACAAAGAATTATAGACATTTGGGGTAGGTGGTATTGTTTTCGCCAAAATTAGGAACTGAATTCTCTTGACTGTCTACTGGTCTACATTAGTTTTGTTGTTTAATCCTTACCTTGTTATCAGTAGCATTGTAGAATTAATAAAAAAATTCTGGAATTTTTACAAAATGCTTTTATGCTATAGAAACATGTTATAGTATGCTCCGGATTATCTTCAGTAATCTGCAATAAGAATAGAATATATAGAGAAGTAGCACCCAAAATGTAACTATCACTGAAATACAGTTTAAAAGGATAATTTGCTGACATAATTATATTTATTCTTTTTTCTTGAAAACAACTAACATTGTAAAAATAAGTATGAGATAATTAGAGTCAGTTTAGAAATCTTCAACATAAGGTTTGTACAATGACTACAGTAAAGATCTTCAAAGTTCCTTGGC
This sequence comes from Crotalus tigris, assembly GCF_016545835.1. NCBI lineage: Eukaryota > Metazoa > Chordata > Lepidosauria > Squamata > Viperidae > Crotalus > Crotalus tigris. Next base: position 34,315 of record NW_024097047.1, on the reverse strand, counting down.
TTCTCCGTTGACTATAATAATAAGATTCACTAGGACTGTAATATTATAGAGAAAAAATTAATCTGGTTATTATTTTGATTTATTACTGATATTTATGATTACATGGAAGAGCACATTGCAGAGTGCAGCATCACCATAGGGAAAATTTGGATAACCGCAAGATCCACTCTGCCAGTCTCAATTAAAGAAACAGGTCCTTCCATGTAGACAGTCACTACATCACAACCATAATTCACATGCTGAAGCAAATTGTACTTTTTTTTTCATAGTGGCTTTCTTCCATGGTAAAAATAACATTTGACATGGGCCATCTCCCCCACTCCATTTCTTTTAGAAGAAAAATACTTATTTTACCAGTCTCTAGATATGCTTCCCAACATAGAAAGCTTGAAAGTGTGGGTTATCAAACTTTTTGCAGACAAGAGCATGCAGAGGTCAACAGAATAACAATGAGGTAGTTTTCATAATTAAATCTGAATAGGAAGGGGGAAAGTTGAGAATAAAGAGATGGTGGGAAGGATAGATTATACAAAAAAGCAGCCCTCTCCTCTGTAATAAACAGCAATGGCAATAGCACTCAGCCTTAAATATCGCTTCATAGTGCTTTACAGCCCTCTCTAAGCAGTTTACAGAGTCAGCATATGCCCCCAACAATCTGGGTCTTCATTTTACTGACCTTGGAAGGCTGAGTCAACCTTGAGCTGGTAAAAATCGAACTGCTGGCAGTCAGCAGAATTAGCCTGCAATACTGCATTCTAACTATTGCGCTACCATAAAAATGTTTGACATACAGATGATTGTCTCACATATTGTAATGCGTAACATTGTTCATTAAATAAATATGAGTAGCCAACTTTCAGGATTAAAGCAAACCTTGGTAGCCAATTTCTACATGGACAAACACTTTCCTTTTTAATGTGTACTAGTGTGCTCACAGTAAAAAAATGGCAATAAAGGTTATCTTATAACTTGAGAGGATGTGTTATCAGTTTATCTATTTATATTTTTGCTCTTAGATACTTAAACTGTAGCATTACAAGTCATAATTATTATGCACTATGAAGACAGTTGTTTAAAGTTTAAACCAATGATGAAAGATTGTTCCCAATGACAAGGACACCTTTGTAATTTTGGGTTATGACATTTTAAACCTGATTTCTTCGTTTGTTTTATATTGTGCTAGCATTGGTTTGAAAGCTACATTGCTCCAAGGTTTGTGCCTTATAGATGTGATAAAGGAGTATATAAAGGACATGTCTTGATCCTCTCTGTATTTTATCAATATCCTGGGCAAGAGATTACAGTTGTCCCTAAATCTTTGAGATGTCATATCTCAAAGCTCTCTCCACAGTTTCTGAAAATTGGGGACTAAAGCTAAATTTTAATGTTCTTAAATTTAAAAATTTAACCCAGTGACCAAGACATGACTTACTATATAGCTCATTTCTGTAAAAAAAAAAAAAAATGATAGTAGTGTGTGTGTACATATTATGTATATATCTTTATGGATTTATCTGTTTTGTTTATGTGGTAAGGGTTGGGAATCATATTTAGTACAGATAATTATTGCAACTTTGATTCTGGAAGGTTTGCTGTTATATTCTAGAAACCGAATCAATTTAATGACACTTATATGTAACTTTATTTTGCAGTTTTGTGTCCTACGTGAAGTGACCTACGGGGAAAAAAAAACAGCCAGGCGAATTCCTGTGAACAATATTTTTTCACGGATTCTTTCAGACCTGACAGTTCGTTTGCACTGCGTTGAATTCTAATGTACTTGTTACTTTCATTGCCTGCTTCCGTTTTTGAATTCTGGAATAAAGTCATCCAGATCATGTAAAATTCATCCTTTCCCCCACCCAAGTATAAATTGCTTGAACAAATAATGAATTCTGTACAGCTTTACTCACATGCATTGTTTGGGCTTTTTAAAGACTATTTTTACATTATATGGCATGTAATTATTTCACCCAGCACCTATTTGTGGTTGTGGAGGAAAAAATAACATCAGTATAAATCAGTGTTTCCCAAACTTGACAATTTTAAGGCATGTGGACTTCAACTCCCAGAATTCCACAGCCAGCAACGCTGGCTGTGGAATTCTGGGAGTTGAAGTCCTCATGCCTTAAAATTGTCAAGTTTGGGAAACACTGGTATAAATAAAAGATGCCTATTAAACATAATGCACTTCTAATAAAAGCTGCAGCAGGTCCAAGTATTAAATGTATAAAATGGATCAAAAGCTGAGCCTGCACTGCAAAATTCCATTGAAGTTCTTCCTTGAAGGCTCTGGAATGAAGATGTTGATAGAAACAGGAACTGACTTTTAAAGTAAGAATAAAGGCAGTATTGTAATATTGATTACTGATTCATATTACTTTGAATAACCCTCTTGGAAGTAAAAAGTGGTAGATTATAATTTCCCATCATTGGTTGGCTGTTTGTTTGTTTTTTTCAAAGCCTAATGATGGCATAGAAGGAAAGTGTTCTAATAAAGAACACCCTCGATTTGTGTAGGATGTATTGTGCCCCGAAATCATTGTCTCATTATTTTCATTTTCTGTAGTTTAATTTAAAACTAATGTAGTTTAATAATAGTGTTGCTGCTATTGTACTTTTAACCCATATTAAATGTTTGGTTATCGTATCTTATTTTGTATGCTTCGATGTGTTAATGAACAATTTTAGAACATTTCTGTTCAGCTGTCTTATTTACTGTAAGTAGTGGTAGTGCAAACAAGAAACACAACAGCTGTGTCTTTATGGTAAGGTTATATTAATAGAATCCTGCAAGACTAAAAGTATTTCTCCCCTACTTTCCTTTTACTCCCTGGAAAACTAGGGCAGGTCTCTTCCACAACATTTTCTTTCTATGGCTAAGATATCCTTCACGTGTCAGTTGTCTATTCAATGGCTCTCTCGGTTACATTTAGTTATCATAACTTGCTTGCCCAAATGCATCTCTTTCTAACAGTAAGATGTGTACAACAGCAGAACCAGCTATCAGTGGAGGTTATGGATTGAAGGGTTATATCAATCCTCAATCAGATGTTAAAATATTGTTGTAAAATTTAATGTTTTCTTCCTGACAAAATGCACAAGGACATTCCTTGGAACGTTCTTAATTTTTCAAAATGTGTATTGATCCTTGAGGTTTTACCAATCTCTCAATCAATATCATCTTTCTCCCAATCCATATAAATCCCACCAGAGAGTTAATTATTTTTTCTCTAATATCATGTGCATGTTCTGGTGGAATTGGTCTCAATCTTAAACAAAATTCTTTTTCCCTAAGTACCAATAATGTCAAATTTCTATCTCTCCATTTATAATTTATGTCATACATTCAAACACTTTATCAGTAATTTTATCAGTAATTTGCAGCCAGATTCTTCAATTCTCTTAACTTCTTCTTTCATATCTTTTTTTTTGCAGACCCTTCTTCCATTTCCTTTTTAACTGTTGCAAGCAATCTGTTGCATATATAAATGATCAGCCTTCCGTAAAGATCTGGTCTGTTAGTCTAATTAAGCTTACTGTTTCAGAGACATATTTGTCAAAAAAAATATTTTCCTCTATTTTTTAAAATCTCTATCTTTTTGCCATTTGAAACTTTCTAATACCACAAACTTGTCAACTTTCTAAAGTCCTTTAAAATAGTTTATTTTCCCCTCTTCTTAATTTCAAAAAGAAGACACTCATATATTTTTTAATCTTCTCTGCTGTTCGGAATATCTTGCTTAGGTTGCAGGCAATTAGGTTACTGGCAAAATGAAGCTTTTCCCAGTAAAAGGTCTACTTAAAAAAAAGGTCCCTCATTCTCTTGGCCTTTCGGAACTGTCTGAAGACCCGATTCTGCCATCTCAGAGGAACACAAAATGTGAGTCTCGGGTATATTCATATTTAAAACTAGAAACACGGATCACCAAGACTGAAAATTTTATTAAAACTGAGCTTTCGTCAGCGCCTGCTGACATCGTCAGAATTTAAGCCAGGGTTGGAGAACAAGTTCTTATAGTCTCTGTGAAGCCTGTAGTTTAGCTAATGAGCGTGTTACGGGTCTATTTGGTCCCCGCCCTCCCGTAATCCGGGTTTGCTGACATCTGAGTTTTGGCACTCTGCTTCTCTCCACTCGCCCCGCTCACTGGGAGCAATCGTCCTGCCGCGTGCAATCATCTCGCTGCTCCTCTGACATTTCTGTCTGCGCTGCTGTCCTCTCAGCCAGTATTTCCTCTCTAATGCTAGCATTGCTATCCACATTGGTCAATTGTCCTCTCCTGCTATCCATGGGTCCGGTCTGCCCCCTCATTATCTCTTGCTGTGATGATGTATCCATCGATGAGACGTTGCGATCCTCTATTCTCTTGTGTGTGCAGGGGAGGGGTGGTTGTTGTTGGTTCATCCTCATTGTCTCTTGCATCGTCACAGCAATGTGTATAGCGATGCTATCATTATGTTTTATGTTTTTATGTCTATTTGTATATCACCCAGAGATCACAGCACAGCAGTCACACACAAATAAATTCCTACTTTTTTTTTTAAGAGGAACAGCTCTTCCAGAGTGCAAATGGATAATCTCCTGGTTTCTTCTTCCTTCAGATAAATTTTCTGTAACCCAGAAATGGGTCCTAGCTGGCAATTCCATCACTGTGTGTGTCTGCAGAGCCATTTGCAGAAACGTCTAACTGGCCATATACCTCACACAGAATCACCAGTTTTGAAGGATTTTAAGAAGACATTGGACAGCTACCTCTTATGGATGGTTTAATTGGTCTTTATGTGCTTAATGAAAAACAGGACTGGATAATCCTTGTGGTCCCTTCCAACTCCACAATTCTATGATGAGTTTTGGATGGAAAACCCTGTATGAGTTACCTCATCAGCACTTTCTTATGATTGAACTTTTACAAAGTTCTGTAATAATTCCATTAGAATTTCTATTCTGTTATCATTGTAACAGCAATGTTGAGGAATACCTAGGGTTAGCTGCCCAATATGGCAGAACTTTCTCTCCGATCAAATACTACTAAAAGAGGAGTTGGCAGAATCTCAAAGATGGATCTGATTGCTTTTGTACATATGCATAGGTACTAGAATTGTTATTTACTTCGTGCTGAGATGAAGACAAAACAGAAATGGCCACTAAGGGATTTGTGACAAAACAGCAGTAGTAGCTAAGGTTAGTTTGAATGGAATTGAGGTCTAATTCCCGAAACACATTCTAAGAGCTATATAGCTATCTGTCAATCTTCCCATAATTAAATGTAAAAGAAGGAAATGCAAGGGCTTTTCAAAGACAATAAAAATGATGAGAACTCAAAGTAAGCAATTCTGGAAATTGCCACTCAATATCTGTTTCCAGATGGAGGCTTTGTGTACAAAAGGTTAGAAGGTGATTGTGCAGGATATTGATGAAGGAGGTAATAAAAAGAGAAAATTGAGTTTTAACTCACCTTATAAAAAAGCTGTGAAGTAGCAGAAGTAAACCAAAATGTTTCTCATCCAGTGTCGATGGAGATTCTCAGTGATCCAGGTCATAGTTACCCCAAAGGTGCTTTTTCATGAGGCAACTGGACTTTCTTGTTTTTCTTTGAAGACGTTTTGTTTCTCATCCAAGAAGCTTCTTTAGCTCTACTGGATGGTGGGGAATGGAAGGATGCATTCTTTTAGACTAGAGTGTCATTGAGACCTCTTGCAGGTTTGTCTGTGACCTCAGGGTCACCTGAGTAGTACAAGTAGTGGAACCTTATTGGAACTGCTAAAAGGACTGTCATGGAGATGTCCAGTTGCCTTGTGAAAAAGCACCTATGTCTTATTAAGGAATGAGACATATAAAGCAACTGAGTATTTTTCAGAATTTGGATAACATCTTTAGCAGCCAGTGAAGACACTGAAGGAGATTGTGACAAGAAAAACACCAATAATGCAGAAAACCTTGATCAAATTTGAAAAGATTTGCAACTGTCCTCAGTAATTAATCACATCGAAGGAAGACACACCAAACCAAAAATAAAGAGCAAGAAAACTAGAACTTCTGTTTCATAAATGACCTCTGTACTTAATAAGAAAATCCTGTAATATAATGTGCTATGTACTTTAATGAATTCTTAATTATGGTGTTCCTTTGTAAGCAATTTTGCTCCAATTTGAAAAGTCCCTTAAACAAAGGTCATATATTACACCCAAAGTAAAATAAGAGCAGAATGAGCTAGATGCGTGTGCAAAAAGAGAAATTTTCCTCTCCAATTTCTTAATTTGATTTCAAAATAGTCTTGAGGTTATGCAATATTCTCTAGACCCATTTCAGTCCAGTACTATTAGCTTCCATGCTTTTTCTTACAAATAAGATTTTGATTACAAACTGACATTTTTTTTAGGAAGGGCAATTATATGGTAATAAACAACAATGCTCGCTTCACACAAAAGAAAGATGCATCTGAAATTGTTTTCTTTCTTAGTGTAATCCCAGGTGAAATCCAAGGATATTAAAGATAACTACTAATTCCAGACATCAAAAAATAAATTGATCTACTCCTGTAATCTCAATATTAGAAACAAAATATTTACTATTACCTAGTCCATAAACTGTTCAGAAAAGTTTTATTACCTTAATTTGATAAGCATAGGTAAAACAGAAACAAGGTAGTAACTGCAGGCTGAACATCCCTTAAGAATATAGCAATAAGCCACGTTCTGAGCTGCTCTGCCCATCTGTTTTCTCGCATAGGACGCATTGTAGATTTATTTTTTCTTTCTGAATTTTTCTGGCAGCTCCACCCAACAGATGTAATAAATGCTTCTTTTTCAGCCCCAAATTGAGTCCAGTTCTGTTATTGACATACAAGAGTCCCAATCTGGAAAAAAAAAATATCCCATCAACTGTTTTATAAGAACAATTCTTGTAACATATGAACAAAGTACATTCTTTGTCAGAAAAGCTCATATGGCCATTTAATTTTCCTCCTCCACACTGTTGGAACTATTTCCTTGCTTCTGTAACTATTTTTTCACATCCCGAACAATAACATTTCCCCAGTGACTTAAGAAAGAAGCCCTGCTACCATGCTTGCTTCATTGCTTTCACCAATCTAGAAAACAAATTACCCTTGAATTTGTCCAGAATTTGAAGAAATGAAATGTTTATTCAGACACACCTTAAAGATAACCCCTGTGAGATCACTCAGTTTTGGCTAAACACAGAACAAGATAGGGCCATTATTTTAAAGTCCTTCTCAGCAAAAGAAACCAAAAGATGCATCTCTAATAGATTGTTGTCCACCAGCCTCTGAACATTGCTAGGAAAAAAAAGGGTAACCAACACAGATCACTTATTTCCCTTGCAAACTGCTCTTATGATTAAGATATTTTCTGTAACATTCCATTGGAAAATATATTTTAAGCCAGTCATTTCATTTTCTGCAAGATCATAAGAACAGACCTCGGTCATTTTCTATATGATAACCTTTCAGATTCCCCAAATAACAGTATTTTTCCCCCTCAAGGCTAAATATACTGTGTTCCTCAGTCTCTCTTCACAAGATTTCATTTCTAAGTCATCTTTAGTTAATTTAGCTCAATCTTTCTTTAAAATGGTGCTTGAAAATAGGGCTCTTGAGATGGTTCTTGAGACCGTTAAAACTCTGGATTTGAAAACTATCCCATCTAAAATTTAAGATCCTTTTTTCATAGCTCCACCAAGCTGCTCATTCATAGTTAACTTCCGATCACATTTCCCTTTAAGTCTCTCTGGCAATTGCCTTGAGGAATCCCTGTAATTTTCTTGGCAGCATTTTCAGAAATAGTTTGCCATGGCCTTCTTCAATTGACCAGTCCAATGTCACCCAGGCTAAAACAGGACTATAATTCATGGTCTCCCAGTTTCTAACCTGCTGCCTAAAACTGGCTCTCATGTGCTGTTGCAACCCCTATATGTGTGCATTTGATTTTACTCTTCTTAGCAAAAACTTTGCATTTTTTTCTGTTAAAATGCTATCATTCATTCTCTAATTACCAGGATCTTGTTTAATTTTGTTTGTGTCTCCCAGGAAATTAGCTGTCATGCACAGATTTGGTAGTCTGCAGTTTTAATAAGCATTTCCTCCGCTTTCTCATCCAAGTCATTAATAAAAATATTAGAAAGTAACAAGCATGTGGCATCCCACATGATACTATCGTACATAACAAGAAATAACTATACCCTAAAACATTTTCTTTCTCTGTAAAACAAAGCCTTTAATTTTTCAGCTCATTTTCAGGTTGCTTTCAAAATTCTTTTGGGATTTTGCTAAAAAATGATCAAGGCTGCGGTTGATAACTTTCAAAGCAGCTGCACAAGAGTTGCAAAAGCCATAATTATTTTAACAAAATGAAGCATGGATATTCACTGAAATGCTTCACACAAACTTCTTTAATGAGGGTGGCGGGGGGGGGGGGATCTAGTAATAAACTCTATTCAAAGTGCACAATGTTTTTGGAAACAGCTGCATAAAAGTGTTTCAGACAAGGAAGAAAACTGATGAATAATTTTCAATTATGAGGTGGTGACCCAATATGCTTAATTATAATTAAGTATGGCTTACTTAAATCAATGAATTATGTTTGCATTACACTTTAAACCATAAAGCATAAATTTACCTCATGAACTTTTACACAAAATACAATGGTTGTGGTTCATGAATCATGGAAACACTATCAAAAATGAAAAGGATTAGAAACTTCTGGGAGTTGTATTTAGAGAAATGGTTAAAACAGTTGATCAGAAAATAAAAATATATTCAAAGTTAGCTTTGTTGGGGACATTCATGGAAGATAATAATAAAATCTAGAAATCAGACAATTAACATGTTGATGATAGAAGCATGAATGGTGATTTATAAAATTGAAAGCATGGAATTTTATGCTAAGATGAGTGGTACATTAAGTGTTTATCTTCAGTATGTGGTAGCTAAGACTTGACACCAATTTAATGGCACATCATCAATCAATATAGTATTGACATAAAAATTTATCTTCATGGATCTCAGGAAAAGGATGTTATGAAAATTGTCTATGATGGTGTTAAGTAATATTCAAAATTTGCAGAGATATGCTCCACAACGGAAATAGAATAATGCAGCTTACATATTTCATTAAAAATATTTTATGAATTATGATATAATAATAGTTCTCTAAGGAATATATCCAATGGATCCAATGTGATATTTTATAAAATAAATGAAATAGGTATATTAGTTCTTTGGACATAAATGGGGTCCTTTAACATACGAAGACCTTGGACATTTTAAACAGTATTAATTAATATTAATATTAAAATTATGTATTTTACTTTCAACAGTGAAAAAAACCTCACAATTTTTTTTAATAAAATCGACATTGCTTTGATTAGCACTTGATTTTTTTCCTTTACACAAAGCAATCGTTATATAGCTCTGGCTGGGTTGGACATTAAAAGTGTAATTACCACAAAACATTTAAACATAACCACATGATGGCAGTATTTACTAGCAGAACCTTTTTGTGGCACATGAATGAATCAGGAAAAATGTTTAGGAAATTATGATTAAAATCAGAGATGATATTCAATGAGTCCAGATCTGGGTGATTGATAACTACATAACTAAACAATGAAATCAGTTCATCATCACAAAGTTATTTTGCTTTAACAGAATGTGCAAATAAAGCAATAGAATACAGAATACAGAATGTGCAAATAAAGCAAACAATGAAATGATGAAACAAAAAAACAAGCATGTTCATCACACAAAATACAACAATATATTTTAGAATATCTTTATATCCTTCATATATGTTAATTCTTTGATTTGAAATCTTTCAACAAGATGTTCTCATGTCTATACAAAAAGTGTACCTTGCAGTATTACCATTATAATACAAAATAATAATATATTCATATGGGGTATAATATATATTATATTATTATTTAATATTTGACCTATTACTATTTGATATATTCAACCAAATCTTTCCGAATCATTCCAAAATAAACATCCTAATATGACTGTTCATAACCTAACTTTTCAATTTACAATCTCTGAGTTAATTTCTTCCAATCATGTCTTTTTATACATTTTATAAGATTTAAATATACTTTTCAATCCTCTACTTCAGTTTTCCCCTTTATGGATTACTGCCTTGTCGTGGCGAAGGGGCTTGTGTAACTCAATAAAGCTATAAGCTATGCCGTGCAGGGCCACCCAAGACGGACAGGTCATAGCAGAGAGTTCTGACAAAATGTGATCCACTGGAGAAGGAAATGGCAAACCACTCCAGTATCTTTGCCATGAAAACCCCATGGACAGTACTAAAAGGCAAAAAGATATGACGCTGGAAGATGAGCCCCTCAGGTCGGAAGGTGTCCAATATGCTACTGGGGAAGAGCAGAGGGCTAGTACTAGTAGCGCCAGAAAGAATGAAGCGACTGGGCCAAAGCCGAAAGGACGCTCAGCTGTGGATATATCTGGTGGTGAAAGGAAAGTCCGATGCTGTAAAGATTTTTTCTCCATAGGAACCTGGAATGTAAGATCCATGAATCAAGGCAAGCTAGACGTAGTCAAAAAAGAGATGACAAGACTGAACATCGACATCTTAGGAATCAGCGAACTAAAATGGACAGGAATGGGTGAATTTAACTCAGATGACCATCAGGTATACTGCTGTGGGCAAGAATCCCTCAGAAGAAATGGAGTAGCCTTCATAGTCAATAAAAGAATAGGAAAAGCAATACTGGGATACAATCCCCAAAATGACAGAATGATCTGTCAAAAATAGATCATGCCAGACAAATCTTATTGCATTCTTTGACCAAGTGACAAAATTAGTGGATCAGAGGAATGCTGTGGACATAATTTACTTGGACTTCAGTAAGGCATTTGATAAAGTAGATCACAACCTACTACTTGACAAGATAGAAAAATGTGGGGTAGACAGAACCACCACCAGATGGATCCGTAGCTGGCTGACCGGCCGTACTCAGCGAGTGGTCCTCAATGGAACTGCATCTATATGGAGGGAAGTGTGTAGTGGGGTGCCCCAGGGCTCTGTTCTGGGCCCAGTACTCTTCAACATCTTCATCAATGATTTGGATGAAGGGATAGATGGGGAACTCATCAAATTTGCAGACGACACCAAGCTGGCAGGAATAGCCAACACTCCAGAAGACAGGCTTCAGATACAGAAGGATCTGGACAGACTTGAACACTGGGCACTAACTAACAAAATGAAATTCAATGGTGAAAAAAGCAAGGTTCTACATTTAGGCAAGAAAAACCAAATGCACAAGTACAGCATAGGTGGCACCATGCTCAATAGTAGTAACTGTGAGAGGGACCTCGGAGTCCTAGTAGACAATCACTTAAATATGAGCCAGCAGTGTGCTGCAGCTGCCAAAAAGGCCAACACAGTGCTAGGCTGCATTAACAGAGGGATAGAATCAAGATCACGTGAAGTATTAATACTACTCTTCAATGCCTTGGTAAGGCCACACTTGGAATACTGCATCCAGTTTTGGTCACCACGATGTAAAAAAGATGTTGAGACTCTAGAAAGAGTACAGAGAAGAGCAACAAAGATGATTAGGGGACTGGAGGCTAAAACATATAAGGAACAGTTGCTAGAATTGGGTATGTCTAGTTTAACGAAGAGAAGGACAAGGGGGGACATGATAGCAGTATTCCAATATCTCAGGGGCTGCCATAAAGAAGAGGGAATTAAGCTATTTTCCAAAGCACCTGAAGGCAGGACAAGAAGCAATGGGTGGAAACTAATCAAGGAGAGAAGCAACCTAGAACTAAGGAGAAACTTCCTGACAGTAGAACAATTAATCAGTGGAACAGCTTGCCTCCAGAAGCAGTAAATGCTCCAACACTGGAAGTTTTTAAGAAGAGACTGGACAGCCATTTGTCCGAAATGTGTAGGGTTTCCTGCCCGAGCAGGGGGTTGGACTAGATGACCTCCAAGGTCCCTTTCCAACTTTACTACTATTATTATTATTATTATTATTATTATCTCAATTCGAATCCAAGGCAAACCATTCAATATCACAATAGTCCAAATCTATGCCCCAACCACTGGTGCTGAAGAGGATGAAATTGACCGGTTCTATGAAGCCCTACAGCACCTTATAGAATTAACACCAAAAAATGATGTCCTTATCATCATGGGGGATTGGAATGCTAAGGTAGGAAGCCAAAAGATAACCGGAATAACAGGCAAGTTTGGCCTTGGAGTACAAAATGAAGCAGGGCACAGGCTGATAGAATTTTGTCAAGAGAATACGATGGTCATAACAAACACTCTTTTCCAACAACCCAAGAGACGGCTCTACACATGGACATCACCAGACGGTCAACATAGAAATCAGATTGACTATGTGCTCTGCAGCCAAAGATGGAGAAGCTCTATACAGTCAGTAAAAACAAGACCAGGAGCTGACTGTGGCTCAGATCATGAGCTTCTCGTTGCAAAATTTAGGCTTAAATTGAAAAAAGTAGGGAAAAGCACTAGGCCACTCAGGTATGAACTAAATCATATTCCTGATGAATATACAGTAGAGGTGACAAATAGATTTAAGGAATTAGATCTGATAGACAGAGTGCCTGAAGAACTATGGATGGAAGTTCGCAACATTGTACAAGAGGTAGCAACTAAAACCATCCCAAAGAAAAAGAAATGCAAGAAAGCAAAATGGCTGTCTGAGGAAGCTTTGCAAATAGCTGAGGAAAGAAGGGAAGCGAAAGGCAAAGGAGAAAGAGAAAGATACACCCAACTGAATGCAGAATTCCAGAGAATAGCTAGAAGAGATAAGAATGCCTTCTTAAATGAACAGTGCAAAGAAATAGAAGAAAACAACAGAATAGGGAGGACCAGAGATCTCTTCAAGAAAATTGGAGATATGAAGGGAACGTTTCATGCAAAGATGGGCATGATAAAGGACCAAAATGGCAGAGACCTAACAGAGGCAGAAGAGATTAAGAAGAGATGGCAAAACTACACAGAAGAACTATACAAGAATGAGCTTAACATCCCAGATAACCACAATGAGATGGTCACTGACCTCGAACCAGACATCCTAGAATGTGAAGTGAAATGGGCCTTAGAAAATCTGAGCAACAACAAAGCTAGTGGAGGTGACAGTATTCCAGCTGAGCTATTCAAAATCTTAAAAGACGATGCAGTGCTACACTCAATTTGCCAGCAAATTTGGAAAACTCAACAGTGGCCACAGGATTGGAAAAGGTCAGTTTACATTCCAATTCCAAAGAAAGGGAATGCCAAAGAATGTTCAAACTATCGCACTATTGCACTCATTTCACATGCTAGTAAAGTTATGCTTAAAATCCTACAAGCTAGACTCCAGCAGTATGTGGATCGAGAACTACCAGAAGTACAGGCAGGATTTCGAAGAGGCAGAGGAACTAGAGATCAAATTGCCAACATACGCTGGATCATGGAGAAAGCTAAGGAGTTCCAGAAAAACATCTACTTCTGCTTCATTGACTATGCAAAAGCCTTTGATTGTGTGGATCACAACAAATTGTGGCAAGTTCTTAAAGAGATGGGAGTACCAGACCATCTCATTTGTCTCTTGAGAAACCTATATGCGGGTCAAGAAGCAACAGTGAGAACCAGACACGGAACCACTGATTGGTTCAAAATTGGAAAAGGAGTCCGGCAAGGCTGTATACTGTCGCCCTGCCTATTTAACTTATATGCAGAGCACATCATGAGAAAGGCAGGGCTAGATGAATCAAAAGTTGGAATTAAGATTGCCGGGAGAAATATCAACAACCTAAGATATGCAGATGATACCACTCTAATGGCAGAAAGTGAAGAGGAACTAAAGAGCCTCTTGATGCGGGTGAAGAAGGAGAGTGCAAAAGTTGGCTTGAAACTCAACATTAAGAAAACCAAAATCATGGCATCCGGCCCTCTCAATTCCTGGCAAATAGATGGGGAAGAAATGGAGGTAGTGACAGATTTTATTTTTCTGGGCTCCAAGATCACCTCAGATGGGGACTGCAGCCAAGAAATTAAAAGACGCTTGCTCCTGGGGAGGAAAGCTATGGCAAATCTAGACAGCATACTAAAAAGCAGAGACATCACCCTGCCAACAAAAGTGCGTATAGTCCAGGCCATGGTTTTCCCAGTTGCAATGTATGGCTGTGAAAGTTGGACCATAAGAAAGGCTGAGCGCCAAAGAATTGAGGCCTTTGAACTATGGTGCTGGAGAAGACTCCTGCGAGTCCCTTGGACTGCAAGGCGTTCAAACCGGTCAGTCCTAGAAGAGATCAACTCCAACTGCTCTTTAGAAGGCCAGATCCTGAAGTTGAAACTCAAATACTTTGGCCACCTAATGAGAAGGAAGGACTCACTGGAGAAGGGCCTAATGCTGGGAAAGATTGAGGGCAATAGAAGAAGGGGACGACAGAGAATGAGATGGCTGGATGGAGTCACTGAAGCAGTAGGTGTGAACTTAAATGGACTCCAGAAGATGGTAGAGAACAGGAAGACCTGGAGGAACATTGTCCATGGGGTCACGATGGGTCGGACACGACTTCGCAATTAACAACAACAACACTTCAGTTTTATGGTGCAATATTTTTAATAAAATATGTTATTTCTCATAAAGTAATAAATGCATTTATTAAAAAGCATTATGCAAACATGTCTCACTTAGACCTTTTCATTGAAATAGTTTGTTTCAAATTTTGAAAGCTTCATTTTGCAAGAATAATATTTTCCTATCTTTACCAAAGTTTTTTAACCACAAAGCACTTCATGGAATCAAATCTACCATATCCTACTTTAAAATATTCCATTTGGGCACAGTTTCATTGAAAATGATCCCCCAAAATATTTGAAATTATCTTTTATGTCATGATTTGCAGAGCACTAGATATGAATTCCTAAAGATCCAAAAGCAAGTTACAACATAATCTGAACTTGGTAATTAATATTACATAATACTACATAATGTTAAAAGCCCAGCTCATTGGTTTATTAATAAAAGCCTTTTTATAGCCATAATTAAACATCTAGCTCAGTGGTTCTCAACCTTTCTAATGCCGCGACCCCATAATACAGTTCCCCATGTTGTGGTGACCCCTAACCACTTATACATCACTGGGTGCCAGGGGCGTGGCCAAAGAAAAGGGAGAAAAAATGGCGGACAGCCTTGTTTGGTGACCCCCGTGAAATGGTCATTCGACCCCAAATGGGGTCCCGACCCACAGGTTGAGAACCACTGATCTAGCTGTTGCCACTATAATCTTGGGATTATCTACAAATAAAATATTTACATTCTCAGTACCCTGATACTGAATTGCTAATTCCAAACTTTGGTTTGGTCAAGGAAATACATTACCAGGAACAGCCTGAAAGGTTAATTGTGTAAATTATAGATCAAACAAATAGTCTACCTCAGGGCTTTTCAACCAGTGGTACGGGTACCACCTGTGGTACATTGGCACCTGGCAGGTGGTACGCGACCATCTTAGAAAAGTTGTAGCGAGGGAGGGGAGGCAGCATCGCACAAGCCTGAGCGAGAGATGACTGGAGCTGCAGGGCTATCAGGGCTCAGTGAAAGCATCAGGATCAGCACCAGGCTCCAGCTGCAGTTTGGTGCTGATCCTGGTGCTTCTGCTAAGCCCAGAAGAAGCACCGTCCAGCTGGAATGTTGCAGCATCTCCAGGATCTTGTGATTTACATTCAGATGCTTGGCAACTGATTCATATTTATGATGGTCACAGTGTCCCAGGGTCATGTGAAGTGACCAAAACCTGCTGCAACCACCCTGCAGACAGGGGAATAAAAACCAAACACACCCCCCCCAAATTATTAGCTATCACCTGTCTCTATGTGAGTGATTGTTTTAATACAGTATGATTTGGACTGCCTTACAATTTAACATGTAAGTCAAATACTTTATCTTCTTTCTTTATCTTCTTTCTCTTTGTTTGCTAATGAACTTAAATTTTAAAAAGTGTTTATATCTGACTTTATAACCCAGATTTAAAATCTTGGATGAAATAATTAAGCATTATTTGGATAAAATAAATATTTTGAAAATTAACACCTGACTAAGCTTTAGTTACATATTTATCACTATCATGAATTAATTAATGCTATTACAGTAATGAAAAGTAGTAAATTTCTGGTTCAGACTGTTTTCTTTTGGTCATGTACTGTTGAAGCTTTATAATGATACATTGTTGAATAAATTATTTTTTTTTAGTTTCATGATGTTGTCAGTAATTCATCTACCACAATCTGATGTTATACAAGGCTGTTAAGCATAAATTAATATTAGTTTTTTAACTAATTATATTGGTTCTGTAAGGACCCACCCCACTTTGCATCTTAAGAAGACAGAACTCTTGGAATAATTCTTCCAACAGGAATCCTTTATTAAGAGAAAATGGTTGCAGGCATGCTAGACAGGACTTGGGGTTCAAGCTCTCCCATTCAAGGTTTTAAGGGGTTCCCCAGTAGTCCCACCCAATCAACCCCCCTTCCAGTGATAGTTTCAAGTATCACAATTCCACTCCCTTTCTTCTTTCTTCCGTCTGGATGGAGACTTCAGATAACTACATGAAAGGCAATTACTCTCCTTTGGTATGCTAACACTTCGAGGTTACAATAAACACACATTCAGCATTTAGCTCTTTGAAGTGTAAAGAAGGAAGTGAGGGCCATAAAGCCCCTTTGTTCTCCCCCTTCTCTCCCTCTTATGGCAGAATCCAGAGAAGGCAGAATTGGGAGTTTCTATATTTGATAATTTAAAGATGAAATATAATTGGATTCTGACATCCGGCCCCTCTTAACAATAAGAGAAATCCACCTGAAAGAAAACACAAGTATAAAATTTAGTCAGGCTTGTTAGGATACTCTGTGTGAAACTTCTTCAATAGCTTCGGGGCTCTGACATGACGTTTATGGACCCACTCATTTTGTGAGGGAGGGAGGTGTTTCCAGGCAACTAGGTACTGAGTTGCTCCATGATATCTCCTAGAGTCAAGGACTTCCTTTATTTTGAAGTGTTGTTCACCCTCCACCATGATTGGAGGTGGTGGGGGGGGATTTTTGGCCGTAGAGGTGACTGATGCTCTCTTTTCAGCAAGCTGCAATGAAAAATTGGGTGTATTTGCCTGAGATTTTTGGGTAATTCTAATTCTACTGTTACTGGATTTATGATTCTTTTAATTGGAAAAGGTCCTATGTATTTTGGTCCAAGTTTTTTACAGGGCTGTAGGAACTTTAGGTATTTTGTAGATAAGTACACCATCTCTCCTATAATGAATGGTGTAGGCTCAACCCTTTTTTTATCGGCTTGTGTTTTGTAAGCCTGCCTAGCTTCATCTAGTGCTTTTCTGACTATTGGCCAGGTGTTTTGTAATTTTTCCATCCATTCTTTCAGCGAGGGGATCGTTGGTTCGTTTGGGGTTAATTCTGGCATGGGGTTGAAGCTTTGACCGGTGGCTATTTGAAAAGGAGTGTAACCTGTGCTGGAGTGGACTGCATTATTGTAGGCAACTTCTGCAAAGGGGAGTAAGTCCGCCCACTCGGTCTGCTGGAAACTAAGAAAACATCTTAAATATTGCTTAAGTACTGAGTTCATTTTTTCAGCCCCCCCATTTCCTTGAGGGTGGTGGCTAGATGTCAGTCCCTGAGTGGTTCCTAAGAGGGATAAAAATTCCTTCCAAAATGCAGACGTAAATTGCACCCCCGTCAGAGATGATGCGTTGGGGTGCCCCATGCAATCTGTAAATGTGTTGGATGAAAAGTTTTGCTAAGGCTTTTGCAGTGGGAATCTTTTGGCAAGGGATAAAGTGCACCTGTTTGGAAAACAAGTCCGTGACCGTCCAGACCACAGTATTCCCATTGCTTTCTGGCAATTCCACTATAAAATCCATGGCTATTTCTCTCCAGGGGGCTGAGGGACTTGCCACTGTTTGCAATAGTCCTGGCACTTTCCCTTGCAACCTCTTTGCCGTGGCACATTTTGGACAACTGGCTATATAACTTTCAATGTCCTTTTTCATGGATGGCCACCAAAATTGCCGTTTAATTAAATGTAAAGTTTTTACAAATCCAAAATGCCCTGCTGATTTTGTGTCATGGCAAAGGTGCATGAAAGTTACTCTTTGAGTTGTTGGTATATATAACTTTTCCCCTACCCAAGGCAACCCGTCTCTCATTGTGCACACATTTTTGTTTTTCTGGAACCATTCATCTGTTTCCAAGCTTTTTCTGAATTCAATCCCAGTTTGGCTGTCCAGTTGTGGTTTTATTTTGGCTTGGGTTCTTGTGGTTACTGGTGCTGCCAGTTGTGACTCTGCCATTATTGGTCTAGAGTCTGTGGTTCGTGCGCTGTTATATTGGGGCATGCGAGATAGAGCATCTGCCAGGAAGTTCTTTCTTCCTGGTAAATGTTTGAGTTTAAATTGGAATTGGTGAAAATGCTGGGACCAGCGGGCTTGTTTGGGATTGAGTTTCCTGGAAGTTTTCAGGGCTTCTAAATTTTTGTGATCAGTCCACACCTGGAAGGGGATTTTGTTGCCTTCCAGGAACTGTCGCCACGTGAGTAATGCCCAACGTATCCCATAAGCCTCCTTCTCCCATACGGGCCAGCGCTGTTCTGTTTCCGTGAGTTTCTTGGATGTATATGCACAGGGTTGCAATACTGCATCATCATTTTCTTGTAATAGCACAGCCCCCACTGCCACATCACTTGCATCTGCCTGTATTACGAAGGGCTTGTCCATGTCTGGGTGCCTTAGTATTGGTTCGGCAGAAAAAAGTCTCTTTAGTCTCTCAAACGCTGCTTGGCACTCCATTGTCCATGTTAGTGGCTGGCTAGGTTTTACTAAGGATGCTCCCTTCGTTTTTAGTAAGTTAGTGAGGGGCAAGGCTATCTGGGCAAATGAGGGGATGAATTGGCGATAAAAGTTTGCAAAGCCCAGGAAACTTTGTAGTTGCTTTCTTGTGCGGGGTGGTGCCCAATTTAGTACTGCTTTGACCTTCTCTGGGTCCATTTCAATGCCCTGTGGGGATATGCGATAGCCTAGGTAGTCTATCCTTTCCTGGTGGAATTCGCATTTTGAGAGTTTGGCATATAGGTGAGCGGCTCGCAGCTTCTTTAAAACCGCTCTGACAAGTTTGACGTGTTCTTCTTTTGTTTCGGTAAAGATAAGAATGTCGTCCAAGTAAACAAGGACCCCCTTAAACAGGTGCTCCCTTAGAACGTCATTGATTAATTGCATAAAGACTGCAGGGCCCCCTTGTAATCCAAATGGCAAGACTTTGAATTGATAGCACCCCATGGGGCAGTTAAATGCAGTCTTCCATTCGTCCCCTTCCTTGATTCTCACTCGATAGTAAGCTTCCCTTAAGTCTAGTTTAGAAAAAATTTTCCCTTTCGATAGGTGTGACAGCATGTCTTTCATGAGGGGCAGCGGGTATAGGTTGCTTTCACTGATTGTATTCAGGGCCCTATAATCCACGCATAAACGTAAAGAGCCATCCTTCTTCTCTCTAAAAAGGACCGGGGCAGCCACTTTAGGCTTGGCTGGCTCAATGAAACCTCTCTCCAGGTTTTTTTTTATAAATCTTTCCATTTCCTCCTTCTCCTTTGGGCTCATGGAGTATAATCTGGGCTTCGGGAGTTTTGCCCCAGGCTTGAATTCAATGGTACAGTCTGTGGGTCGGTGGGGGGGAAGCTCATTCGCCCTCTCCTCACTGAAGACTTCAGCAAGGTCCCTATATTCCTCTGGTATTTCTGTTAATCTTTTTTCCTCTCCTATGGATGCTTTTTCTATTCTTGATTCTGGTAGCCTCCCTTGGGGTTTTAAGTCCATAGGGTCCCCCTTCGGGAATTTGATTTCTGTCGTCCTCCAATTTACCCAGGGGTTCCATTTTTTCAACCATTCCATCCCTAGAATCATTGGGCATTCCATACCTGGGGTCACCACAAACGTTAAGTCCTCTTCATGGTTGCCCAGGGAGAGATGTATTGGCAAAGTGGCTAGGGTAGCTGGCACCCCCCCTGCTATGGATCCATCTAGCTGGCCAAATGAGATTGGTTGTTCCAGTCTCCTGGATGGGATGCCCAGATTCCCCACTAGTGTTGGGCTAATGAGGCAGCGGGTACAGCCAGAGTCTATTAAGGCTTTCACCTTCACAGCTTCGGGCATGGGGGGGATTAATATAGTCACTGTTTTGAAGATGGGTGTGATGCATCCACTTACCAGGGGTTCGCCCTCCGAGCTGTCATCTGAGGCATCCACCGGCCCTGTGGTGTAGGCTGGAGTCCTTTCCCCTTGGTGAGCAGAGGTGGGGGTTTCTGCAATTTCCATCATTCTCATGGCCGTTTCTTTTGGCTTAGCTGAATACTTTCCGGGTTTGTTGATTGGGGATCTGTCTGGGTTGTGCTGGGGGGCCTTTGAGCGGCATTCTACAGCTCGATGCCCTTCTCTTCCGCACTTGAAACATCCCATTTGCTTCTTGGCTGTATCCGATGATTTCACCGGTTGGTGTGTCAGCTCAGGCGGGGGGCGGCTCCATTGTTTTCCTCGGCGGTGCCTCTTCAATATGTCGATCTCTGCTTCCTCTGCCAAGACGTACCATTCCTCAAGTCGATGTGGGTCCCTCGGGGCAGGCAAGCATCATATAGATCATAGTTTAGTCCGTCTTTGAAACGGCCAAGGAGGATGTCTTCTGGCCAATTCAGTTTGCTGGCAATGGCTCGGAATTCTTGTGTATACTCAGCCACTGGGCGTTTGCCCTGCCTCATCGTTGTTATTCTTTCACGGGCTTTGCGATCAGCCAGGGGGTCTTCAAATCGTCTTCTCAAAGAGGACATGAAACGGTTGAAGTTACTGAGTTCTGGGGCATTGGAGTCATGCAAGTTCACTACCCAATCCGCAGCTGGTCCATCCAGGGCAGATTGCACGATCCGGATGCGGGCTTTGTCGCTGGGAATATCCTGCCCATATTCCTCCATGTAGCTGAGGACTTGGGTTAGGAAAAACCCCAAGCGTGTTGGCTCCCCTTTGAATTTCACTTCCAACGGTGGACGTCTTGGAATGGATCGGTGCCTCTGTTGTGGGTGGTAGTGCCTTCCGTCCAGATTGCCATCTGTGGTCCGGTAGGGGGTGGGAGCTCCTGGATCAGTAGATGTCCCTGGGGTTGCAGGTTCCATGTCCCCCTCGGTGTCTCTCCCTTTGCGGCTCCAGGAACTGGGGCGGCCGTAGGGTTCAGTATTCTCCTCTCCTAGGGAGCTGAGAGTTCTTTCATCAGGTCAATAGCTTTCTCTAGGATCCAGTCTGAGTACGGTGCCCAGCTTCCTCCCTCTTCACTTGCGTGCAGGGATTTCTCCATCTCCTGCTTCCATTCTGGTTGCTTGGTCCCCCGTCTCAGGGTCACCTTTCTTGATTCCTTTCCCCACTCACTTTTCTTTCCAACGCCCATCGACCAGCGAGGCTTGTGGTCCTGTGTCTCCACCACTTCTTCTCCTGAGGAATCTGGCCTCTCGGATCCCAACATCTGGCAAGGTTCCAACTGGGTCAGCGGCTCTCTTTCCAGGGAGTTTTCCCCCTCTCTTGCTCCATTGTCTGACATGGTAAATTTTTGCAAAATCCCCCGGCAAGGGTCTCCCTTCCAGGTGGATTAATTTTGCAAGTCCTGTCTAATGTAAGGACCCACCCCACTTTGCATCTTAAGAAGACAGAACTCTTGGAATAATTCTTCCAACAGGAATCCTTTATTAAGAGAAAATGGTTGCAGGCATGCTAGACAGGACTTGGGGTTCAAGCTCTCCCATTCAAGGTTTTAAGGGGTTCCCCAGTAGTCCCACCCAATCAACCCCCCTTCCAGTGATAGTTTCAAGTATCACAATTCCACTCCCTTTCTTCTTTCTTCCGTCTGGATGGAGACTTCAGATAACTACATGAAAGGCAATTACTCTCCTTTGGTATGCTAACACTTCGAGGTTACAATAAACACACATTCAGCATTTAGCTCTTTGAAGTGTAAAGAAGGAAGTGAGGGCCATAAAGCCCCTTTGTTCTCTCCCTTCTCTCCCTCTTATGGCAGAATCCAGAGAAGGCAGAATTGGGAGTTTCTATATTTGATAATTTAAAGATGAAATATAATTGGATTCTGACAGGTTCTTAAGTCAGATAAATTGGACTTAGGAGTGAATGTTGAAAAAGACTGTAATATGGCTGCAAGTTAAATTTCTAACATGCTCCTTGCCTAAATATGACTTCTGTCGTATTATTATTTGGATAAAATATAGCATTCTAAACCATTAGAGTAACACAAACTGAGTTATTTGTTTACCCATCATGATGTTTCATGAAACGTGTCAAAGATGCTTATTATTTCTGCTTATATTGAGTTCAGAAATACTGGTCTGTTTAATTCCAAAATTTGAAGAGGTACACATTTCTAAGAATTGTCTGTTGACTATTATTGATATCACTAGATTAAAATACCTATGTGACTTTGGGGAAGAATTAATGTCACTGAATATCACTCCAAATGACATGATCTATGTTAATGCTGGTTAAGTTGTATAAATAGAGCTTATCCTGTTTTTTTAATGTCTCATTCACTTCCAGAGTGTCAAAGTGAATACCAGGGCTTGCACAATTCTGATCTTGATAGATATGGATACACTAGGTCTAGGACATTTTAATACCTTTTCCAATGTCTTCATGGATATTCTGCCGCAGGGGTTTCCAATCAGGGATTGTGAGACTATATTCCAGGGAGTGCGAACTTGGGTTTAGAAATTTCAAAATTATAGTATATATGCCTAATTCATTGCTGTTATTTTGAATTTTTGTAAGGGGTTTGAGAATATATCAGAAGCGTTCTAGGAGTGTGGGGTATAGAAAAGGTTGGGCACCGCTACTGAGTGTCAGTTTGCAGTGTATTTCTTGGCTGATAGTTCCTTTACTGTTTGTTTATTTAGTGTATGGCATCTACAGAGGTCTTGCAATCACTGATATACAAATATAGTTTAAATAAAGCATCAGCAAATACACACACACACACACATACACACACACACAAAAGATATGTGGATAATACAATATATTCCTTTACTGTTGATGGTTGATCACAAAAGCTATCCACAACTTGAATAACTTCTTTTTCAATTCTAAGGCTGGTTGTTCTACCAATTGTCATTAGTTTGTTCTTCCTTAACTTTAATCTCATTTTTTTCATTGTGCTATTTGACTTTTAGTACTTGGTTTGTAGATCCTTAGTGTTTTTGGCTTTAACAAAAATGCATTATTTGTGTATAATTATATTCAACTTTTCATTATTAATTACGTATGTTTCATTTTCATTCTTTTATTTTCTATCTTGTAAGCACTTAACAATTATAAAGCAAAAAAAAAAAAAAATTCTAGTTCATTGTTGCCATCTGGTGGACACATAGTTTTCAGAGTCTTGATAATTGCAGACTGGAGAGCGAAACAGCCATGCATGTCTAGACTGCGGAGACAAATTTGTACTTCGGTTTTACTGCAGAATTCAATATGGAATATCCTAAATCATGCAGGAATCTTCTAGACCGGGCATGTCAAACTGCCGGCCCGCAGGCCAGTTGCATCATACAGAGGCTGCGCCCACCCCAGCTCCGGCAATGCAAAAACAGTCGCAATACATCACGACACATCAAGTGATGCGGTGTTTGACACCTGTGTTCTAGACAGTCCACACCATTAAGGGCATCTGAAATCTCAAATTGCAAAAATAAAATAGCCAGTTGATTCTTTTACAAAAACCAGTTTTAATATTACATAAATATTATATGTTTGTTTAAAACATTGCTAATGCCTCCCTCATTCTTAGTCATTAACTTACCTTGAAGCCTTGTAACTCTGCTTATTCAAAAAGATAGTACAGCAGAGATTTCAAAAGTGTACTCATTATTCCAATATTCCATCTTATTAAAAAAAGGAATAAAATGAACTGCGTCAATTACAGATGGAGCAGCCTGCTTAATCTAATTTGCCAATTGAATGTCGGCTAGAAAATGAAAATATTCTGGCAGAGAAGCAAATGGATTCCAGACCAGACTGAGGAGTTTTGAAGTTAAGAGCCCACTTTCCATGGCTGGGAAATATATTTTCTGACAAGAATATCTTTGGATTTTAAATCTGTTCTGTGTTGCCTATCATTTCATTCATTTATTCTGGATGCTCTTTCAGAGCTGCCTTATGTGGGTGACATAAGCATCTTTCCAGAGTCCTTGGCTTGTCAATCAATCAACCAATCACACACACAAACACACACACCTTTCTGGGGGGGGGGGAATAAAAACAAAGATGGCCATGAAAGCACTTAAATCACATGGGTGCTCTGATTTTTCCATGCATAGTAATCCAAACAGAGAAAGTGTATGTTAAAAATTCAGTATAATGTCTTCAAATAAATGAGGCAATAATCACTATTTTTTTTTTTTTAAAAAAAAAAGAGCATTATTTTACAACCATTTTAAAATCTGGTAATAATTCACAGAGCACATATTTGCTCCAGTTGAAAGTCTGGCTTCTTAAAATTAGTTTCTAAGATCTGCTTTGCTGTTTGTAAATGTTTCTTCAATAGTTTTTATTAGAATCCAGGTTGGTCATGATAAGAGGCCAGTTTTTCATTCAATCTTGTGAATACCTCTTTAAAATTTATCTAATCTATGTGCTAGCAAGCCTACAGGAAGGCATGGGTTATTAACCTCCATTTTATGGAAACGCATACAGTCCTTCATTTTTGTAGAGACAATCAGATGTTAAATTTTGTGACATTGTCTACTGCAGAGGTCCCCAACCTTATGAGCACCAGGGACCAGTGCTGTGGATAATTTTTCTGCAGACTGGAGCAGGCGTGGTTTCATGTACTGCTGGCATCCCGCAGATGGGGCTTTGCTTGTTTGCGTAGACCAATTTCTGGCATGCTGTGGCCCGGTGCCAGTCCATGGACTAGGGGTTGGGGACCCTTGGTCTACTGCATGCATAACGTCAATTTCAAAGTGTTAATGGTTAAGAACGAGGGAGGCACTAGCAATGTTTTAAACAAACATATATTTATGTAATACTAAAACTGTTTTTTGTAAAACAATTATTCATTTCCATTACTGATCTTTTGGCTATCATAATATTACAACTATTATAAAACATAAATTGTATTACAAAAAAAATTGGTCCCAGCATCGATTTCTGGGAATTTCACTGGAACCTCCCTAATTTGAAAGCTATTCATTCTTACCCTTTCTTTCTATTCTTAGATTTATATCCAAGGGACCACTTGCCCTTTTATCCCATGGTTGTTGAATTTGTTCAAAAGTCTGTGGCAAGGGATTTTTTTTTCAGTTTTTTTTCCCTTTTGTGGGAGAAAGCAGACTGTTTACTGCATCAGCTATCCTACTTCTTACTGACAGCCGCAACAATGTCTACAATTTGGTACCTGGAAGTGTTACAAGCTGGAATGTTCCTGCTCAGGTTCCAACCATATCCTCTTCCAACCTCTAGAAAGTTGCTAATTTGATTTGCAACAGCGCAAGGGAAAAAGAATCAAGGCAGGATGCTGGATACTGGATGAGATCAATTAAGAGAGCAAAAAGCAGTTTGAAGATTACTTGCTAACATGGGCAGCTATAGAAACCTAATAAATACATTGCATGTTATCCATTAGCATTCCTTTTGTGGTTCTCAGGGCTTATCCAGAGTATTTGGAACCAATATTGGGAACAGCAGTACGTGTTGCCTGCCTCCACCCATTTTTTGGGGAACCTGTCCTTCACATACCTTGAAAAACTTCATGTAATATTCAATTGGTGGAACTTGTACACTTGAGCCATGGTGTCTTGACCCAGCTCCACAGATGATAAAAGTGTACCTATCACTTTAACTTCTTAAAGACTCTTAAAGGCAAGATCACCTCAAAAGATGAGAGGCAAAAAACCATCAATGGAACTAACCCTAGGTTATAAAGTGCAACATCTGCAAGAGATTTGGGGTCAGGTCTAGCTGAAATGGATAGAAGTGTTGCAGAAATGCTGTGCACTTTAGGAACAACAATTAAAATAGGGTTAAGACAAAAAGGTAGGAAAATGTAAAAGACATAAATTAACATTATATAGATCTGAGGGAATTTTGATAGCTTTATAGTATTTAGGGGTATATTCTACTAGAAGATAGGTTATAAAGAATATACAAATAATGTTATAAACATTATAAAGGCTAAAGATTTTGAAAAAGCTGAGTAAAATTTTCAAAAGGAATATGTGTCAGTCAATCTATCGCATACTACATGTTTAAGGGATAATCCTAGAGTTTGTTGGGAAAAGATGAGCTCAGAACCTGTGTATGGGTGTAAACCCTTTATTTGTCACTGTTTGATAACAACAGGCTGTTTACAGATTCTATCCCCACCACAGCCTGTCACCATCCCTAAAATGAACATCGACAAGTACTTATTATCAGAGTAAATTGATAAAATTCTTCTTGAATCATTTTAGATATTTGTTGCTAATAATGAGGTAAATAAACATATACACCCCTGGTTCAGATACAGAATCCATCTGAGCTATGTTCAAAAGAAGGGGAAGCAATCTATTACCCCCACTTACCTGCATTTTGAAAATGAGTTTCCCTTTTTGTGTGAACTACAGCACAAGTTCACCCGACCTTAATGGCACTTCCGGAAAACAACATGGATTGGACTAGATGTCACATATTTTTCACATTTTTGAACCATTCATATCCCTCACAAAATCCATCTTAGCATTCATTTCCTTTGTTTCTTCTGCATATTTGTCAAATGGACTGTTACAACATGTATTTCTAAAATGTAATTTATGTTATTTATTTTATAGTGAATTAATTTACTTACCCATTACTAACTTGTTACTTCAGCTTTCTGGGTATGTACACTGTATAGAACCACAAATAATTACATTTGTGATTTGTATTCCACTTAGCAAACTAACCAGGGTATTAGATGGACACAGTTTAAATAATCTGTGATATTATGGGTTTGGGGGCTGTCATGATTATTAGTCTTTCTGCTATTGATGTGGTCTTTATCATTCTTGTTAGTGTGATAATTTGCCCTCTTTCCCTTTTAAGTTCAAGATATGCTTTTGACTGTGGTATGGCTGAGACAGACACTCACCTCCATCCCTTGGAATAATAAGCATGTGAAATACTTTTCTTTCTTTCTTTAATAAGAGAAAAGGGGGCAACCAATAAATCTAGCCTTATTTCTACTAGGACCGCTCCACAACCACATAAGAATTGAAAGCAAACGTCTCATTTTCAGAGTATGATTTTTCATGTTTGTCTTTTTTTGACAGGAAAAGAGTTAAGTTGGCATCTTAAACCCTCTGCAAATTTTAATACAGCTACCAGCAAAAACAGGGTGAACATCGCAACCGTACATCTTTGCAAAAATATTGCTGCTTTGTTGCTAGCCCCAATGTTGAGATTTCAACATGTGCACTATAATGTCTTTAGATATTTAAAATCTTTTTAAGAGAAGAAAAAAGAATAGAGAAACTCAACTCTACTCTGCCTTAGGCAGGCATGGCTACCTCACCACAGGCGCCAGTGGGCACCCGTTTCTATTATTTATTACAGTGCAAGTCATACACTTTTAAACATTAAAGGATGGAGGGCTTTCACCATCCAGCATGCCATTAAAAACATAACTACAAAGCATTAACAGCCCAGACATAATAATCAAAAAGATGACGGAGGTTCCATTAACACATTAGCCTTACGCTTAAGAGCAGAGCCAGATCATAAAAGCCTTGTGGAACTTAAATAAGTGGGTGCCCTGCTTATCTTTGGGGGGAATGCAACAGATGCTTTAAAAATAAGTTACAGAACTGGTAGCACATTTCTGCAACTTTAGTTCAGATAGTGTTAACCTCTAATACAGTGGTTCTCAACCTGTGGGTCAGGACCCCATTTGGGGTTGAACGACCATTTCACGGGGGTTGCCAAACAACGCAGTCCGCCATTTTTTCCCCTTTTCCTTAGATGTGCTACTCCCTTTTATTCTATTGTCTTTTGAAAGCCAATAGAATAGATTCTCTTGAATAGAGTCTAATTCTATTGGCTTTCAAAAGCCAATAGGAATTGTCCAGGCTGTCTCTGCCCTGCTGAGCCCGCCAAAAGTCCCATTCTGCAAACGGTGCTGCACCAGTTGAGTAGTCCTCAACTTACGACCAGTTGAGTAGTCCTCGACTTACGACCGGTTGGGGGTCACGGCATTAAAAAGGTTGAGAACCACTGCTCTAATAGAAAACAAAAAATGACGAAACTGTAAAGAAAAACAAAAGAAATTATTTTCCCTTCAACACAAATATAAACTATTTTGGTAACTTATCACCTTCTCTTAAAATACAACTAATTATCTTTTCTTCTCATATCCCTTTCTTTATCTCTAAACAAATCCTTAAAATCCTTAGCATTTTAGTCCTGATCAGCAAAGATCCATTAAAGGTTTTCAGTGATAACAGCTTAACTATTTTAACCTTGATCAACTAAACCAAATTTATATTCCTTCCTTTTAACAATCTTGACATTCAAACAATGCCCTAAGACTTGAATTATTTTCACTTTGTCTTTGTCTTTTCTTCTCACAAAATTCTTCAGAGCTTTAACAAAAGTCTCTTTTGTAAATCCATTATAGAAACATTATGCAGGTCACTCTCTTGGTTTGTGATTTGTATATCCCTTTTAATTACTGAGACATCAGCCATGTATACCCATCACAAAGTTCTGTTTCAGGGTAAACAGTATGGCTAAAAGTTCAAAAAAGGAGTAAGAAACAGTAACCAAGTTAAAACAAGTGATAAGTATTTTTTCTTAACAAATCATTATAGCACTCCAAACTTTCTATCTTTACAAACCATTCTTATTTCTATTATGTCCATTCACTGACGTATCACAATTTTTCTCATTTTTATGATGATCTCATCACCACCAATCATGAATTCCACCCCCTCCATTCAACACCCTAAAGCAAGCCAAATATATGATGGCTTAATCTGCTGTGGTGAAGCAACCCTTTGATTGTACCATGTGACTGCAAAAACTAGCCAGGTATACAAAAGTCAGCATCTTAAAATTCTTGTTTTTCTTTAAATAAAAGAAAGCAAAGTTTCTAATCATTTGGAGGAGACTGTTAGCATTGGAATTGCAAGGAAGCATTAATAAAAATTTGTAACGTTTATAAGAACGCAAGATGGAATAGTACGTATAATGATTAGAATACAATGCCCCATTCTTCTCCTTCCCATGAATAGCAGAAACAAAATAAAATATGAAACATGGGTAGTTCTTGACTTAAAACCATTCGTTTAGTGATTGTTTGAAGTTACAATGGCACTGAAAAAGTCACTTATGACTGTTTTTCACATTTACGACCACTGCAGCATCCCTGTGGTCGGTGACATGATCAGAATTTGGACATTGTCAGCTGGCATGTATTTTATGACAGTTACAGTGTCCCATCTCTTGTGACCTTCTGACAAGCAAAGTCAACATGGAAGCCAGATTCCCTTAACAACCTTGTTATTAACTTAGCAGCTACAATGATTCACTTAACATCTATGGCGAGAAAGGCTGTAAAATGGGGCAAAATTCACTTATTTATTTATTTATGAGACTTATATACCGCTTTAAGTACAAGCACTCTCTAAGCGGTGTACACCAGTAAGCAATGTATATATATATTTACATTGCCCCCAACAATCTGGGTCCTCATTTTACCTACCCCGGAAGGATGGAAGGCTGAGTCAACCTTGAGCCGGTGAGATTTGAACCGCTGACCTGCTGAACACAGTCAGCTAAAGTGGCCTGCAGTACTGCACTCGTACTTAATAATGGAAATGTTGGGCTCAACTGTGGTCGTAGGTTGAGGACTACCTGTATAAACAAATTTGCTTAGAGCGTGTGCAAGTTCACAGGTTGCAGAATTTAGCTTTTGTTGGCATGAAATGGATTATTTAATACACACAGGCTGTTCTCTTGTCTTCTTGTGGAGCAGCGGTTCTCAACCTATGGGTCGCGACCCCATTTGGGGTCGATCGACCACTTTTTGGGGGTCGCCAAAGGCGGCGATCCGCCATTTTCTCCCCTCCGGGGGCGGCGCCGCACCTCCGGGGGGCGCCGCCACGCATGCGCGCCGCGCATGGGGGGTGCCGTGCATGTGCGCCGCACATGGGGCCCCGCCCCCTGCGTGCCGCGCCGCGCATGCGCATAACGTTTGTGTGACAGGGGTCGCCGTCACGCAAACGTTGAGAACCGCTGTTGTGGAGGAACATTTTAAAAAGGCTAGTTGAATGCTGTCTGCTCCTTCCTCCTATGAAATTCCAAGGGGATGAAAATTCAAAGGTGGAAGGGGGCCCATTTCATGACACTTAGCCAGGCATCTTAATAGGATTTGTTATTTCATTTAGACTGTTGGAAGAGAAACTCAATCAGACTATACACATACTGTATTAAAACAATCACTCACATAGAGACAGGCGATAGCTAATAATCAGTCTGGATTCTAAGCACCTGAAACATATCTACGCTGGATACTAGGCACAATTCAAAAGCAAAGCTACCCAATTACTAAAAGCATTTCAATGAGAAGAACGTATATGATTAATCTGACCACCAGAAGTCCAGTGTCACTTAAAAAGCAAAAATAAAAACAGATTCACATGGATGAATACAGAACTGTGTTCCACTGAGCGCTTACTATTTTGCTTTTGTTCAAAATAGATTAACCTTATCTCCTGATAGCTCTTGATCAATAAGACAAGGGGAGAAAAATGGCATCAAATCCATGGGTATACCTTTGACACCTTTGGAACTTTTTTATTAACTATATACACCAGCCTTCTATCTGATAATTTCCAAATATTTTGGACTTCAGTACAAGGCTGTGCTAATTGGGAATTACAGAAATTACAACATACTCCTGGACATCAGCAGGTAAGGGTAAGTCACTGTATATTCTTGGACACCACTTTAAAAGACATTACTTTTAGGTTATTTAAAAAGAAAACTGTTTAAACACAGAAAAAAACTTCATAAGGCATGAAGTCGTCCCTACAAAATAGTATTTATCTATTAAATCCCCATCCCATCCCACTCTGTCACATGGTTCATTTTCCTTCACATCAGCATCCCCGTATCACTGAGTATACTTGGCAGGGACACCAACATGTCACGACACAAGGCAAGTGTTATCAGAAGGCCTGAATTTTCTTAAAAATATTTATTTATGCCCTAAGATGTTGTACAGACATGGGCCTGGTTCTTCCTTCTCTGCTCAACAGTGTTGCTGGATAGTAATTCCACTGAAAACCAGTCTCTGGATTACCATGAGTGGCAGAATGTTAAGAGAGATGATGGGCTTTACAAATGTCTGTGCACTGAAAAAGGTAAATGCAGTTATAAGTGGTAGATCAGTGAAGTCAGAAAAATATTCACAGCTCACTTTGACCTAGCAGTGTAAAGAAGAGGGAAAGAGTATTAAGCATAAATAAGAAATCAATCCACTGAGCTAAGTAGTACATTTTATATGAACGCCTTTTCTCTGTTGTTACAATTACAAAAATGCACGCGTTCATTTTTTTATATCAAATAGTGGACCTGTGAAACCTGTAAAAGGTATTTTGAAAATACCTGTTGCCAGAGCTATATATCTTCAAATAAAATAAACCACAAAAGGTTTTGTTTGTATATGTTTGCCTACAAATAGGCATGTCTAATTTCAGCATCAACAGTAGTATTAATTTTGTGTCATCTAAATACAGACTAGTAATACTTCCTATTCCAACACATGCACCTATAAACATATGATCATGCACACAGCATGTCTTCCTGCTGCTTGTGGGAAAAGTCAGAATGTACAGAATTATACAGTATTTAATTTTTTAAAAAAATGTATGGAGATGAGGAACCATAGCATGTCATTTAAAGGAAAATTTACCATGCATGAGCTATATCTATCTATCTATCTATCTATCTATCTATCTATCTATCTATCTATCTATCTATCTATCTATCTATCTATCTATCTATCTATATGCGTGATGGGAGGGGTATCCTTCTCTCATTGATAAAAACACTGAAGACTGGAAGGGTGACCTAAGAATCAACATCATTTCTCCAGCATGTCAAAAAGTGAGGTTATTGACCAATGTGCACTTGCATAGAAGTGATTGTGGTCATGGAAAATAAACCTAGCTTCACTGAGATCCCTCAGCCAAAGTTCAAGGGAGTTCCTTCAGAGTTATTCTTCTCATAGCAGGTATTTTGATAGTAGTCCAGAAGCTTATTCCCATTTGGCCACTTTAAGAAACTTCCGTGCAAATGTGGTCACCTGAGTGAAAAAGATAAATAAATACCCTTCAGAAACACTGATGTAACAGCACTAGAACAATTATCAGCATTGCTGACCAACCCTACAGCAAATAAATATTATGCTTTTACCAAATAAATTATACATTTACGTTAAGATAAAAATAAATACAATGTAAAAAAGTGCATGGTATGCAAGGAAGGTATAAACTATCCCAAAGCCTTCTTATAGTTTTAAATGGCCTTGTTTGTATATACAGCCAATGTGCATTAAAAAGTGTTTTTCCAAGGTTACAGAGTGAACTATATTGTTTAATGATTTTATTACTGCTCTGTTCTATCAGCATGAAGTTTTAAACACAGTAGGATATATGTTAACACTAGCAATTAATCTTTAGCAGAAAGACCTTCTCTGATGCAGACTAATGTGAAAAGTTCTAGAATCCTATAAGTAACATGGTCCAAATGACACTGTCAGCAGCTCTGAAAATAAAAGAGAACTAGTATCTCCATATTGGACTGAACATCAGGGTAGTACAGTCTTCCATTCAGAAGCTGTAGAGAGGTTATGATATGCCTTCTTTTCAACAATTTAAAAATAAATAAACTAATCTTAGGATAAATTGTGCACATAAGTGTAAGTTTGCTCTCCATGGTTCTGAACTGTAAGTCCTTTGAATACTAATAGTCCTCGACTTGTTTATTCAGTAAGCATGTGAAGTTATGGCAATGATAAATGGATGCCAGTTCCCCAAATTGTGGCAGTGCTCCTGTGATCAATTCGGCACACTTGTGACCACAGAGGCACTTCAAGTCCTCTCCCCCCCTCTTATCTCACAAAGATCTCCTAAAAGGTGCCTGTAGGCATTGATGTTAGCACATTGAACCTGACATGTATTTGGTGTCTAAATCTTCTATCTTTTTGAATGTGTGGTACAGTGTGTTATATTAAGATCCAAAAAAAAAAAAAATGAAAGTTATGCTATGTAGCTACTAAAAAGGTAAATGTTACCTGGAGTGCACTAAGAATACAGATCATGGGAAATCATAGTTCCACTCTACTGTGCTCCATTCAGACCCTATTTGGAATACTATGCCCCATTCTGGCAGTTCTGGAACTGGGCCACAACAAATTGGAGCATGTTAGGAGCCTGGAAACCAAGACCTATGTGTAATAGTTATGGTATGTTTTGCTTATTAAAAACATGACTGAGGGGAAGATATGACAGCAGTCTTCAAAGATCTTAAAGGCTGTTATATAGAAAAGGACAGGCCAAAACTAGTGAGTTAAATGTCTAAGAAATCAATCATTGGTTGGACACTTAATTCTACAAGTTGTCAAACAACAGAACTGGCTGTTACATGAAATGGTGTATTCTCTTTTACTAGAGGTCTTGAAACAGAGGCTGGATGGTAATCTGTCAGAAATTCCCTGGTAGATTGTATACCAAGCAAGAGATTGGACTATATGACTCTGAGGTTCTTTTCAATTCTATATTTCTAAGAATTCTGCATTTGCCCATGAGTTTTTAAGGCTGGGTATCTTTATGCGCCTTTCAATTTCTTCAAAGGGAAAAGTGCAATAAAAAATCTATTCTTATTGCTATTCTTTGTGCTTCATTTTTATTCAAAAGGCAAATAATAATAATAATAAAATAATAATAAAAATAATAATATTTTCATATTTGTGTATGTCTCTCTTATTGCATATGGGAAATAAATGCACAACACACACCCATAATACAACTTGAATCTTGGATTACCATCAATGAAATATCCCGTTCACTCACATTATTCTCACTTCTGAGAACTTCTGGACATTTTCCAACTCTCAAAAGCATGAGCTTTCCTTCCCATGGATTTCTTTCAATTTGTAACCTTGCTTTTCTTTTCTTCTCTTGGTAAAAACTTTG